>NC_046201.1:9650842-9970842 GCF_011004875.1 Balearica regulorum gibbericeps
CTGGATGGATAATCTACTTGTACAAGATAGATGATGACGACTCTGTAAAATTTTAATGTTAGGAAAAAGTGTTTTATTCACTCTGATCAGTATTTAAGCTAGTTGCTTTATTTCGCTTTCTTAAATGCAAAGATTGGGGTCTCTTAATATTAAGCCACTCCTCTGCATGTGAGGATGATGTAGACAAGGTAGGATGCTCTGTCTGTATAAGAGAGTTAAGATCAGTGATGTACTACTGGTGATTTATGAAAAAGTAAGTTAAAACCTGTTGAGATGTCAAGTGAAATTTGGAAAGTTTCTTGCACATTGCATTTAGCCAGTATCCAGTCATTACTGAAGCATTCGAAATAGTGTTAAAAACCATGCATGACAACACAAATACTGTGAAAATTAGATGTAGAGCAGTAGAAGCATATTAACCAAAGATGTTAGATTAAAAAAATGGCACCAAGAAGGCAATTACAACACTTCAGTGCTCTAAACCATGTGAAAACCAAATCTGTGAACTACCAGGAAAAAAAATGCATGTTTTCAACATGACTGTAAGCTGACTGCTAACATGATTGCAAGTTGACTGTTACAAAACATTTAAAAAGAAACTAAATACCTTGAAAAACAAGTGCCTGCAAAAGGTTGTATGCCGTGAATCAATTTTTTTTTTTTTTTTCACTAACACAGGGACCTCGAAAAATCACTAGTCAGTAGCTTGTCTTCACCAGACCTAGCAATGCTGGACATATTTTGTCATATCCTCCAAATACTAACAGAAAGTCTCCTACAGGAGTTATTGGATGAAGATGATCACAAGCAGTAACCAGTGATACACACAAGTGGAAGAAACTAACTCCAGGCAACTCTACCAATGTAGGCTTCAGAAATACATCATGTAGCATTTAAAACTGCTAGAAGCATATAAACATTTGTTTGCAGGATAGTCACTGGGAATAATCCAGTGTCCTACAATATATCACAAGCCACAATAAGAGGAAAACCTACTTCTATCCTGTATACAGTACTCCTGGAAAATGTTTTGTGGCTCAACTTGGCTTATCAATCTCTTTAGCATCTGAGTTCAAGCACGTACTTGTCTGACGCGCCTTAGTCAAAGGGTTAAAGTTCTTCAGTTAAATTTTACTGAGTCTATGGGCTCCATCAGCAGTAATCTATACATGCTGACTGGTCTCTCCAGTTCTGCAAATAACCAAAAGTTATTTCTGATGAGCCTTCCCCTTCCCAAGAGCTCAGCTCAGGCCTCTCCATATAGACCTGGCACCCTGAGTCACTTCTGGCATGGCTTGTACCTCGCTGTCATGTTTTCCCTGCTTCTGACGTGCTGTCCTTGCTCAGCTGCCTCGGCTTTCTCCGTCCCTGTTCGGTAATCTCTGATAATCAGTCTCAGAGCCTTACACTGTGCTTCCCACCTCTTCTTGAAAATCATGCAGGGACAGGAGACAGAAAAACAGCAAAGACAACAGGGTAAGTCCAGAACACTTCTGTCCTCAGCTCTGGTGATGAAACATGCAGCTAGTTTGCCTTCCAGGAAAGCTCTGAGACCACGCTGCATCGCCCCCAACTCTCTCGAGCAGCCAAATGCCCAACCTCTTCCCCTGACACCGTAGAGCCAATTTCCCCAGCAGTCCTCTTCCAGTGGTTCATTCACCACTGCCTGGGCTTGAATCTCTACCTCTCTGAACACGTACAATTCATGAAATGTCTCACTATATGTCATTTTCCTCAGCTAGGGTTTACTTTTTTTTTTTAAATTTACACCAAGCCAAAGAAGTCTCCTCCACCACTGTTTCCTTTCACAGGTTGTTGTTTTTTTTTTTCCACAATTGTGGTCATGCTTGCACAGTAATATTGCTGCAGAAAGCTGATATCAAATGCCAGTTTGCTCACCTCAAACCTTCGTACTTTGTCTCTCTGGGAGAGGGCAAATGCCCTTTTCTACTAAACCAGCACCTTTTTTCAAAAATTAAAATGTGATGAAAAGTGACTGACTATGGGCACTTTAATTCCTAGATCGGTATCTAATTTGTTAGAGTATCTTTCCCCCCGAGCTGGGGTTGTCCAGGGACAAAGACAGAAATGTCTAAATGCTGCGGGGGACATTTAGACATGGTCTGCTTGGTCTTGCTGCTGTCCCTGTGCTCGGTGAAGGGGCAGCACTGCCTTGCCCAGGCAGGGACGTGCATGGCCGTAGCTTCATGCCAGGGCCAGCCCCAGCTGGAGGGGATGCTGTGGTGACAACATGGCAGCGGGCTGCCCCTGTCAGCCCTTCCTGCAGTGGGTTAGCACAGCCCCCAGGCCTTCAGGCACCATGCAGGCTCTGGTGGGACAGCCTCCCTGTACCATGCTGTGAGGAAAGCTGTTATTCCCCGAACGGCGCCTCTCTTAACAAGGGGCTGCAAAGCCTTCATTGTCCCTCAGGGTCTGCACTGAGTCAGGGCCTTCCACATGACCCCAACGCAGACGGCATCATCCCCTCCAGGGACCTCCTGGGGGAAACCCTGCACAGGGAAGGGGCAGAGGGGCTGGCGGGGCTGCCAGTCTGTGGCCTGCCCACGCCATGGGCGCCACAGGGCCTCCCGTTACCATGGCAACGGGGCCTGCTGCAGGTGGTGAGAGGATATGCCTGTGCATGGCGAGAGGGGATGTGGGATCCCCGAGAAGGGACATGGGACCCCGCTGGGACCACGCTCGTGGGGACATGCAACAGGGTCAACAGTGGTGAGGTGCCACCTCCTGCTCCACATTTAGCGGGCCCTGTGGCCCTCAGTCCTTGTGAGCAGGTGCAAGGCACTGTTCAAAGGATGGGCCGAGCTTCCTCAGTGCTGTCTGTGTCTTACCCGTCGCCATTTGACATTTTTAGCTCTTCAGGAATTTTATCTTAGTAGTTATGAAAGGATTGCATGAATACACATGGTCTGAAGTGTTCTTTGGTGTTTTCTTCAATGATTAGTTTTAAAACAAGAAACGCTCACATGTAGATTATGTAAATAAAGTGGAAAATGGTTATTAGGTTGTCTATTGAGGTGCTGTTAGGAGCAAGTTATACTGCATTTTGCAAGAAGACTTTGAATCACTCTGTTTAAAACAACCCACCGAAAGAAACAGTCCATTCAATAACTAGCATTCATTTGCAAGATATATGAAATAGTCTTTAATACATACATAAAAATATTGAGCAACTGTACAAAGCCCTAGCCACAAACTTAATTTTATTCAGGTACAGCTATGTGAAGATTGCAAGCTCTGCAATCAACAGACACCTCTGCTTACAATGTAAACCCATCCCTCCACCAGCCACCCGAGCGAGCAGATGTCTCCCTCGGATCTGGTGCACAGCGTTTCACGAGTGACATTTGGAGGGAAACGGGCTCTCCCAAGTGGCAGGCCTGGCTCGGCAAGCTGAGATCTTGGTGGAGTTCCCCGCTAGCTATGTGGTCTCATCAATGGAAAAACCAGCCCTAATCCTTCAAAAAACTAAACAAATACATCAATAAAGAAAAAATCTAGTCTCAGCCTGTGCCCAGAAACCACAAGCCAACCCTGTCAATTCTGCCTCATAACAGTGCAATTTGATATTCTTCTGGGCATGCAAGATTGTTGATTTTCCACAGTGGACCCAACTCTGCAGAACCAAAACAGCCCTGGAGGAAGCTGCAGCCCTTCCTTATCTAGAGGAGGGTTAAGCTCATCGTAACAACCTGGTCTAAGCTGCTACTAAACCAAATTTATTTTCTACTTGACTGATGTGAGGTTTTGATAAATTCTTTTGTTAAGAGTGATTTGGGATCAGACTCACCCGTGCCCAGACTGGAATGTAGGCATTGGCTTTATCCCAGTTCAGTCTACCTTGTACTGTACAATGTAGAGTCATTGACCTGGAGAAATGCATTCTGCTGTGCAGTCCTAAGACATCTGGAGTTTGAGACAACACCAGCATGTCACAAATACTTCTGCTGTCCCACAAAGCCATCACGCCCCAAGTCTAGTAATTTTGCATGTCAATCACATCAAGACCCACACCAGTCATGCCAGTATTTCTGACAAAGGCAGTAATTTAAAATTTAGACTGGATTGCATTTTTGTGGGACCGTTATGATCTTTGAATAGGTAAGCCCATACATATCTAGCACTTCACTTGTAATGCACTCTGCCACAAAGTTTGTGAATTCTCTTCAGAAGAGATTTCTTTGCTGTAATTCTTGAGTCGTTTTAGCTACCTGAGCTCTTGGGCAGACACACAAGGATTTATAACAGAACTGTTATCCATGCATATTACTAAACAGGCCTGTTATGTTCTTCCTGAGCACTTACCAAAGGTCATAACCAGGCCTTTCAATCTAGTCCACCTTCCCTGAAAGGGTTATTTATCAATCAAAGAAATGAGCCCATACCAGCCAAATGCATAGTCCAAAAATACTACATTCCACACTATACTGCAAACACATGCACAGGGTATTTGCATTTCTCTACATTTTCTATACCTTAAAAAAAAAATAATATATTCACAAGTGGTCAGAAAAGCAGAAATAGCTTTGGCTCATGTGGCCAGTTTTTCTTTCCAGTGAGGAAGGTAGATGGTAGTATTTTCAGTTCAACTACTGCATCAGGTTGCTAAAGTAGCTCTCAGAGGCATGTAAAGGAATGGTCGATCCACGCACAGTCCCAGCTGGCAGAAGCTTAATTGCCACTAGAGTAAGTGTTGGTTCTGACCAAGGTGTTGGTTCTGACCAAGGTGTTACGTCTAGAACTGTAGGACATATCTTCATATACTGCATTTGGGTTTTTTTTCTGGGAATATTTCTTCATCTGCAAAGCAAAGCAAACCACTGTTCAGAATAGAGCTTGAAAAGACCCTGAACAAGGAGGGACTCAATTTACATCTTAGAAGACCATCTGTCTGAAGTGGAAATGTACTTTTAAAATTACCTCATAACCCAATGAGGTCTTAGAGGATTAGGTGGAAATTGTTCTATTACTTATTTAACCTATTATTTAACTTTCTATTGGCAGTCTGATATAATTTCACTGAAAGTTCCTTCAAGAGTTCGGTGTAACTGTGGCCTCAACATAAGTAATGGTTATCCTTGGTTTGTTACCGATAACACAAGAGGCCAGTTCCCACAGTGCCACTTGGCTTTGCCAGCATGGTGTTATACTACTGGGTTTTAGCAGTACTGAAGTCATATGTGGAGGGACGAGATAGGAGCCTGGCCTGTGATCCACACTCTGTTAATTTTGTGTAATCTTTATGGTGCAGAAGGATCTATCAGAGACAAAGAATTTCTGGGCACATTCTGAAGAATATGAATGTAATGATCCCAGCAAAGGAAAAATTTCTTGGTCACCTTGTTTTCTAGGACAGGGCAAAATTATTCTCCTACAGCAACTGTCAGACATTAGGATATTTTACAATGTTTTGTTGTCCTTGTGTCTCCCTCCAAACACTCTCTTACATCTATTACAAGATTGGCATATACAGCTCCATTCCCAATTGACCAAAAAAAAAAAAAAAAAAAGAACAGTGAGGTGTTCTGTTCTGTTCAGGGAAATGCAGACAATACATAGCTGTGTGTTGACTGGGAGGTTTACTTAAGGTTTGTTATCAAAATGCAAACAATATGTCATTTACTAACAGTTACAGAAACAGAAGACATGGTCTTTACTGCCAAGACTTTACAGCTGGGAGACATTAAACAAGGGCAAAGAGGAGACAATAGAAAGCCACAATTCCTTACGTTTATCAAATGCTTGCTTGACTTAGTCACTGTTTACAAATAATATCACAGGCACCTATTCAGTTTTGCTTTAGCATGGTAACAGCATACTTACATAGACACGGTACAAGGCGCAGCATATCAGCGTAGAAAACAGTAGTGCTAGCGTGATGATAAGACCATAGATGCCCCAGGAACTATTACTGCAGTCTGTCTGCTCCACTTCTGCATGTGAAATTATATTATTCTTGTAAGTATGAAGAGGTAGAATTATATTGTTATTATGAAAAAAAAAATTATTTGCTGTTCAGCAAGAAATCAGATATCAACAGCATGCTACACAGCCACATTGGTCATCCCGTTAGTATTCTCACTGGCATTCCCTGTGCTCTTCTATAGGCTGGCGATGACTGCAGGTGGCATGTGATGAAGGGTCAGTGAGGAGCACTCCGCAAAGGCGAGAGCTTCCAGACCACTGATCAGAAGTAGGACCACACACTCGTAACAGAAAATGTTTTACTGCAATATTACAGGGACACTGGGGGCTCGGCCGGGGGTACGTAGGATTTCTGTAACAGCGAGGTTTGTCAGACCGCAAGCAGTGCAGACAGAAGCAGGAGGCTACTGTGATCTGAAATATATACACTGAGTAGAACAGTGCTAGTGGAAAGGGTTACAGTTCTCTAAAAACTCAATTAATCCATCTCTGAATTACATAATGTCTGGTAATCACCCTGCCGCTTTGATGTGCAGCTGTCACTGTCCCCAACTCATGTTACTGAGCTGTTGCACCAGTTAGCGGCACAGAATGAGACCGCAGTCGTTTTTGCAGACTGCAGATAGATCCTTTGCAAATCTTAGGGCCTATGTAAACCTTATTTTAATTACCCAAAGATCTCATCAAAGCCCAATGCACAGGGTTAAATTGCACCAGTAAGATCAAAATCAAGCACTATATAGCTGGGTTTGTCTTCATCTTAGCAAATGGTTACACCAGCATCCCACAGAAGAAGAAGAAATCCTGTCAATGGAATATGCTCACAGTGTGCTCAGCGTATAGTAAGGGTGTGAGATCATCTCTGCTATTATCTGTGGTACTTTAAGTTAATGCCTGAGAACTTTTTCCATGCTCCGTATGGGGACCTATTTTTAAACATAAAGACTGGCTGTAGGGAATGGTTTCTAAAAGACATTTTTGTCACATTAAGGTCAAAGAACTGATGCTAAAAATATTGATTCATTTCCTAAAACTGACAGATAATTCACAGACACGTTGAAGTGTTTGTTGTCTGATTTTGACTTTTTTTTTTTTTTTTAAGATGCAAGACTATAGCAAGTTTTCTCTTTCATAATTCCCCTCTGGTTGTACAAGGCAGGTAAAACATAGACCCTGTTTCTGTGTCCTAGTACAACAGGGTGCAAAGGAGTCTGAGCACTCTCTCCAAACTTTCCCAGGTATTAGAAGAAGTCTAGCCATAGATTAGAGCTCTTCCTGTCCTGACTGAGGTTCTGCAAGCTTTTTGTCCACAGATTTTTTTAGTATTAAAACATGCCTATAGTTAGTTATGATTAAACAAGCAAAAGGTCGGTACCTTTAATCAGCATCATGGTGCCGCTTCTGTTCACTGAGAGGAAAGAGGAATTTTTCACCACCCCAGCACACACATATATATCGCTGTCATTTTTCCATAGGTTGTGTAGAGTTATCACTATTTTCTTTTCTTGCTTTGAATACTCCAAACGATTAGCAAAAGCAGGAAAAATAGTCGAAACGTTCTGACTTGAAACATACAACACTCTTTCAGGTTGCATGTGAGTCTTGAGCAAGAAAATCCCTTCATCTTCATGTGAGCTTTTCAATGCACAGGTAATGGTGATGGACTGGCCTTGCTGCGGATTGACATAGAGCGGTGACTGTTCAACAACTCCACTGGTTTTTGCTAAAAACAAGAGAGATTAATGGCATCACAGTGCATTTTCACTAGGGAGCAAAAACTGAGATCACAGACAGAAAGAACAGACCACAGAAATTTAGATACACTTTTTTTTTTTTTTTTTTTTAAGGCTATCTTTATGCATGCCTTCAGAAGAAAGATCTATGTCAGTACACCCTGGCATGTTTTCCTGCCCCAGGATCTGAAAGTAGGACTGACCAAACAGGTTTGAAACAGTGTTGAAACTGGTCTTCAAAAAGTAATTATTAACAGCTTGCTGTCCAGCTGGAAAGACATTTCACTGAGAACAGACCCTGTTCCTTTTGACGTTATCATTAATATGGATGAGGGAACGAAGACAGAATTTATCACATTTGTACAAAAGATAATTCTGGGAAGGTTGCAAGAATTTTAAAGAGAATCAGAATAAAAAAAGAGGTATGAGGTAATTTAATAAAATAATTTGGAGAAACAGTACATAATCACAAGATGGAATTCATTTGGGAAAACACAGTCAAGAAGTTTGAAACGAGAAGCCTAAGGAAGACCATGATAAATCTTCATAGACATAAAGGACTGTTACAGAACCAGCAATCAATTAGGTTTTGCGTGCCTTGGGGATAGGAAAGGAAGAAAACCCTGTAATTTTTGGTAAAGATGTTCCAGGTTTGATGGTCTCATCAGAAGGGTAGGTACATAGAGGAATAAGCTGCCAAAGAATATTGTGGACTCAGCCTTCTAATGAGGAAAAAAAAAAAAAAGAAGAAAAAGAAAAGGACAGAAAAATTCTTCCCCTTACTAGAAATGACTGCCAAAAGGAGCACTTCTGCCCATTCATCAATGGTTTATTAAGAAATCCCCACGTCCCTTTATCTACTGATGCCCAACTTGCAAACCCTGCTTCCCAATTATTATCAATTTGTCACTTAAGATGAAATACTAAAACCAAAACAGATTTGCAAATAACGCTACCAAAAAAAGGCTCATTGCTAGTTATTCAAAAAGATTTGACTGATTGTTTTGGAAAGAAGTATAGGTCCTCGCTGTTTCCAAACTGCTGCAGCAAGCTATGACTCATGAAAACCTGTAGCTAGGATTAAATTAGTCATGAATTGATGTTCTAAGGGTTTTCTCAGTACCGTTCTATCTAATGTGTTTTCTTCATCTTTTCAGGGAATAGACCCACACTTTCCCTCAAATCCTTTACCTGAGCAGACATGCTTAAAGTTTTGTCAGACTCTCCCTCCCATTATGCTTCCTTCCAACCTCTGATTTAAAATATATATCTGTATTTATTAATTCATGACATAAAAGGTGGAATTGCAATACCTTTCACCACTACTATGGTTGTCTTCCCATTCAGCTTTTTATGATGGCCTTTGTTTTTAACAATATTAATGCATAGGTAGATATTGGAATCAGATTCCTGTACATTGTGCAGAGTTATCCTGAGATTCCTCCCTTCCTTTGAATACCTGGTGCGATTAGCCAAAGCAGGAAGGATATATGAAGTATTCCGCTTGGAAACATATAACACATTGACTGGCTGTATGCTAGTTGTCAAGTGCACTCCCACATCATTTTCTGAACCTTCTAGTGAGCAGGTTATGCTGATGGAGTCTCCTTCCCAAACACTGATAATGTCTGTTGACTGTTCATTTTCTCCACCTAAAAATAAGAAATGCAAGTGAAATTATAATACCAGAGTTCTTCTTGATCTATTAATATCAAAGTAGTTTTAAAAAACAACTACTCTGTCAACAGAACTGCTCTGTAAAGACTGAACCTTGGTCTTGCTATCCTACATACATCATCTCTTGGCTGTCCTGAAACCCATAGCACCTTTCATGCCCGTTAACCTGTGCAACTCAATGTCTTCCCAAAGCTTAAAAGGCCTTGGCAAAAAAGTGCCTTCTGTCACTCATGCAAAAATTTTAGTCTGCTGTGTAGATTCCCAGTATGATCCTATCAGTTCTCAAAATACAAGCTTCATTGAACTCAGCCCAATAATTAGAGCTGGTTGAGGATCTAATCTGGAATTCAAAGGTATCAAAAAATGGCAGAGAATGGAAGAAAATTACACCTTTTTTTTCTTTTTTTTTCCTTCCCTGTTTTTAGAAAAGAGGCTTAACCAACATCAGGAAACTGGATAACGTAGCCTCTCGGGAAGAGAGCTGCAGAAGGTATAACTCCAGCCTATACTAAGAAACAAAGGTGTAAAAATATATGCTGAGACCATCTGAGAACGGTAAGTACTTATGCAAGGAACAGAGGGATCAAATGGGAACCATCCAAAAGAAATTACATTAAAAGCAAGGGAAGAAAAATTAAATATAGCATATTGTATATCTAGGACAAATATAGTGTAGAAAGGTTAGGCTTATTCAGTGCTGACAAGCAAAGTTAAGGATCGCTATATGCTTAAAACAATTTATTTTAATGAGAGAACAAACACAGAAAGACCAGATCATGGGAATTTAGATACAGTAGGTCAATCCAACCTGACCAGACACAAGGATGTTCCTCCTACAGCACTTAGAGAAGGAATTAAGGCAACCCAGGAGCTGTCAGCAATTACCTTCCAAAGCAGCAGAGAAATGAGGCGACAGAGAAGGCTGGAGAAGTACACAGGACTCAGCCTTTACAAGCAGGGAAGGAAACCCCAGGAAATTCATCTCCATCAGCCTAAAATCAGTACTTTAAGTTGACCCACACTTACATGATTTAAAAACTCACAATAATTTTTCATTTTTTTCTAAAAACTCATTCTATAATTTCAGAGAATATTTTTCAAAGTTCCACCTGGTTGTGCTAATGGTGAATTTGCCAGGAACCTCTTTAAGACAACAGACTAAAGGGGGGTGGGGGGAGAAGGGGAAGAAAGAAAGAAAATACTGAAACTTGTGAAATGTAAGAGTGTCTATGTTGTACGTACCATTCTGGCCAGGGAAGCATGGGAGAAGCAGAAGAAAGAGAGATGTAATTGGGAGACTTGATATCCACAGCATTTTCAAAGGTCTTTTTAGTTGTTCTCTATTATCTGACTGAAGAAAGAGTTGTATGCCACAAGTTGGCCAGTTTTCTTCCAGCTACATCAGCTAAGAGAAGTTACTACGGCAAAAGCAGCACATTGCTATCACAACAAATGTGACAGAGAGGGGGAAGAGAGATTTATCTCAAGTGTTGCATCTTGGGTTTGACTTCACACTTAAAACGCCCAGCCCACGGTTTCCTACTACCGAACAACCCCCAACCCTGAGGGCAGGATTGGAAAGTGTCTATGGCAAGCACCTACCTCCCTTTTAGTCAACTGAGAAAAGGTAGGCTCAAAGTTGCTTTTCACAGTGCCAAAGTCAGGCAATTATCTCCCTTTGTGGCCTTACTGGAAATGTAGGAGCTTGGTACAATCCATTCAGTCTGTCAGTGTTCCCATGGGTTAGCAGGCTGCCTGTTGGTGGCTGCAAATGCAAAAGCCTTGGCTTTGTAAGGAGGAAGTAGATGAGAGACACTCCAATACTTCAGGTAAACCTTAAATTATCATACAAACCCTGCTCACAAAACTACAGGTTTAACTGCATCTTGGCAATGACAACGTGCATCATTTCCAAGCAACAGCTTGGTACGTACCTCTCATGTGCCTCCTGGCTTAGCATTCAATAACACGTTCTGTAGTGTACACAAGAGCTGCTAACCACCAACAAAAGAGAATCTCAGCTACAGGTCACATTAGCTCCTGCTCCCTCCCTGATATGATGAAAAGCTCTTCCTGCTTCCTGAAGAGTTTCTTGAATGCTTGAAAGCATAGAAATTTCATCAATTATTGTAAAGAAAACAGAGATCAGGCAGGTTGTGAAATGAGCTTTCAATTAGCCCTACAAAGGCTCACTACTAGATACAAAAGCAGAAGCCCAGAGACATCTCTTACTCTCTGTCTTTGCTTTTGCAATATTTAAGAAGTGAGTCATGACAATAATACAGTATGAGTTTGGCAGTCATGTGATGGTGACATTTTGTAAAGGAGACTAACATACCAAATAGCAATACGATCAACCAATGAATAGCCAAGTTTAAGCTGATGTTTTATTGCAATGAGGATAATAAGACAAAACAAAAAGAATCATTACAATGAAATTACAGCCATCAAATTATTGCATTTAGTGAGCCAGACCACTTAGTATCTTTAAGAATTTTTTTATTTCATAAACAAATATTTGCCTATATTTGTATATTGCAAACCAACACAATGCAGTTACTTAGAACAAACACTGTAGATCTTTAAAGCTATTTATAGCAGTTTTTCCTGAGATGTGGGATGATTAGTGTCTACCAGTGTAACACAACTCAAGAGAGGCAAAGTGAAACAGTTGGTAGTGATGCCTCTGAATATCACAATCTGCATAATCATCAGTAGAAAGAAGTGATGTAAAGGAAAGCATGCTTGAGCGAGGCATAAAGATCGGTCTGTGACTTGTGTCTTGTGACTGATATAGCTAAGCAACTGGGCATTGGTGTCCAGATAACCTTTCTTCTCCAAACATGCCCAGCTCTCTGGCCCCAACTGGTGCTAAAGAATAGAAATTGAATCTGCACATCATTAAACCTGAATCCCTCAGGTTAATACAGCGTGAGTTCTCAAATATCACTTTGTCCCTTTTTCAAAGAACTCAAAATCTGAGTTTATACTAAAACCACCCAGTGTCAGACATCCATATGGAACACCATATATACACCCACACACAGATTCTTCTACAGTTATACATAGACACATTTGTTTTTCTCATTAAAAGACCATACAAAAGAACTGCCTTGGCCTTCAATTTTAAGACAGTGTTTTTCTAGGTATAGGAAAATAACGTGTCCATCGCCGGAGATCTCCAGAAGCACAGCTTGATTGCGTAAGCTGGAGCACTTGGCACTTCCTCAAAGGTGCCCAGAGCCACGACTTAACAGCAGAGGGAAACAGAACCAAAAGCAACGCTCATGGTAGCTGCTGTAGGGTCAAAAAGTGAAAGGGCCATACCTGATTTGAGTGCTCCTTTCCCAGGCTATAGCAGCAGATATATTACTTCCTCAAAAAAACATGGCTTGTGTCCTAAACAAACCTCTTCCTCAGTCCTTTTAGACACAGCTCTACTCTACTGAAAACTTACAGCAGTCATGTTCTGGGAAAAAACCACGAACTGCAATCCTGCTAAGGTACTGTATAAAGAGGAAAAGTCTTTTTCCTTCTATCTCTAAATCCTTGCACAGTGTATACTTTTTACAGGTAACCTTAACTTTGGCTTATTGAATAAACATATGGTAACATTCATCATGATATAACAGAGTTCACAACTGAATCAATCAAAATACCATACTCAGCAAATACTTACTGAGCCCTCCCATCCACCCTCACATGGGAACAAGCACGCAGAGGAGATGTCCTCGACCTGAAGGTGGTTGCAAAATCAAACGTCTGTTCAAAAGGCCCAATCCCTCTAACTCAACAAACCAGTCACCTGTACAAAATGCTTTTTGGGATCTAGAGGCCCCCCTGGGAGTTAAAAAAATAAAGACCTATGAGCGTGCTATTGCATTACAAAATGGAAGACATGCAGAGATCATCTGCCTCAAGTTTCGATGCATCCTTCCTGAGCACAGATGCAGTTCTCTGAAGAATTTCAGATGAACTGGCAGTTTCACAGTCATGAAAACCATTCAGAGAATTCAGCTGGTTTAAACCTGTGCTGCTGAGCCAGCCACAAATCTTGCGATGACTGCTGTCCTCAGCAAAGAGCCAGGAGAGGATGGAAGACGAGGGAGCTTCTTGAGCTGCTCACAAAGGCCTGGAGCTGGATGACTATGGCAATGACAGTCCTCAGTGAATGCATGGAGGATTTGGTGAAGGTACATTTGTGAAAACTACGATGAGGTGTCATATAAAATGAGCATCTGTTTCTTCAGCTGAATGCTGTACATCATTACTGGGGAGTATGCTGCTGGCATAGAGGCCTGGTTTTCTCATTTGTAGATTTTTTTTCAAAAAGGTGTAAGGTTTTCCATGTCAGGAGTCCCTTTGGCTTTTCCAGTACCTGCAGAATTGAAGGAAAAATATCTGTGAGGCCAAAGCCACAGGTTGTTTTCAATGAGAATTATAATTCAGTTGCCTGTATTTAGGCTTGGAGATCTGGAGTGTGAAGTCCTCAGGGCAGCTACCCTGTCCCACCTGCTATCGGACCACATCTTGCTCTGAAAGGTGAAAGGATTGCAGCTTCATTGCCCAGTGAGTTCATGGCATCTCTGCTGAAACCCTGCCCTGGTTCCTGTGCCCCATCTGCCTTTGCCTTAGAGGGGCTCTAGGACAGGCCTGAAACATCACTGGGTGTTACACCATGGGGAAAGACCTCCGGAGAGCCACCAATGGTAGGTTTTTTACCTGTCACACCAATATATGTATTACTATGTCTTAATAGCACAACAGCAGTGAGACTAGCATTGTGCTGTCTTTACTGGGTTTTGCAAGCACTTGTGCAACTCATTTTTCAGAGATAGCCTTGCATTTTATCTAACTGTAGATTTTCAAGCATCTCAGCTTCTTACCACTGGCTTCCTTTAGAGTTACCAGAGAGAAACTGGCACCTTCACAGAGTTATTAATCTGTTTCATCTTAAAATCATTCTAAGGTGAGATGAATCAGCATCTCAAGACAGCTATTTCTCCCCATTCACTAGAAAACGAGCACAAGATAAAAATCTCAGGCTTTAACTAACTTCTAATCAACAAGTTAACCTTAAATAAATTCAGACTTAGAAATTTAATTCTTAGACTCTTAGAAACAAACAATCAACTACCAGGGGAAAGTCAACGGGACCATTTGTTTCTAAAAAAGGATGGGCTAGTTCAGTAACTGAGAGGAGATGTCTCAGCTTCTGGCATTACACAAGGTCCCATAAACCCTGTAGCCAAATTGGCTACAGGATATAGGGGGAAGCTGTGTGTCAGGGTCAAGGAGTGTCTGTCGAAGTGTGTAAATGATCAACACACGAGTACTGGAACCACTGCAGTCACATAGGGGCTAAAGTCTGTTGACTTAGCCCATGATACAGGGATGGCATCCACTGAACATGGTCCTAGTAAACACATCTAATCCTTTCACTGAACACTCTCCTGCCATTGTAGTAATGTGATTTCATCATTTACCATAATTAAACCCCAAAAAGTCAAATCTTACCATTAAAAATCCGATGGAGCACTATGACAGGTCCTGGAAAACAATAGCAAAAAAGTACCAGCATTAGCAAGGATTTACTTAGAAGAATTAAAACTAACAGACTTGCAGTTGTTTTTTCCCAATTTATATTTATCTGAAATTCCTGAACAAACTCACTGGTATCCATCTCAAACCAATCCACAGGCTTTGTGTTTTGTTCACAAATCCCCACCACGTATGGCAGGTGCGATACTTTGCCATATAACAGCACAGTTGCATCCCAGGTTCTATACTCTGTTGTAGCACGACTATTTCTGAAGTAAGAGGTGGTTTAATATTATCTCTTTTTAAGAATACTACAGTCTCTGTGTTGTGAAGGATGAGGGAAGAGAAGAGAGCAATACCAAGGCAGGCAGATATTTCCAGAAGATTTTATTCACATTGCTCCCTATTTACTCCATGGAGTCTATCTCAGCCCCTTTCCATGCATATTAGTTTGCAAAACAAACTCCCTCCTTGGACGTATTTAGGAAAATATCCTTTCTTAAATTAAAACTGACTCTTTAGTGGGCAGAGCTGTGAGTGGGAACCGTTCACCTAAAGGACCTGTCAAGCCCACGTCTGGATGTTCAGCGGTCTCCTGGGCTGGGCTGCGTCCCTGCAGGGGAAGCTGCACAGCGATGTTGCAGTCTGAGACTCCTCCAAGGAACTGGATCCCACTGAGGTATGGCTGAGCAGTGCAATCGCTTGGCTGTGTTACTGTAACAGTTATGAAATTTATTCTGTGCTTATTTTTCATAATAAAACCTGCCAGCTGGGGACTATGTCATGGCACCAAAGCCGAGGCGCAGTTCATACCTGCTGCCCAGCCTCCCCCTCACAGTGAATATCATTTAGCAACTTCATAAACAATGTTATGGAAATGAGATCCAGAAAGAAAACCCTCTATGCTTTTTCCATTACCAGCGCAGCCTGTAAGGCATGTTACCCACAGGAAACCTAACATTTTGTCAGACTGTACCTTGACGTTTTCGGTTCCGTCGAACACAATACGTTGCCAGTGCTGCTGCACAAAACACGAGAATCAGTACTGGGATGATGATGCTAATGCAACTCTTTTCATAGACTGAAAATGGAGCATCATCTGCAGAGTAGAAGAAAATAAAGAGTCCAAGTATATCAAACAGATGTGTCAAGAAATGACCCTGCCTCACAAGCACCAGCTAGGAAGAATTGAGCCTGGTGCTTCTGCAGTGTACCCCACAAAAGCTGATAATGAGAGAAGGAACTGATGAACAGGAGAACAAATAGCCTCTGCCTTACGATATCTTAATGAAGATACCTGTAACCAGAAAAATTACTCTATCAACACTTGAAGCTAATCCTTGACTCCCCACCACATCAGAAACCTTTGAATATCCATCTCATCTGAAATAACCAAAAACAAGAGGTGCGAGACCTTGTACCCTGAACGTGGAAGAAGGTCAATAGCTCTTGTGAAGTCTTTTAGTGATCTTATTATTTTTAGCCAGTTATTCTGCTAAAACAAGACATGCAATAAGTAGAAAATAAAAGCTGGAAGAATTCTTTTCAGGGCAGTATCATTCTGGATGGAGTCTGGATAGTGTGCATGTCAGAAATATTCAGCTAGGTAATACATCCTTAATGATGAGTTCAAAGGCCACTAAGAAGATTTTGTTCATTTTTTAAAGACCTCAATGCACAGGAATTTAAACATATAAATATCTAGAAAGGTTATTTTAATACTCATCTAATTTGGAAGAGAAATAATAGAATCAGCTGGCACACATTCAAAAATTACCAAAGAAAAACCCCAAAACAAAAAAAATCCCAAACACCACAGCAAAAAGTGAAGAGCCATGCACCTACCACAGGCTGTCCCCGGAACAGGAGTAGTGTTTGCTTGTCTCAAGCAAAGATGTCTTGTTCGTCTATAACCTAAGGAAGACAACAGGGATTTCCACAGTGACAGAAATTTGGATATAAAAATAACTGTATGCAACAAATGTCCTTTTAGTCTGGAGGTAAAGTCTCATCTATCACGTACAGGGAAGTGGAATTCACGGAAACTTGTTGCACACCCATCACGCACCACCTCCCCTCAGCATCCCTGTACCTATAGCTATATAGCTACCATTACAGAAACTGGTTACTGCGGATATATATTTCCAGGACTGGGCACCTACATGGGCTAGGGGAAAGTCTCTGAGTCTGGATGGCCACAGCACATGTGGGTCCAAGGGCACTGAATATACAGTACATCTGCCTCCCCACCACCACTCCGTGTAGAATTGTTCGCATCAAGCTGTCTGGGCAGAACTCTCTCAAAGCAAAGGGCAAGCAAACAAATGAAGAGATTAACCTAGATTTCCCTCACCAGTGATGTTGGCTGGTGATTTTCCATTTTTTTCATCTGACGTTTCAGTGTAGCACTTCAGAGGATGTTTGGTCAATGAGGGGTCTGTTTCTGCTCCACAGCAAATTTTAGTGGTGTTAAACATCACATTTTCTGAAGAACATGAAAGATAAAAGAAGTTTTAATTATAAATATGGATCATTTAGAAGATCTTCAGTCAAGGGTTAAAAAGATTAAAGAGGTTAATAGGTTAAAAAATTGGATCCTTCATGCACCACAAAAAATTGGAGATTGCTATAATCATATTTAATTCACCAACTGTTCAAATCAACCAGTCATAATTTAGATTTTCTTCTCACTAAAGCTGATGAACTGTCCTATGAACCAATTATTGAAATCTTCAAATTTGAAGAAGGCAAGAAAGTTTTCACATATAATTTAGAACACCAAAATATTTGTTAAAAGCTTTTTTGCATTTAAATTATATTCAAATAATAATTATGACAAAATTTTGCACTTTCCGTTTACCCACAGGAACCAAAGAAGAGGAACAAGAAAGACCAGCAGCTGTATACATCTCAGGGACCCCGGAGCGCATTTCTCGCCCAGCCTGCATGCTACTCCGCCATTATATAACTTATTCCTCTTCTAAGAGGTAGGAAACGATAATGGCTATTAGCCTGAAAACTCCATCCTGCCTACACATCCCACAGTCCACCTGTTACCCTCTCCAGGGACACGGGCATCTATGTCTACAGCAAATTCCAGTTGTCACTGTGGATGTGTTAGTGTCATCCAAGCTTTACACAGAAGTAACAGCACGTAGATATTTAGCAGTAGTAAGCATAAATCTAGGAGAGGACTGGTTTACAGTGGTTGGAAATTAAATACATGAGGAATTGTTAGGTTGAACAAAAGCATATGCAGGTTGAGAGGTTTTTTTTCCTTGTTTTCTTCTGTCAGCAATAAGATTAGAAAGGATGCTCTAAGTCTAACAAGAGCGGTGATGAAAGCTGCTTTCAGAGAATCACCTACAGCCAGGAGAGCAAAGCCAAATATATATTCAATCAGATGTTAACTGGGGAAATGTCATCGACATGGATGGAGTTCAACTAAATTATATCCATGCAATCTGATCCACTATGAAGTTCTGCCCTCTTGAAGCCACTTGCTACATGTACGGACACGCATTTTTATCTCTGAATTTGACAGTTTTATGACAAAGCTGGAAGGATACCTCCTGGTTATTTACTGAACTGTACAGAAGAGCAACACAGAATGGCTCTTTAGGCTAGACCTGGATTTCAGCATGTGCTGACTCAAGTAGATGGGATTCATACCTTGTAAACTGGCGCAGATTTTGTCCATGAGAATTTTTGTTTATTAAAAAAAAAGTATCTTCATAAATCAGGGTAACATGAATTTATCTGAACCTCTAGCATAGTTTTAAGCAGTGTTTGACCTAAGAGAATTTAATTTATTTTTGTAAATGACTTAATGTCTTTTTTCACAAAAGAAACTCATTTTGACAAGTTAGTTTACTCATTAACCTCACCGTCTGCCCAAATAAATAACAGTTCAGTTTCATAACCAGAAATATGTTTTCCATATGTTGATAGCCGGGCTTCCTGTAGAGCATACCTACATCCTCCAAGATGCTACCACATGAGTCTCCTGCTCCCATGGCTTTCTCCCAGAAAATGGTATAAATTCCTTTGGGAAGAGTACTTTCTTGCTGAAAGCACATAATGATGTGTGTTTCATTGGTCATCAACTGAATTATTTCATTTGAAAATGTCTCACTTTGTGTTTCACCAATTTTTACAAAGTTTTCGTAATTGGATAACTTGCATATGTTGGTCTCACAGTCCTTACAGTGGTAGACTGTCACACTTGTTTTGTCTTGTGTTCTCTCAGCACAGTTGTCACTGGGCATGGCAATATCTAAATGAGAAAACAAAGAAAAATTATTTTCTACCAGTTTTCTCCCCAGACTTTTATTGTTACAGAATGGGATGAGTTTTGGTGGGCAAACCCAGTCATGGCTTAGGAGACATTGGCAGACAATAGGCAATTTTTATACAGTACTGGTCCCAGTCTCCAAAATAATTTTTGGGGTAGAAACTTTATATAATTCCCCCCACTGCTGCCACTGGGGTTTTCACTAGGAAGCTGACAGCTTGGGAAGTGAGTTGAAAGAGATTGCTCTTGTTGAGCTAAGATGTCTTCTTCCCAGACAGGTTCAGATGAATCATCTGTTCTTATTTTCTTTCCTTCCAAAAACTCCTTGGCACAATCCTTTCAGGTATATCTCCAGCAGACATCCAGATCCCAGGACAAACGAAGTTCACAGCTGAGCTGCCAGATTACATACAGCTGCGTGGAGTGTCCCAGGTCACCACCACTGATTCAGTTCAGTATTCCTGCAGGCAACAGTTTTACAGCCAAGCCAAAACGCACCAGCAGCCCGGCTGAAGTGCTGGAGTATGCTGGTGCTGAGAGCTGACAAGGGGGTTTAATCATTCAGACTCCCCTGGTAAAGAGCCAGTCCTTTGAGAGAGGACTCACCTCATCTGACTTCAGACAGATCCAAAAAGTCACCCCTCCCAAGTTAGGTGATTGTTAGGTCAAATGAATCAACCTTCACCATCTTAATTTCTTTTCTCACCTTAGGGGCTTTGTGGTCTTAGTTTTAACTGGACACAACTGAACTTTCTAATAACAGTTAAAAATTTTTTAGCTACTAACATGCAGTGGAAAGCACTGAAATCAAACAAGGAGACTCACTTGGATGGGGAGCTGCAATGGTCAGAATCAGGAAACATAATCGCGTGAAGTGGGGACAGTCCATCAGGCTGCCCTGGGTGCTCAGCTCCAGCGGTGTAGGACACTCTTCTAGATCCTCCACGATCCTAGAGCAGGCTCACCAGGCTCCTTCCTCAGTCATCTCCCTGTCTGGGCATCAAATGCATTGTTTAGCATCCATTATCTCTTTCTTATTATCTTCCTTCCATCAAAAAGAAAACGACTTCCAGGCCAAGTGCCGTAAAGCTTCTTGTAGCCAAGAATAGCTGGAATCCAAGCAAAGAAATGCTTTGTTGCTCGGCTGCTACTACACTCTGAGATGGCTTTTGCAAATGCCAAACTCCGTCTCTGGGTCAAACACAGCAATAAAAGACACATGGTCTTTCTGCAGGGACTTGTTATCACTTCCAAAACACACAAAAAATTAGATAAAGATGTTTTGTGATGAATGAGTGTTTTGCTTGACCTAAGATGAAGTGTTTATTGTCAAATTGAATTTTATTTTTAATTTAGAAGACCTAACGGAAAATATCTGTTCAAATTAAATGAATGAACAAACAAACAAAAACTTAGTATTTCTTTTCAAAAAATGTTTTGGATTTAGCCAGAAATTTAT
The DNA here is from genome assembly GCF_011004875.1 of Balearica regulorum gibbericeps. Lineage (NCBI taxonomy): Eukaryota > Metazoa > Chordata > Aves > Gruiformes > Gruidae > Balearica > Balearica regulorum. The sequence continues at coordinate 9,671,490 of NC_046201.1, forward strand.
CCTCAGTCACTTCAATGAAACTATCATGAATTTGTGAAATATGTTTTAGTAAAATAAAAATTTAACTTTCCAAAGGAGGAAAAAAAAAAAAAAAATCTGGAAAATTCACCTAACTTTCCTCACTAGCCTATCTCTGGAAAGCACAAACTGCTTTTCTGCTAGGAGCTTTTCATTCAAAGCTTTCATTAAAACAACTTTTTTTGGTATGTCACTACCCGAGAAGTACCTTAACAAACTTTCAAAATTAATTATGCATTAATTCTCCAGCAGAAATTAATAATTGCTTATCTCCCATGACCTGTGTACTAATTTAGAGCTGCTGAGAGTCCCACTCCAATTCCTAGAAACAGATGACAGAGGAGGAACGCAACCTGCAAAACGAGCCCTTTCCAGCGCCGACCGGCGTAGGAGACAATCTTTGAGACCTCCTGCAAAACTTCCTGTGGAATAACACCTGCCCCCCCTCCGCAGTGCCCCACGCTCTCAACAACCCCACGCAGGGCCCAAGCCCAGGAGAGACTGGACCGAGCCGAGGTGCTGGAGCTGCTCCACGGGCACCCCCAAAGGTGTGGTCCGACCACTTCCACTTCACACCACACGAGGGAGCAGTTCTTCCATGTTATGCACAGTGCTCCTTCTCACAGGCACAAACTTGCAAGAATTTCTTTTTGCCCCACCAAGTATTAACAACACTCAGAGCATCAAATGAGCGCAGGATCTTTTCTCATCCTCTTTCCATACATCTAAAAACAGTTCCTATCTTTTCGATTTTGAGCGTTGGGTTTTTGGGGGGTTTTTCTTTTTTTTTTTTCCCCCTCTTCTCTCCAAAACCACATAAATCAGTACCATTTCACATATTACTCACTTTATCCTGTTTTCTGCTTTGCAAAGCACCAGTTTACGATGCCTGCCTCCCTCTCCCCTGCAGGCAAGCAGAGTGCCAAGAGACCATCATCAACCTTAGAATCATTGAATCATAGAATCATTTAGGTTAAAAAAGACCATTTAGATCATTGACTCCAACTGTTAACCTAGCACTGCCAAGTTCACCACTAAACCGTGACCCTAAGCACCACATCTACGTGTCCTTTAAATACCTCCAGAGCCCCCAGGTTGGATGGGGCTTTGGGCAACCTGGTCTAGTGGAGGGTGTCCCTGCCCACGCCAGGGGGTTGGAACTCGATGGGCTTTAAGGTCCCTTCCCACCCAAACTATTCTAGGATTCTGTCATTGTACCTCCTTGTCGTCCCTCAGAGTACGTTCGCCAGCCTGATGCTGTCCTCACACACCAGCTGCAGCACATCTGGCAGATTTATTTGCCCAGAGGTTAAGAACAATAAGTGGGTGTGTTTTTTCCCCTCCAGTAGTTTTCTATCTGAGGTCTGTATCTTCTGTTCCCATTCATTTTCTCTTCTCTTTTGTGGTCGTCTTGCCTCATCTTTGCCCCTCCTCTCATTCTGCTCAAAGGACATCTCCCCTCCTCTTCTCTCTGGTGACATTCCTTCCTACTCCCTCTCTTCTCTTCATTTTCAAAAGCCAGAACACTGTCCACCAAATCTCTGCCCCCTCCCACTGGTCTGTCTTACAATCCTCTTTTTTGGCAGCTGTCTTGGCCACCTCCTGCCATCAGTTTTAAACTTACTTTAACAACAAAGCACTCGAATCTAAAATGAAACATGCTTTTTGGATAGAAAATATTTTTCATCAAGTTTTTTGCTTGCTTGTCTTTCTTTTCAAGGCAATACAAACCTTCACTTTTCAGAGCTACTGAAGTTGTCTGCACAGCTGTAACGAAGCAATGCCAGACCCTAAACGTGGATCAGCCACAAGCAGTAGATGAACAAAGTAACAACCAGGAGGATCTGGAGCTCCTTCACCAAACACCAATCATTCACACACAAGCTTTCTCCAGGTCAGACCTGACCCCAGGAACAAGCCAACCTGAGATCACTGGCAGGAGAGAGTGGATTTAACCAGAACAGAAAGTCGTAGAGCTTTAACAAGGTCTTTCGGTTTTGTTTTTGAAAGGATCTATTTGAGTAAAAATCCCCTCCTGAAACTCTCCTGCTTTTCCTTCTCCCATAACTTCATAGCAAACACAACACAACAAACAACTCCAATGCTTACCAAGACAAGAAAGGCAGTCAGCTATTAGAGGAATAGCATCGTTTCCACCAAAGGAAAAGGTCCTCTCTCAAAGTTAAAACATAATGACCTGCAATGCTCTGGTTAGACACTTGCATTTTCCTGCTCCAGCACAAGTTAAAGCAGCTCAGTGCCCCTCCAGCGTGCATTCCCAGCCTTGGGCACAGCTGAGCTGAAGCTGCCACGTCAGTGGGAACTCCCTTGGTGACAAGCGCAGAGCAGACCCAAAGTCACGGCCACAGGAGACGGCAGAGCAGGGCCACTCCCCGGCATTTAGAAGCTCTTCCCTCTCCAACCGACCGTGAAGTGCAGTCACGGACCCACGAGATCCAGCGCTATTCTCCAACTGGAAACATTGCGTTTCCCTGCCCCTTCTGTCTCTTCCAGCCACACACCCTGGGGGTCTATAGCTTTGTGAGCATTTTAGTATATGGCTTATACGGTCAGGCAGAACTATCTCAGTGGAATAATGCAATACTTCTTCAGAAAAGTTTTATCTGGTACCCTAAGTATCCCATGGAGCGGACTTAAGTTTCAAACAGTTTGAAGAAAATAGTGCTATTAAAGGAAGTAAGGACACAACAAAATAAAACCCACAAAATCTGCAGGATCTTCTGAAATTCTTTTTTCCACTCTAAGTTCTTTCCTGGAAAAGGAGTAGAATTTACGTAAGAGCCGATTCCTGTATCACTTTCAGTACCGGCTTCACCTTGTTCATCTGCTGAATACCACTCTCAGCAAGGTTTTCCAATTAAAAAAAACCACCCAAACCCGAAATCACAGGAAGACATAAACCAGCCACTTCCAGAGTGAGCCTAGGAGTAGAGTTTTCCACAGTTCTTAGAAGCCAGTAGAGAAAGCAAGCAGCAGAACACTGTGCTTGAGCTGAGGAATCTCTGCAAAAATCCTGAAAGTACACAGCTTCCCAGCAACTGCTCTTAAAAACATTGTCCACAGTAACCATTAGAAAATGCTACAAACATTTTATTTTCTGCATGCAGCACATTAAGACAAGTAGAACAAACTCTTTCACAGGTTTCATTTATTTTAAAACCATTATCCTTACCGATACTTTCTGGTTTGGTTCTCTGTTTTGTTTTATTCCGAACCCAAAGCCACCAGGGTCACCACAGGTCCCTTTTGGGAGCGGAGCAGTAGCCACAGGGAAAACAATGCACGATCAGCTCCAGCTTGGATGACAGCTTCTCCTTGAAAAGGAAGAAAGTTGCAAAGATTTCTACTGCTACCTTCCTGGCAAATTACCCTTTGTTTGCAAATATGACAGGATGGCAATTTTGGAAAAGGGGATATTAGCAAAATATACTAAGGAGATATGAGGCAAAAAAAAAAAAAGGTTAAAAGGATGTGGGAAAAATTATTTGGGAATTACATGAAAATGCTGTCATAGATTTATTCTATTACTTCAGTGGTCACTCACACTTTTATATAAGTGCACCACTTAATGGAGCTGTTAAGTTTTCGCAATTCACACAAGCAATGTGAAAGCAGTGCAGAACAGCATGAAAGTTGGCAGTCAGGGCTGTGAAAAGCAGTGTTAATTATTTGGTAAGTTCATGCACATGAGTAATACACATTCTTCCTCATAGAGAAAATGTGAAACACGCTAGTCATTTCCATTCTGCCTTTTTTCAGTGCCTGTTGCTAAATGCAGACTTAGAGGAAACAGCAACAATTTGTAAGAGATAAGACTGGCTGTAAGACAGGACCTCTTAAAGAAGAAAACAGTGCGAGTACCTCAAAAGTTGTTTGCATCTGAGGAAGCCTTTGTGTCTCTTCCCTTCCCTTCTCCATGCACCTGAGCAGCCTTTCCAGCTCCCAGTTCATTCAGGTCCCCTTCCAGAGCCCTTCACAGGAGATGCAGAAGGCACTTGGATCCCAGAGAAAAAGACCCACCACTGGCTTCTCCCTTCTTTAACAAGCAACTGGATTTTCACTTTCACTTTTTATGGAGTGCTGGGCAGCAGTGCCACTGCGCAACATAAAACAAGATAAGCCTACGCTGCTGCAGGAGACTCTACAGCTGGAAAGCACGGGAAAAAAATCACACACCCCAGAAAAACCTCCCAGGAACCTGCTTATGGCTACCTGGGTAGTGAATCTGCCTCTCTACGTATTGCAACAGTGATGTGAACGGACCGGATTTGAGATCTGCTCCTGGCTCTGCTACTAACTTGCCATGCAAGGGGTCCCAGCGCAGGAGAGCCTGCAGCACTGAGCTCAGCTCAGGTTATTCCCTGGCAGGGATCAGTGTTGAAACATACCCTGCCAAAACACACGTGCTTCAGCAGGACTTCTGCTGTTTGAATTTGTGCCCATCACAACACCTGGCAGGAGCAGTCGGGACCAGAGGGAGGGCAGAGAGTCTGCACAGCCCTCACTAAATCAAAGACACCTCTCTAATTCCTCTTTGCAACTCAGGTAAAATAATGCTCGTTGGCCTTGGCAAAGCACTGTGAGATTAATGATACAGGTATTCATTTTTCAATGGGCCACTTTTACACTTGCTCTTTAATAGAGAAAATTATATTTATTAGCTCTGACCATGGAATGAAGGCGTCAGGAACCTGTTCTGCAGGATGCACAGCCAGTACTAAAGAGCTTTTAGTGCACACAAAATACCCAGCTGCTGTCATATAGCTTGTCCTGGAAGCTAGGATTTTGCCCGTGGCAAATCAGTTTTTGTCTCAAAAACCCAGCGAAAGTCAAAGTGGTGTGATGTTCAGGGCACGTGGCAGAATCGACAGCACAGGAGAACACCATAGAGCTGGTTTGGGAATTTAGAGCCAAAACCTGCTGCTGGCTCAGTGTAGGTGGCTGAGAGAAGAGCTGCACAGGGTAAGCAGCACCTCACAGGAAATAAAAGTGGGGAGCCTCATCTCAAAACCAGGGAACAGGCAGGAGACAGACCGAAATCCCACTCTGCAACCTGCTACTAGGAAGTAGCTGCAGGGACAGTCATTCTCGTCTCTGATATTCAGTGCAAAGGATACCAACCTTCTGAGAATCTGATTCAAAATTTTAATTTTTCTCTTGCCTTGATTCATTCGTCACAGAAAAAGAAGTTATTTTCCAAGTATAAAAATATGTTAATACTCAGCCACACAAAAGGCACTTCAGATTAGCCTCTTCCACAGGGTTCAGTTCCTCTCGCCTCGTTTTCAGTGTTCCCTGTGAGTGATACCCAATTCCTCAAAACATCTGCTTTCTACAAGCAGGGAACAGAAATGTGGGGGAAACATTCTGCCTACGCTAAAATTTCTAGGAACAGGCAAAGAATAGGCAACTTCAGTATCTAAGAACTGTTTTGAGAAGTTTATTTTCATTTATCAGACAGAGCTTGCATGGCATCCTTTGACTATAAATTAAGTACCTGATAAATAGAAAAAAATAGTATTAGTTTATGTCTTGAGTGAGGAATTTCCCCTTCTCTTACCCAGAAATATGATTTAGGCATTTATTTTTCTTTATGGGCTGCAGAACCTTCTTATCTTGGATTATGAGATGAGACATTCTGGAAATAAGATCACAAACAATATGCTGCATATCTGCTAAACCATTTGTAAAGTCTCCAGAGTACCTGTAACAGCTGACCATCAGCCTGCTCCTGCACATGCACCAATTTCTGTTTAAGGCAAAATTTCCAAGTTCCTTACACAATTTTGTCCCCAAAGCCCAACCAACTTACAGACAAGTTACTTGATGGATGAAGGACAGAGAGTTGTATTCTGTTTTACTGACGTCTCACCACCATCAGGGTTCTTACTAGACCGTATTTATACTGCAGTAATCCTAGAAACTCTGCTCCTCAGACTTCATTTTGACTTCCAAAAGAGATAACCTCCAACATGAACTTTCTCCTATGGCCAAGGAATCCTCTACTTTGATCCACCCTGATACCACGAAACTCCTTTCCTTTCATCCAGAAATACCAGCCCAGAATATTAACTTTAGCTAGACCTTTACCCAGAAATTCAACACGAGAAATGAGCCAGCAGACATGAGATGAAAATCACATACTATGAACACAACCACCTAGAGTTTTTCTTAGGCATATGCACAACTACAAGTAGTGTTTTGTGCTTCTATTCCTTTTTGCTTCAGAGAATTATTACTCAGGGATTTTTGATATATCTTATTTCATGTTCTGGGAAATTGGGAGAGTAATAACAACACCAAGGGATCTATCCCAAGTCTCAGCATTAACAGTCGTTGTTCCCTTATATTATTGCTTCGCCACTAGTTTTGGTTTCCAAATTACACTTATCTACAGAACTTCCACTTTCACGTTTGGAAGAGACTGGTCAAAAAAACAGAACATGATGTAATTCATGGCTGAAACAAAAATGAGAACCATAATTGCTTATTACAGTCAATGTAATATCATAAAAGTTATCTTTATTGCTATTCAGTAGTCATGCCTCATACATAGATGTGAGCATGAGGAAAGATAAAACTTTTTCTGGAAAAGCTGCCTTACAAAACTGAGTACACACAGTAAGTTTTGTTCAGAAGAATGGTAAGAGATGCTATGAAAAGCAGCACATCTCATCTATCTTGGCACTAGTGACTTACTGAAAAAGAAACAAATGAAACCACCCAAAATTTTGCTAGAGGAAAGAGCTTTTTTAGGTTAGTCTAAGAACCACATTGTGAACTTCAGGCAGCTATTAATTTCAGTTAATACACTGATTCTTTAAAACCTTTAAGAGGCCATAATTCATCCCTGATGCAAGTCCACTGCTTTGAAAAGATAGTGCTTGATTCTTCACTAAGTGGACAACTGAGCAAAGATTCACCAGATGCAGTTCTCTGAGGCTTCCATATCACTGTATGAGCAATTTCCACCCTCCCAATTCTGTATGCCACAGATGCTGCGCTGTTCAGCACTTAGGCAACATCTGTCCTTGGAGACCCCCTTGTGCTAAGCCCCCTGCAGACAACCCATGGGGCAGCCCCTACCTCAAGGTCACTGCCCTTGAAGCAGAAGATAGACCAAGGGCAAGAATGAGGACAGATTATCATCTTAACCCCACACATAGATGGATTGTAAGCCATAATTTTGACCTTTGACTTCAAGATCATGGTCAGTAACAAAGATGCATGCTGCATCTACTAGAGGAGCTACTCTTTGCTGCTGCCTGGGGTAGCACAGCACTGGGATCCCCCCGTGCCAGTTATGGCTCTGGATGCCATATAAATCCTCAGCCTCGTTAGTTCCCAGGCTAGCCAGGGCTGGTGGGCCATGCAGGAAAGCTGTGTACCAGCTGAGCAGGACCCCACCACCAGGACACAAGCATTTCACCAGCTTTATGACATTTGATGCAAAATACTGTGAACAAGCAGGGAAATGGTGTGGTATTTTCTACTCCAGAAGACTGCAGGGTGCTGGATGAGTCAGCGGTGCTTTATCTTGATACTATCAAACTTTTGTTCCTTCAACAAAATTACATCACATCAGAAAGCTGTCGGAAGGCACAAATTAAGGTGATCTTGAACGTCACAAGGCGGCAAGGACAAAGCTAGGATTTGCTTGCCAGGCCTGTGCCATGATGCGGCATGCTGAGCATCCACTGCTGCCAGGAGCTTGTGCCATGCTCAGCACACATGCAGCCACACAGAGATGCTGCCAAATCACCCTCACCCATCTGCACAAGGTCTCTTCCACCAAGAGCCTTAGAGAAACTGCAGGGACTAGCGACAGCCTGGAAAACATTTACGTTAGTCATACATTTTTTACAGATCCGAACCATACTCTTACTAGCATTCAAATTCACTGCAGAATGACACAGTCACCTTTTTTGACATTCCCTAGTATCAGGCAACATCTATTACGATTTTTGTGTTTAAGAAAAGTAATAGGAGAGTTATTTTGAAGCCTGTAAAAAAAGCTGCTCTCCCTACATGCCAAGCTCACGTACTACGTGTGCTTCTGCTTTGTTTCACTGTTGACCTGTTCAGAGCTCAGTTGTTGGCTGAATCGGACTGAAACAGTAATCTTGCCATACCTGGGGAGACAGCAAGCCTGAGTAAAGCAGGTCTCTTCTGTAGCTGAGTCTTGCTTGTACTGGCCCATAACAGCATTTGGAAAATTCCTGGATAGGGTGAAAACAAGCTCTTTTCTTGCAATAAATATTTAGAAACTCCAGTGTTCATGGCAATGCCCAAAAGCCTCTGTAACACTTGCAGCCGAGCTTCCCCTAAAAGGCAGATCATTTCCTAGAACAGCACTAAGCCCTCCAAGGAGCACAAGCCAAACAGGAACCGTATTTGTTGTGAACCTTTAACCTATGAGTGTTTTGTTGGCTTTTTAGGAGAAACACAACCATTTTTCCAAGCATCCGTGCACCCCGAGTGTCCAATGGGTCTGGTTTTGACTGGGGACACAGCTACAGCACAATTAATACCCAACAGCAACTCAGAGATCAGAACAAAAGGGAGGAAAGATCCAAAACACTTCCAGCTTTGCAGACACACTCACAGTCAACAACACTATAGACAAAGCAGTTCGGCTGAGCAAATAAATTAAAACAGGATCCAAAGCTTTTGTGAAAGGAAACCAAAAGAGTTTAACAGAATTATTATTGCTTAATCACAGAACGGCAGGGGTTGGAAGGGAGATCATCTAGTCCTGCCAAAGCAGAATAACCTAGAGCATGTTGCACAGGATTGTGTCCACATGGGTTTTGAATCTCTCCAGAGAAGGAGACTCCACAATCTATCTGGGCAGCCTGTCCCAGTGCTCGGTCACCCTCAGAGTGAAGAAGTTTTTCCTCATACTGAGATATTCCTGTGTTCCAGTTTATGCCTGTTGCCCCTTGTCCTGTCACTGGGCACGACTGGGAAGACTCTGGCCCCATCCTCTTGACATCCACCCTTTAGATATTTACAAGCCTCTCTGTCTTCTCCAGGCTAAAGAGCCCCAGCTCTCTCAGCCTTTCCTCATAAGAGAGATGCTCCAGTCCCCTCATCACCTTTGTAGCCCAAAGCTATTACAATTTCCCCTTTAATAACAGAGACACCAAGGACTGTAAAAGAGAAACTGCAATTAAAATACCATGGTGACCCTAACTATTCTTTTTTCTTCGCTGCTAAACAGGACATAAGGAAATCTCTTTTCTCCTGGAAAATTGGATGTCTGAGACCATGACCAAAGCACACAAATTACTTTTCCTTCAGTACAGATTTTTAGATACACAAAAAAGCACAGCTTTTCACAGACTAAAAAGAAGATAAAATAGATGGAAGGAACATCAGTGTTCCTGAAGCAGGAGTCAGCACATGCTTCTCCAGTCTCTGCCAGGTTATAAGATTAGGGATAATATTTGGTGATTAATGAAGTTTGGGTTTACCCTTTTAGGAGCAGATCTGTAATTACCAGGAAATCAGTATTGAAAAGATGAATAAAGGCAACATTTTAAAAAAAGACTTTAAGCCTCGCTGATAAAGCTCCAGTGACAAGCCCTTCCCATGGGGCAAAGTTCCCCGCAGTAGCTACAAGCACGTACTGTTACTTTCAGGAAAGAGTTTTCAAGGTTTTTGAAGACAGCGCTGAGTGGTGTGGGCACACCATGGTCCCCACCCTACAAAGAGAGAAATGGCCTGAAGAAGGGGCCTGCGTCTAAGTTAATAAATAACGTACTGTTACCTGACCATCCACGGTCTGTGCATCAGTTTGCTTTAGGATTCTGATATGAACCAGCTCATTCCCTCCGAGAGAGAGAGGTGTTAACAGATGGGTGCCTCTGTCATGCCTCCCTTCCTTTAACTATAGAGTGAACTCTGAGTTTTATGTTCCTGCCATATGGCCAATACGACCTTCTCATTAGTAATCACATCAACCTCTTCATGGTTTCTGGGTGCCACTTCACCCCATTTTCATCATTTACCATTTTGAATCCCAGCATGAATGCAAGAAAATATCTCAGCTTCCCCCCCAGGCAGCCAACGCTGCTCTAACATACCTGTGTTTGGTGAACTTCATGCGTAACCAGGAAAGGTGCCTGGGTCCACCAAAGTGTGCATAAAAGAGGGAGCTTAAACATCTGCAGTCACATCCTAACTCCTAGCCTTTCCTTAATGACTCCAGGCATTTAGGAAATGAACAGAAGTTAGTGGATATTCCACCCTCCTACTTTTTTTTTTTTTTTTCCTCCTTTCTTCTGCAAAGGAGCTGCTCTTTTTGCTTTCATGGAGGTCCTTTGACCACCAGGAAGCTGATGAAAGGAAAACCACAGCACTGCTCTATTTGTTATTGGCTTAGAAGGCATGGCTTCCCATATTTTAGACTCACCACACAACTTCCTTCTGAGACCAACTCAGCAGCTTGGCTGCTACTGCTTGAATGCCTCCCCGGGAAGAGCAAGTTTTGAGAGCTAGCACACATGCCAAAGCATCCTCAACACTCCAACGCAGCACCTTTCCTCCTTATTTGCTGCATCTCACTGCAGCTGGTCATTTCCTTCCCTACCAGCCTTTCCCATTCCCCAGGAGCAGGGGAAAAACCCATTGCTGAGCAGAGTTTTGAGATCTGCCTGTTCTCAGATGGGAAAAGGCTCCAGTTTCACTAGCAGGTTCAGATAATTGTGGTGATTTTTTTTTGGTTTGGGGTTTTGTTTGGTTTTTAAAATCTTTATTACTTCTTGCATAACAGTGCCAAATTGCAGTTTGGCATGCCAATAAATTGAGTAATTCTATGGCAAACTCTGCAGCTGCTGGCACCGCGGGAGCAGGCAGAGGAAATCTTCAGGGCCTGTAAACACAGGGTACACACGAGGATAAAATCTGCTGCTTTCTTTAAGTTACAACAGGAAAGTGACCTGTAGAGTGAGTGACCCCACTCCTTTCCTTTTTCCCTATAAGCCTAGATAGCCCCACAGAGCCATAAGCTCTTTTCCTTGACTTGGCCATTCCTTTTGGCACATGCAATGACCTTTTCTGGTCCCTCACCATCACCATGCAGTGCACAGCCACCCTATGCAGTGTGACCTGCAGCCGGTCACAAGCAGCAGTTCCAGCTCCGCGCTGCTACAAGCTTTTGTTACATCACGGATGAGCAATGTCTCCTCCCAGTCCATAGTCCATTAATTCACTCAAGCCGCCATTTGTACTTTGCCCCGATCTTCATGGCACAACCTACAAACCAAAAGGTCCTAACAAGTTGATGGTGTTTGCAAATTGTGCTCCGAGAAAAAAGTACTGTTCCCGGAAAGCTTTGTGTGCTTGGTCTTTCCTGAGTGCTGCAGCACACTGAGCTCTTGTAGTTGAAGAGGTGAACAATCAGCTTAGGGAGACACAATTTCAGGGGTTTATTTAGCAGACATCATACATGAATTATCAGCCTTCAGTTTAATCACAGTGCTTGCAATCAGCTGCTGCCCCTTAAGTGCATCTGTGGATGATATGGTCCCAGTTCAGGACTGCACCTTCTAGATTAGAAAAATACTCCAACACTGGGTCGTTGTCCACCATGACACTCTCAAGTTCCAGGCTCAGGGCATTAAGTTAGAGCTATTTCCTTTGAAAAAAAACAAACCCTCAAAAAATTCCCCTATCTTTTTCTGGCAGGCATGTTGACCTTGGCTAAGACTCCATATAACAACCACAAGGACAAAGTTGAATTAATGTCTCTCTCCACTACGTTCTTTCATCTACTTCCCCCTCACCTACTCTTAGCTTTAGTCCAGGCTGCCGCCTTCTTTCCAAAGTTCCTCAGGCTCAGGCATTTCTACTTCCTTCCCCCCGCCTCCTTCCTTCTTCAGATCAAAAGAATGCCTCAGTGGGACACCAGAAATAAGTGCAGCAAGACCCGGAAAGGCAGGCGGAGGAAACGACACCTTCCACAAGTGGATGCTGAAAAATTACAGACATTTTAGGGCAGCCAGCAGCATCCCATCGATACACAAAGCGCGCAGCCTCCTCCAGCTCCCTCCAGCCGGGGATTCCTGCTGTGAGGTAGATGTGGTACCTGAGGTTTCTGACTGATAGATGAAAGCCTAACCCTTGCCTAAGGTTTCATTTAAGGTAATATCTCTGTATATGATCTTCATATAGGTACCTTACTTGTGACACAAATTTTAAGTTTTCATGGATTAGTTCCCTCCCCCTTCTCCCCTTGGTTTAACATCTTAAAAATGCCAGTGGCATATTGAGATATACAGTGGGCTGTAAAACACCTCCTTAGCTGAGATACTGATTTTCTATTAAATGCTTTGACTGCCCACACTGTGACTTCATTATTAACAACAAAATTATACATCTTGTCTCTCATTAGGTAAAAATTTTTAAGACTTTTAAAACTATATCCTCCAACCAGCCTATAAATAGAGACATGCAACTTCCTTCAAAACAATTTAAAAAAAATTGGTATTTCCCTGACCATCGTTTCCTAAAACATAGATATATTTCGAGGAGGCTTAATGCCTTTAAGATAAGCAGCATCTGCTTGCAGATTTTCCCCATAGCCAGCAAGTCTGCCAGGATTTACACAACAGAGTCCAAAAGAGTCATCCCGTTTCTTTGCCATGCAATCAGGTGGACTCGCAGACAGACAGGCAGTCTGCCTGCCCCAGCCAGTGACCACGGGCACATCGGCCAAACGCACCTACATCAGCCCCAGCACTTTGCCCTAGAGACAGAAATCATAAAAACCCACAATCCAAGGCCAGAGATGGAACCGACAACACACCTTTCTCGCAGCCACGCCACTGGGCAAGCGTCAGACTGCGGATAACAGAGTACCACGTGTGGCAGCGGGGTTATAGCTCAGCCCACGGCAGCTCCGACTCACTGGGACAAGGAGTGTTCTGGAAGAACCCATTCAATTTTCTCTTCCTCTCCCCCCACCCCCCAGGTCATTTTTCATCTCAATGATTGTCTTCTGTTGCAACAGAAACACTTCGCTAATGCTCAAATCTATTTTCAAGTTAACGGAGGCAGAGGAGATTTACAGGCTAGGTTATTGCCACAGCACCTGGGTAGAGGGGAGGCAAGCCCCCCCTCATGCCCAAGACCACTGTCAGGTATCGCCAGAGAAGCTGCGAGCATCTCGGCCGTCCAGACTCACCCCATCACGGGCCTGGAGGCTGCACTCCTGCCCGCTCCTTTCAAGCAGATTATTTCCATGCCCACTCTTGCTCCTGCTCAGGAACGTGACTTCCACAAGCCCGCTCTTTCTTTGCCTGCCAAGAAGAAAAATTAATCACTGGGGTTTTTTCTTGTAGCCTATATGACAGCTTGACTGTCTTATTTGAGCACTTCTTTAGAAAGTCACCACTGAAGAATATTTGCCACCAGTCCCATCCTCCTTCATCTATTTATTGTATTCTGAACTGTAGAGACAAGGTTTAATTAAGTAGGTGTCTTGTTCTCTTTGCTTCACAACTGCCCCACAACCGGATGTGGTAAGTACAGCCAAAATAAAGTTGAATCCAGCAAGCAGGGATCTAAATACAAGTGTATTGCTGCCATGAGCTACACTGGCTTATAGGAACTGCTGACATGGTGATGGCATACAAAAGCAGCTGAGAGATCATGTTTCGTTCTCTGGGACAGTTGGACTCATGCACTTTGGACCATAACTGAAAGCAATTCCAGCACAAGTCACGAACAGTTTGTGGGAGAAAGGGACTCTCATTAAGGAATGAGTAAATTATTTTGGTTCCCCAAAACAGAGGCTTATACACCGTGAGACAGGATGAGGACCACAGGAAAAAGCAACTCCTAATGACCGAAATCTCAACTTCCAGTATTTTTTTTATTTTTTATTTTTTTAAACCACATCATCTGATATCCACAGGAGGCTGGATCTTATCAATAGATTTACAGGTGTGAGAAAATAGTGGTGCAATCCTTTCAACCCTAGCACAAAAGGATTCATTCACCTTCTGCCAGCTAAAAACCAATACTTGTCTGCACGTCGCCCTGCCCTGCCAAGGGCCAAGCAAATATAGCGCTGCTTGGAGCGACAGGATGGGATTTCCCTTTCATGAGAGGAAATGCTCAAGCAGAGCAAAAATCAGCTTTATGCTGTTGTCAAGCTTTCCCCATATGTTTTCTAGCAGATGCAGAGCATGTCTGGGAGGATGAACTGCAGCAGCAGCAGCTCTGTTCCGCTCCAGGCTTGGCAACACCAGCCCTGGCCACGTATTTTGTTTTTGTTTGCTTTGGCCAGAACAGAGGGTAGAAATAGCCAGCTATAAATTCCTTTGGGAACATTTATTGGACAGTGAGTTTTGGTGGCCTAGAAAAATTTATAGGCTCAAAATATGAACACACTTCCATGAGCAAATACACACTACATAACAAGGCTGCAAGCTTAAAAGCCAAGACCATCAAACAGCACACCCCAGCTCTTAGGTGGTCACACAACATAATCTGGAGCAACCTACCCTTCCTCTATGCTGGTTTACCCTCTGTAAAAAGCACAAACACGTCTGGGCTATAGAGGTGAGCCCAAGAAATTTGTCCCCAAGATAGTTACCAAGTGCCACAACTTACTTCTAGGTCTGCATGCTTGACAAGTACTTCATAGCCTATTCAGCCACCTTCTCTCTAGAAACCAAGCAACTTGTTCGCATTTACGTCTGCATCTAAAGAATGCAGATTTCACAGCTTTGGATGTCTGTGTCGCAAAACTACAATGATGGAATTGTAAAACAAGTCTACTTATACAAACAGTTGTGTTATTGTTTTAAAGTGAAGAATGCAACTGAATATTTAAAAGGCAATGACCTAGCTGACACAATCATTGGCATCTTGGAGCAGCTTATATGCCTTCTGAGGCGTTTAAATCTAGATATCGCCCAGAGAATAACAAAACCCAAAAGGCAACAAACATCACAGGCAAAACCTTTCCCAGATACATCTGGTACAAACTACACTGGGGAGCAGATCGCTCCCTAAGCATACAGGGCACTCCTCAAAGAGCAAAGCCAGGGAAACCATCCCAAGACCACGTACAGAGTTTTATACCTGTTGTCCCTGAGTTTCAGTCCTCGTCTCAGCACTACTGACCTCTCAGGCCACCTTGGGCAACAGCTCACAAGCCAAAGCTGCAACCCCAGGAGCTCAGTATGAAAACAAGAAGTGGAATGATTTCTCACAACACAAGTCAACACAAGAATAGAGAATTTTTAGACATCTTTCTTATAGGTGTCCTACTGTGTGCTGGCAAAAACCAAGAGTGTTGCTCAGCAGCACCAACCAAACCTGCCAGTGGGAATTAGTCTTCAAAATTAAGCAGGGGCAGTAGAAGGCAATCACCAGCACCACAGATAGCAAAAGAGAAGTCTATAAGATCTCATAAGACTGGAATAGACTGTGTGCATGCTACTGTCTACTCTCCTAGGCAAAACCAGAAAAGACTACACACAGATAGATCAGCGTAGAGGGAAAAGAAATTAAACTACTATCAGTGAAAAGTCCATTGCAAAACACAGGAGGTGGGTAAGACAAAAGACTCTCCCATGAACAAGCCATAACTTCTGGATCCACCAACTCTGACCAGGGAATAAGACTTACCCATTGCAGTACAGCCACTTTAGGGAAGAGGTGGAAAATGGGGTTTGAGAGGGGCTGTTGCCTCCTGATGTCTTGTTCTGCCCTAAGATCTCTCTCCAGAGGTCCCTGGACAGAACATTTATTCCTCAATCACCGCTAGCAAAAACTGTCTGGGGACACGCTACATCCTCTGGAACTCTTGCTTGTATGACTCATACTTTGCAGCTGACACTACTGCTCTTAATTTGGCCGTTTACAAGAATAGAGTTTATCTGCAATGTGGCTTTCACTCTCAGAGGAAACTATTTTATCCCTGGCACAAAAGACAGGGGATTTTGCACTGCTTCCTTGATCTTCTGTCTCACACTGGAGTCCAGCAATCCAAGGAACTCTCACACTTCCCTAAGATATTATCATTGCTTCCAGCCAAAAATGAAGAATCAGTTAATGTTTCCCTTTTCCTATCTACGTTCCAGAGGATAAATACACACAGATTTAACGATACAGGCATCTGATCTTCTGACACCATTGGGCCTGTTTTCTGCTCCCCTACTATACAAATTGCATTGGTACCAGGAATCTGCAGATTTTTAACCCTTTTTCCTTCTCTTTAAAAGGGCTGTTTAATCACAAGCCTATGATGTTATTGTATTTACTGCACACTGAGGAAATAGAATCTGTCAATCCCATTGCAGCCCAAGCCCCTCTGTGGCTGTTGCAGATGGGGAGTCAGGTGGGGAACACCCCTGATGCTCCAAGGGACTTGCACCTCCTCTCCAATACAGTTCCCCCACAGCCACTGTCTATAGCAAGGCTCATTGGTCCACCACTTCAGGCAAGGCAGAAAAATGAAGACATTCCCTTTGCAGCACTGTTTCCCTCTCTGGTGTGCTCTGGACTGAGCTTACCTCCTGCTCTCTCACCTGGACCAAGCTGATGTTGGGGTCTCCCTTCCACCTGTGGAGCAGCTTCAGCTCATGACACAAAAGGATCTTGCAATGGCTATGCAGATGTCGTCATTTCTGAAGCATCAGAGCAGATCTCAGTGCCATCAGGCTGAGAGACAGGAACCTCAGCTGAAGATTGTCCATCTTTCAAAAGTGAGGCAGCTGTGCCAGCAGGAGAACCTCTCTTACAGCTACATCCCAAGCAAAGAGCTGTCTCTAGAGCTATTTTCCAGCCTAACTGCCTGTCAGATCTCCAGCTGTCATGATTTCCTCCACATTTTTTAACTCCTCAGAGAAGAATCACGCTCCCCTTGTCTACCAAGGTTGCACCACAAGGAAATCTTGCCATGGTGAGATGCAATGGAGACAAGAGACCCAACATGGTTCATGAACCACAAACTCCCCAACAAGAAATACCATTCCAAAAACAGCCTTCATTCCAACACAGCTTCTGGCCAGTGCAGACCACACCAGGAAGGAAGGGAACAAATTCTTCCATCTTCACAAATTAAGCATGACCCCAGATTTATTGACTTCATGAGTTTTCTCCTTTCTAGAGGACCTTTAGCCTTGGGTGGTGTCATCTTTTCTCATCTATAGAAAAAAAACCCCATACTGCTTAACTGATGTGGAAGATAGTTTCCCAAACAGCTAGGTCTTAAGATACTATTTCTACAAAGTGTTAACAGACAGCCTGTGCTCAGCCACCATCCCCCTGCCAGCAAGCCCCACAAGCACAGCAAGGCCATGACGAACTTAAATGAAGGGGAGCATGGAGATCATCTTCAAACATAGCTTATAAAAGCTTATAAAATAGGACACTGTTCTCCAGCTGAGGTCCCACTGCCTGGAGTAACCATTTATTGCAGTCATGTTCAGTTTGGGGTCTCTTACAACCACCAGTTCTTGCAGAGCTGCCGCCAGCGAGTCACTTCCCAACCCAAAATAGCACAGTTGCTTATTCAGATGCTGCTGGCAGACACAGGACTGTGCCCACAAATGCCAGGCAGACTGAGAGTTAAGTACGTGGCCACTTCTGCCTCTTGGACCAAGTACACTGGAGAACATACGAAGTAAGGTGGGTTCCCAGCTAACGCATGCCATGAGGTCCAAACGTGCTGCTGCCTAGATGGGCCTCAGGGAGTCTCCACAATGCCATCTTCCACCCAGCGAGAGGAATCCATTGCCTATTTAAGCATAAACTTGTCAGTAAAATTATTAGACACATCATCTAAAGAGCAGTTTGTAAGATTTAAGGATTCCACTTCTCCCATTTTATTTCAAGACAACAGAATGAGGATGCCTCTCGTCATCGGCTTTTTCATGTGACATTTAGCAATACTTGTTTATGGTTCTTACACAGAAGATCAACTTTTACATCTACATCTGAACAACATTCTTGAACAGATGACAGAAAAGCTATTCTGGTTTAATTTTTTATTGCTAACAAGATAAGGACATTGTTTATAACAGACTGTTACAGTTTAACCCCAGATGGCAACAAAGCCCCACGCAGCTGCTCACTTACTCCCTCCCCACAGTGCAATGGGGGAGAGAATCAGAAGGGTAAAAGTGAGAAAACTCATGGGTTGAGATAAAGACAGTTTAATAAGTAAAGCAAAAGCCCCACACGCAAACACAGCAAACCAAGGAATTCATTGCCCACTTCCTGTTGGCAGGCAGGTGTTCAGCCATCCCCAGGAAAGCAGGGCTCTGTCACACATAACGGTGACTTGGGAAGACAGACACCATCACTCTGAACGTCTCCCCCTTCCTCCTTCTTCCCCCAGCTTTATATGCTGAGCATGACATCACATGGTATGGGATATCCCTTTGGTCCTTTGGGGTCAGCTCTGCTGGCTGTGTCCCCTCCCAGCTCCTTGTGCATCCCCAGCCTCCTCGCTGGTGGGGGGGGTGTGAGAAGCAGAAAAGGCCTTGGCTCTGTGTAAGCACTGCTCAGCAGGAACGGAAACATCCCTGTGTTATCAGCACTGCTTTCAGCACAAATCCAAAACACAGCCCCACACATACTAGCTACTATGAAGAAAATTAACTATCCCAGCCAAAACCAGCACAGGGAGCAAGCGAGGAGTGGAGCACATTTCCTGGTCAATAGCAGCTGGTTTGTGCCAACTGTCAAGAGAATCTTGACCCAAAGAGGCAGTAAAAGTCCGTAGAGAACATATCCTTCTCAAAATACCTCTTCTGCCTTGATTGACTGGGGGTGGTATCCTGAAAAAGGCATTTTGACTTTCTGGTTTTAGCCCAGGCTCCCAAGCACCGGTGCGTATATGAACCAGAGAACACGTACCTGCCAGGAAGGGGAAATCACCTCTGAGTCCACCTTTCCTATTGTAAAAGGAAACAATTAAACATCAGAAGAGCTTGATTTTATATACAACGTGGATAAAACCATTCTCTCTGCAATTGAATACATTCAGTTTTAAGTCAGTAAAATGAGATTTCATTCCCCATGACTTGTTTGATTGTATTTTCATAGAATCATAGAATTGTTTTAAGATGGAAAAAGATCTTTAAGATCAAGTCCAACCATTAACTGCCAAGTCCACCACTAAACCATATCCCTAAGCACCACATCTACGCATCTTTTAAATACCTCCAGGGATGGTGAACTCAACCACTTCCCTGGGCAGCCTGTTCCAATGCTTCTGAATCCTATTGAAGCAACATATGCAGGAGATGCATGAAGGATGTGTTTCATTTGGAAAGATGATTCAAAGGGATTTTTTTTTTTTTTTTTAGTTTATCTAAGCATTCAGAGGATGTATTTAAACAAGATTTTTTACATAAGCTGTCTAAGCATGAGACAGCTTAGAGAGCATGAACTACTTCAGGCTGAGCTGAAGCATAAAACCTCTATTTTACAGTAACATGAGCTTTGTCCCACCCCACAGTAAACACCAAGTAAATCACCCCATCCTTCATTTGGGGGCTAGCTACAGGCAAAACCTTGTAGCTAGTGCACCTCAAAGTACCCATCCTACAGTTTCCGTTTTCCCTGCAAGGGACACTAGCCATTGCTTGCTGTGGGATGTCTTTATGGTATCCAAATAGGAGAGGAGGAGGAGGGTAGAGAATCCAGGCTGATGCTGGGCAGTGGGGTTCCTCCAGGGCCCCTTTGCCATGCAGGAGCCTGCCCTGCTCAGGGTGCCACCGTCCAGAGCCCATCAGCACAAGGTAAAGAGGATCAAAGAGTAGAAGACACAGATCTGCACCCCAGAGGAGCCACTGCCTGACTCTGAGGCCAAGACACACAAGAGTTCTGAGCTTTAACTCTTCACAAGTCCATGTTCTGGGTGGTGGGAAGCACAATGCAATGTCCCAGTGGTTTAGGGGCTTATGGTAGACCTCTTGTGTAAAATCAACAGCCACGTAATGCAGTATTTGTGGATTTTTTTTGGTTTGCAACCAAAGGCTTCCTTATTTGAACATAGCTTCTCTTTCCTGCCCAACACAAAGATGACTTTGACCTATTTATCCAAACAAATTCTAGTTGTTCTCAGCTGACATTTTCATACCAAAGTCTGACTCTTGCTGAGGGCACAGATTTTTTTCCAACTCCATTTGCCATAACTGGGCCTCTCTGAGGACTTGCACCAGTTCCTCTGACGTTGACTTTCACCCTTCTGAACATTTCCCTCCGTAGAGGGCTTTTCTTCCAGAAGGCACAGTCAGATGCCAACATGCCACAGGCCAGTCCCTCAAGATACTCGCTTATTGACGCACACGTGTTTTCCTCATTCCTGTCATTCTTGCACTTTTTTAGCTGAAGTCTTGTCACTTGTGCAACACAAGAGAGACCTGAATTTCAGAGAGAAACATGACTTAAGGCAGTACAAGCCCAGCAAGTCATAGCTTCGTTATTACCCAAGTTTGCTTACCAAGCAGAATTGTAAAAATGAAATTGGAGGACAAATTGAAGTCTTTCAAATTTTCATTCCTGCTCCTCAAATAGACATAGACCTACAACACTCTGTACTGCTTTTTTCCCCTCTCTTAATACAACAATAGATCCATTATCCAGATGCACATGTGCAATGACGCAAGCAGGAGAGGAGTTTTGTTTTAAGGGAACTGAAGGAAGGAAGGGTGAACAATCAACTCAATATCTGACCATCACAGCAGTGAGTTCCCAATCAACTGTCAACCCTTCACAACAGATTTTAGGATTATGGAACATACGCCAAAACTGTAGCTCAGTAATACCTGCAGTTATAAAGTGAAACAACATCAGGGATTATTAGGAAGGAAATACAGAACAAAATGACAACACACAACAGTGTGTGGACACTGCGTGCATATTAGCTCATGTTCCAAAATGATAACATAGAACTCTAAAAGATGTAAACATGGGCAATGGATGAAACATGAGCTGCAGGAGGAAGGACCCAGAAAAGCAATGAAGACCTACAAGAGATGTCCATGAAGCTGGGAATGACCCTGAGAAACAAAATAGGGAACATCACCTCCTCTGTCCCTGCCAGGCAAGAAAGTGGGGTTCACAAAAACCAACATTGCCCTACATGTTTAAAACACAGTGCCAACCCAGAAACCATTAGTTCATTTGGGATTAGACAGATCTATGGAGGAAAGGCACAATGGAAGTTCTTAAACACTACTGCTTCGATGTGAACCCCAGCTCAGGGAGTCTCCAACTACTGCCTGCCAAGAAGGTACATCCCAGAGGTACGCTGGCTGCTGAGGCCAGCTGAGGTGGATAGATGGTCACTCTTATAGAGACCAGCAGAGCTGGTCTGGTCTCGCCAGGTGCCAAGTCAAGATGTTCTTTGTCTCTGAAGTAAACAGAGGTATAAGTGGGCTTGGAGTTTGAACTTGGTTCCTTTTTTCTGATCAGAAGAGCATGGGGGGAAAGTTGATTAAATGGCTGAAGCAGCAAGCACCAAATCCGAACAGCCCTGAGTTTTTGAAGGATTAGGGGTGGGAGAAAATAGGGTTAGCCATAAGGTACTGTATTTGGATTTTCCATACACAAAACCACATAAAAATGAACTATACTATTTAATACCACATTATTAAACACTCTTGGAAAACATCCAAGCTACATGCAGAGTTCATTTAGTCCAACATAAAGCTGGTTCAAATCCAGAAGTCATTGAAATTCACACCATAAAACTGCAGCAAAACAATGGCAACGTAAACATTCAATCAGGAGCTATGCCAGGACCCCAAACTCCACATTTCCTTTAGATTCATTCCCAAAAAAGATATGCGCTTTTATGTCAGACCATGCTCAGTTCTCCTGAGGGATTCTTTAGACCCTTCCTTCTACTTGCACAACTCTGATTTGCTGCAGATCCCAGATAAGATCTGTTTTTTCATGGAAGCTTCCAAAAAAGGAAAGATCCAGGAAATAATTTCATTTAAAAAATGTCATCTTTCAAGATGCTTAATACTCCTGTACTCCACCCAGCAATAAATACAGGTCTGTGAAACCAAAAATGGAAAGTTACTCACATAGTATTGCTCCTACTGTCCCTTGCAAAGGTAAACGAACGGGTGAAGACCTGGAGGGATGCACAGTGGCACAAAGCACTTCCTTCAGGTGATCATGGAATAATCCCATTACAGTTGCTGAGAACAAATCTAGAGATAAGGACCTCAAACTGGATCACTTTCAGTTGCAAAGGATTAAAGCCCTTGGGTTGGAAAGCACTCAGTCTCAGCCACCAGTCTGGCTCCAAGGCCACTGCTTCTCAGGTGGGTTACATGTGAAGATAGCTATCCACACACCGACTTTGCACCACTCAGAGACCTTCCTTCCCATGGTCCTGCTGGCACCAGACCATGGTGAGGCAGGCTGTCCCCCTGCAGCCCATAGAGGACACCACACCAGAGCAGGGGGATGCTCAAAGAAGGCTGTGACCCCATGGGAAGGCTGCGCTGGAGCAGGCTCCTGGCAGGACCTGTGGACCCATGGTGAGAGGAGCCCACGCCAGAGCAGATTTGCTGGCAGGACTTGTGACCCCATGGGGGACCCACGCTGGAGTCTGGTCCTGAAGGTCTGCACCCTGTGGAAGAGATCCACGCTGGAGCAGTTCATGAAGAACTGTAGCCCATGGGAAGGACTCACACTGGAGAAATTCGTGGAGGACTGTCTCCTGTGGGAGGGTCCCCACAATGGAGCAGGGGAAGAGTGTGAGGAGTCCTTCCCCTGAGGAAGAAGGAGAGACAATGTGTGATGAACTGACCGCAACCCCCATTCCCCATCCCCCTGTGCCACTGGAAGGGAGGAGGGAGAGAATTCGGGAGTGAAGTTAAGCCTGGGAAGAAGGCAGAAGGAAGGGGGGTTTAAATTTGTTTTTTCTTACTCTACTCTGATTTGATTGGTAATAAATTAAACTAATTTCCTCAAATTGGTCTGTTTTGGACATGATGGCAATTAGTTAAAGATCTCCCCCTGTCCTTATCTCAACCACAAGCCTTTTGTTGTATTCTCTGTCCCCTGTCCAGCTGAGGTGAGGGGTGATAGAGCAGCTTTGGGGGGCACCTGGTGTCCAGCCTGGGTCAACCCACCACAGCACAGACCCTCCCTCTGCCACGGCTCCGGGAGGAGGAACAGAGCTGAAAGCTGCAGGGCTGGAGCTGCTCTCAGTGGTCTCCCACAGTTCCAGCCCATGGGTAACAAGAATAAAGGGAAGAGGTTGATTGTGCAAAATGAAGTGCCAGGGACAGCTGAGGGAGAAGCCACATGCTGCTCAAAGCAGATATGTGATTTTCAGATTTATCTCACATGTTTAGGGTATTCCCCTTGTTACAACTCCATCTCTAGCCATTTCAAACAATTACCTAAACTTCCATTTCCTTCCTCTATTGCTCTGGCTCCTGGGTTCAGCTGTACAGCAGATGTTACTCTCAGAGGGTCCAAAATAATCCAAAATTTCCATGCCCAGATGAGTAAAGTTGCATCCTTCAAAACCTTCTACTTCAAATTATTGTAAAATTATGGTTTATGATTTCTAGATTTGTGGAATAGTTGAAGTAACAGCTCTATCCCAGATCTGTATTTCCTAGTTGTGTTTTCTAAATATAGTGCGTAGTCCTGAAGTGCAATAGCATTAAACTTGAACCCAATGTCCCAGGATGAAATTGTTTTATAAACATATGCCATAAACCCTCAATCTCAAAGAGCTTATGAATAAATAACCATTAGCTGTCACAACAGCATGAGATGGAGAAAGGGAAAGGTCTAGACTACAAGTCTAGTTTATTATAAACAAAACCATTACACAGTGAAAGGGGCTGCTAACTTACATTAAGATGTTTAATAGACAGATAGGGGAAAAAGGGGGCTGGAGTGACGACTACTAGATCTACGTGGTTCATCAAACACATCAGCACGGCTCTCCTAGGGTGTTCATTTGAGAATGGCTGTGTTCCTATTTGCAGGAGATTTTTTAGTATTGTTCACTAGCAGCTGTTTTCTGTTTTCCTGTAAGACTGGAAAAGCCTAGAGGGCAAAGCAATCAGGCTCCATTTGGTTTAGTGGTTATTTGGGTTTTGTTGTTTTGTTGGGGTTTTTTTTTGGGGGGTGGGGGGTGTTTGGTTTTTTAAAGATTAAAATCTGGTCTCTTTTCTCTTAGAAAAAAAATTAAAGGGAGCACCATCAGCGCACAGCTCCATGCAGGCCACTGCCAGGCACGCGTCCGCTGGCGAGCGGCGGGGCCCTGCAGTCACAGCCTGCGCAGATGGGCACTGCTGCACCGGTGCGGCAGAGGGAGCGATGGCAGAGCTGCCGGGCACCCCTCTGCCCCGAAAAATCCATGCCTGGGTACTCTACCATCTTACACAGATAGCTTACTCAGTCACACACCCTTTTGTAGGGAGTCAGGACACGTACATCCCCAGGGGCTGGCAAGAAAATAAATTCACATATTACAAAATTTGACTCAACTAGAACCATCTGCAGTCTTACAATGCCTTCAGAGCTCAAACATAGCAGCTTACGGCTCAGTGTTTCTCACCCTGCTTTTTCTGAGAACCAATTAGCACTAAAAGACATCATTAGCACAAATGTGGAGCAGATGCTCCTTTCAGGGGGGGTCCAGCAGAATTTGCCTGTGGCCGTCTGCAGCATTTGGGTACCCTCATCCCCAGTCAGACCACAGGAGCAACACTCACCAGGTGTGGGACAAGTCAGATTTGCCCTGATGATCAGATAAGATCAGGTGAATGAAGGAAAAGGAAAGGCAGAGCAAATAACACCATCTAGCAAAGAAATAAACAGGGACTACATTTGTTTTTTACTGTTTCCTTGGATGATTTTTTTTTTTTAAGCTAGGGCAAAATTATATAGGTCAATGTCTGTTTCCTGCAGAGTAAGATATTATAATGCATAAAAAACAGCATTGACTTTCTGTAAGAGCCTAGGATGTCTGTACAAGGCTTGACATCCACAGAAAGAGCCTATAAATTGATTGTTTTGGAGAAAGGAAAGGCAAAGTTTGGTTTTGTTCCCAGTGAGCAAATGCCCTTCACAATGGTTTTCTCATGACGGAAGGTTTTTTTAACATAAATAGAAGCAACAACACTTCAAACACTGGGAAACCAGCTAGCTGAAGCACTGCTGAAAGGGGAGATAAAACCTCTCCTAAGTCATCAGAGCTGCTGACCAAGCTCTTCCAGGTGGGAGCATTTCTCAGCTTTGTAAAGACAGCCCAGAGCCCAGGTTATTTCTGCTAAGAATCACAGCATGCATCTGTACTGGGTCCAAACACCTAATTTAGGCAGAGCAGGAGCAATGCTGTGGCTTTGCACTTCAGCCATTGCTAGAAACTCACTTTCAAACCCTCTCACCCTACTTTTTTCTGCACCTGAGCTGCCCTTATCTCTTCCTCTGCTCTCCATGAGCTCTTTCCACCACCCGCTCCTGGACAAGGCCAGATCACTCTCACTCTCCTTATGCTTTCATTTACACTAAACCCAGGCACTTGCAGCTACTGACTTTTTCTGCAGTTTCTACTGTAGAAAGGCTTTGAAGCAGGGCTGGGTAAGATACAAGAGCATTTATAGATGAAACCACCTGGAACACAAGATGCTTTTCATTCCTTTTCCACAAATATGCTTGCAAGAGACTAATTTTTTTTTAATCCTTTTTTCAAAAGGGTCCAAAATGTGAAAAAGGATTTTGGTGAAATGGTGCTTACATACATGTGTCTGGGAGACAGTACTCACCCAGTCTCTGTGTCACAGTGCCAGTCCTGGCACAGGCTCACATTATATTCAGAACTGCGCAAATACAGAAACAAAAGACTGACCAAAGTTATTTCTAGTCTTAGTAATCCTGAAATCACAACAACTTATTTAAAACAAAAGCAGAGGAAGGAACAACATTCTCTGAACCTCAAATGAGGAATCAATTCTAACAGAGCCAAACTAATACCAAGCTTCTCTTCAGTGACCAGTACCTGCTACAAAACCACCTGAAAGCTCTCCCCTTTACTCGTCTTCCATCTCAGCCCCACCGCTGTCCCTGCAATGCGTCTGTGCCTGCTTTAGTACTCAGCATCTGGTAAAGATTGTACTGCGCACAGAGCAGAAACATCACTCAATTTTGACTCTTACTCCTCAGCAGGGATGGCATGGAGAGCAATAACGTTGTTCCTCAGTTTGTAGTACCAATAGATTTCCTTCCTCCAATTGCTAGTTTGCAGCATTCCCCCTCCAGCTTTGCATTCCCATGAAGTGTTTGCTGACCTGCTTCGTGGAGCCCAGCGCATCACATACTCCTCCTGCTGCGGGCTGAGTGCAACACCGCAGCCCGAAGGAGGCTGAGCCGCAGCACCCTTGGGTCCATGCAATCCAAATTCCAGCCAGCAACTTGCGCAGCAGCTTTGTGCCTTCCTTCCATCATCACAATCTGTGGCATAAAAAGGAGATAAGAGCCTTCCTCTAGAGGAGATGCAGCTTGGCTTGAGGATGAAAACAAGATTTGTAGGTGCTTAGCATTGTTACTGTCACGTGTAAACAGCATACATAAGGCGTACTCATTCCCTAAAGCAACAAACAGTCTGGTCCACATAGCAATCCAGCATCTGCTCCAAATCCATTGGCAGACACACTTATGGGCTGCTGCTGGAGGCACAATTGCCACAGGAAAGGCCCTAAGCTCTTTCTGAAGCTTTGTTCCTGTTCTCCTTCTGATTAGCCCAAAAAGATAGTAAGAATTAAAAAAAAAAGTATTAAATGTACTAGTTGTTCTAGTGAAAATACTCAGGAGAAGAAACCCATTCAGCTTAAGTGCCTTACACAATTCATTCACCTCTGTTGCAGAGGATGGCGAGGAAGGCTCAACTTTATCAGAAGTATCATCAAAATTAAGACCCCATTTACAGGCAAGCACAAGAGATCCACCAGATTCACTGATTAGGTTGCTGCTGTGACCCAAAGGTAAACGTAGCATGACCTCAGCCTGCATTCTCTTTAGCAGTGCCCACATCAGCCAGCCTCCTTTCCATGGAGCAGCGATCCCACGGACAGACACAGATTGTGTCCTCCAGCCTCCTCCTGGCTGATGCTGGCCCCTGGATAACCTCTGCATGCTGGGGCTGGTCCCAAACAGGACACAAAGCCACAGATGCTATCATGTGGCACAGGACGGGGCATTCAAAGCAGCTGATGGGAATCATGCAGAGATACCACCCCACCCCCAAACAGTATCTATATATATATGCAGGTATTAATCAACGATTTGAGTGGATAGCAGCCCTTACCAGCTCAACTCCAACAAAACCGGTCCACCAGAGCAGGCAATAGCTGCTCAGGGACTGCGTTCCCTTTGCTTTCCACCCAGAAGCAGCAGCTTTCCTGGCCAAGTGAAGGAGAGAAAAAACTAACTGACACCCAGCTATTATTCCGAGTTTGACCCAGTGATTAGAACAGAAACAGCCCTCAGCTGGCACGACACTTCTGCCTCATGGCAGAACAAGACTGGGATTTCACATCCTCTCCTGGAACAGTTTGGGATAAAAAAAGCTCCTGTGCCAGTCCCAGCACTAGCCACTTGATGGCCATCCTGCTTCACAGAAGAGTGGCACCGGGGTCCCTGAGGCCTCAGGGCTGGGGGCCTGCCAGGGACCCCTGAGCTAGCAGTCATGGAGCACAGGGGCCCACAAACGCCCCCTGAGCAGAGCTCAGCAACCGCTGCACTATGCTGAGGGACCACCGTACAGCACAGCCCCCCCAGCTCCCCTCCGTGCTGATCGCACACCCCTCACTCTTCAAGACCAGCTACGGCACTGGAAGCAGAAGGGAGCGCAGAAAATGTTGAGGAACGAGCCCAGAGCAAGCACCATGTGTGCTGCCACCCAAGGCCCAGCTTGCTGCCCAAGGCCCTGCTGCTAAGGCTTATACACGAGCGCTGCAGAAATCCCAAGCAAGAAAGTAACCTCACAGCCCTCATCCATGTTACGGGAATGTGCAGTTTTGTTCTGGAGACTACATCAGAAACAGAAGAGGAACAGGTCTGCAAAGGCCACTCATCAGGTCAAAACGGTGCTTTTCCCTTGCCCAAAGACCACCACGGCAGGGAACACCCCCATGGTCCCCTCACACTGCCATGATCACCCCGAAGGTATTTTTAAAGTCAGTGTGTTTACAAGAACCACCCAAGCTCCAGGTCCCTGCTCTGACAAGGTAGGTAACACAGCCAGGATGCTCAGGGAAGGAACTTCATGAACCACCAATTAAACTTTGTGATAAGGAACTTATGTAACAGAAACTAGCAATGTTACATAAGTAAAACAAAGTAGTTCTGTAAATAGCTCCATGTAATGGAAACAGTCTGTTGCTGAGGGGAACTGCTCTGGAGCCGGCCTGACCTGCAGCCCGGGAGCAGGCCTCAGCGTGTGCTGGGTGTTTCCTGAGCCAGAGAGACGCCGGGGGAGCAGAAAGACCTGCCAGGAGCCAGCAGCTCTGGTGGGAGACGCTGACACGGCCTAGGCATTGGCAGAGCCACAGCGGCCACCCCCACGCCTACCAAGGGTGGCTCAGGAAGCACCAGCGGCCAGGAGCACCACAACTGCGGCGGGTGAACTGGGCACGGCAGTTGGCACGCAGGAAGGGCGACTCTTCGAAGGAAGGGCGTTGCACTGGCCGAATGGGAGACTCAAAGTACATAACCCAGCACAGGCACCAGGCTGTGACAGGCCAAGGGCACACATCCTACCTGACCCTCCGAGCAGGATGGTGGGCACTCATCTGAGGGCAAAGGCTGCCTCTCTGACTGGGGGGTCTGCACCATCTACACGGCGGTGGCCAGTGCCTCTACCCAGACGGAGCTGCTGAAGGGAGAGGCTGCAGTGCAGACCTCGGGCTGCAGGAAGTGTCCGGACCTTTCTCCTGGGGCAGGGACAGGCAGCAGACCTGCCTGCAGAAGGTGTGCCCAGGTGGAGGACCTCCTGCAGCGGTGGCTGAGCTGCAGGAAGCGGTGAGAAGGCTGAGAAACATCAGGGAGGCTGAGGAGTTAGATAGCTGGTTTCAAGTGCAGCCTGCAGCGGATCCATAGCCAAACAGCCAAAAACTCCCTCATTGGCACAGACTCCTCATTGGGAGGAGGGCCAAACATGCAGAAGAATGGAAACTTGCAACAACAAGGACCAGCAGGAGGAAGAGACTTCCCCCAAGGCCTGAGGTGCCCTCACAGAACCACTTCACTGCTCTGCAGACAGAAGAAGGAAGACAATCTCATTGTCATCACAGAGACATGGTGGGATGACTCCTATGGCTGGAGTGTTGGAATGGAAGGATACAGGCTCTTTAGGAAGGACAGGGAGGGAAAATGAGGAGGGGGGGTGTCACCCTCTATGTCAATGACCTGCTGGAGTGCATGGAGCTCCACCTCGGGATGGGTGAGGAGCCGACCGAGAGCTTATAGGTCAGGATTAAAAGGAGGGCAGGGACTGGTGACATTATAGTGGGGGTCTGCTACAGGCCACCTGACCAGGAAGACCAAGCAGGTGAGGGTGTTGGCAGATGAGAAGCTCAACATGACCTGGTAATGTGCACTTGCAGCCCAGAAAGCCAACTGTATCCTGGGCTGCATCAAAAGAAGCGTGACCAGTAGGTCAAGGGAGCTGACTCTCCCCTTCTACTTCACTCTCATGAGAGCCCACCTGCAGTACTGCATCTGGCACTGGGGTCTCCAGTACAAGACAGACATGGACCTGTTGGAGTCAGTCCAGAGGAGGGCCATGAAGTTGATCAGAGGGAAAAATATTATTGCTGCTACTAATAATAATAGCAAATTTACTAATTTTTGCAATTACTGTTTGAGTTGAAAAATAATGAAGTAGATCATTTACAGGCAAAATAAAGAGGGGGAAGTGCCTGTTTAAAACCCTGTCAACTGTGACTGTGCTTTCAACTCAGCTGCAAGAGTTAGGATAACTCAGCACTTAATTTTTGGAACATCCATTCAACCCAGGTGAGATGAGCCATTACACACACCACCAGGTGCCACTTCACATACAAGCACTGGTAGATGTTCCTGAACAAGGCTCTGTTGACACACTAAATCCTTGTTTTCCCTGTGCTTGCAGTCATATGAACTGGAACAGTGAAGATTTCTTCTTACTTACCATCTCCAGAGGAGAACAGTGTCAGGGTGGCTGCAAAAGTCAGCAGGTTTCTCCTTTCCACACTGCTTGTCCCCCACTAGCCAAGGGCTCATCCTTAACTGGAATTTTAATATGGCAAAATGTAATGCAAATGCATGCAATGACTGAAACCAGTGGAACTACTCAATCATCCATAAGACCTGACACCTGTAGCAATTACACCTTTTTTTTTTTTCTCACTCATCCAAGTGACAAGCATGGTGCAACAAGCTGAAGGCTTCTCCCTCACTTGGTGGGAGCTGCCCAGGCCAGGGCAAATCCTCAGCCCACAGGGACTGACAGTGCTTTGCACTGAAGCAATGGGAGCCTGCAGCAGCCTTCAGTCAGGTGCACATTATTTAATTGGTTTGATGGGATTTTCTGGACAGCTAATCACCACAACTAATTAAAAACCTGTGTAGCATGTTTAGTGCTACAGCACATTAGAGATGTTAAACTCCTGAGAGCTCCTCTAATAGAAATGGTTGGTCCTCTAGCTTTGTGCGTGCAACACCCCAAGAGGAGATGTCTGCAGGCGGGTGAACCAGAGGACATGCAGGGTGAGTGCCCACAACAGCACACAGGAGGAAAGGTGAAATGTTCATATACATTGTGAAAAATATCCACAATTCATGAAAAGAAAGATTTGAAAGCCATGAATTTTGGAAGGAACAGAAGTTCTCATTCTTACAAGCATAGGCTGTCTCACTAAACAGAAGAAAATAAAAAAGGAAAAAATAGTTTTGCTTCACAGTCTGAGTTTATTAACTACTCACCAAATAGTTTGTAGTTTCCAAGATTCTCATGGCTTCACGAATCCTTTTCATAGTTCCTCAGGAACCAGCTACAATGTTTAATAAAGCCCAGTCATGCTTTCACCCCTGTGCATACATTGGGGTGAGATAACTTCATTAAAAAAAAAAAAAAGCCAGTAACTCATGCTGACATTCTTTTTGATAAGTTTTCCAAAGAACCAGTTTTTGCCCAAGGAGCACACCAAACAGATGACAGTGCATGCAGAAAGATACTATGTCACAAATATCTTGAAATGAGATACTACCATACTCACACCATCTTCCAGGCATTACATCTACCTGGTCTGATCTTCTCCCAGAAGCCTCTCTCAAAATGCTTTGCTCAAAAGTCTCAATCACAGCAAGCCCCACATGGCCGCAAATGAAGGATCATCTCTCATTTCATCTCTCTGCAGGCCCTTCTTAGTAGGATCCTGATCACAGCCAAGGACTCTGCACAATACTGTAATACATATATCGCCAAGCCATAAACCACAGCAAGCATTACATGTATGACTTGAGCCAGGCAAAATTACCATTTCATTCCAAAGCAGATGCTCCATCCAGAAACTACATCCATTTCAGTCCCAGCTGGGCATATCAAAGTCCTGACTATGCAATGCATTGCAGCATCCCCCCAAAACTGTGCTGCTTTGGAGATAGAAAGGTGCTAAGAGAGTTGTTGTTTACCTGCCAGATCAGGATTGTGTTGACCAGCATGAAGAGGGGATAAGGGTTGTGGGTTTTGCTGGATACTGGAGAACATCTCTGCCCTGGAAAGGCACCACTGAAGCAGCTTCATCTGCTTAAAGACTTTCTGCAACATGATCCTAAAACCACAATACTTCATCTCATGGCTTTCTGCTGCACAACCCAATTTCCAAAAGCTCCAGCTAAGCAGGCTGCAAACAAGCTATTCAGGAATTCCAGATACATCCCTTTTTTTTTTTTTTGCTTTCATTTTTATCCCAGTGTCAATACAGCAAAACCTCAGTAGCACAGATTTGTCAGGCTTCTCGCAGTACCACTGATGTTTGTTCAAATCACCTCATCTAGCAGATGTATCTAGCATCAGTATAAGGAGCTAACGGTGGTCATGGAGAAGAGTGTCAGCTAAAGCTGCTCTTGCTCTACTTTGCTTATTGTACAATGAGTATAAGCTGGCCAAGGAGGGGAAACGAGCTCATTTTATCACTCCACTGACTACAGCAGAGGTTCACAGTAATGCAATCACTCCTCTGGCAGCTCAGGACACAGGAGGAGTATTTCCACAGGAAACAGTAATTTTAAAATAGTAGCATACTTGCAAATCAACGGGCTTCAGGGAGGGGCTTCCACCTCTGCTGAACACCACCACCACCCTGCTTCCCCAAGCACTCTGCTCTCCAGCAAGGGCAATGGGGGCATCTGGCTCAAGGGCCTCACCACCATCTCCAACATCCTCCTTCCTGCAAAGGACAGGTCAAAGAAGCCTTCCAGGTCCTTCGGGTGCTGAGTTTGCCTCGTGCTTCTTATTCCCCTTGTCCCCATCCAATGACCTGCAGAGATGTCAGTAGGACAGATCAGGTAGGTGTGAGAGACTGGGACTTTGACCATACAGAAAAACCCAGAATGACTTCCAGACACCATGGTCCTAAAATGCAGAGTGCCTGCCTGGTATGACAGTTTTGAGGGGTCATCTTTGAACTGGATGGTTTTTGGCTTGGTAGACCATCAGTCATCATCATTCAGGATGAATGCACCCATAAGCCCACACTCTAATGAGGAGCATGCCAACATTTTTGAAACCTCAGCCCATGACAGTTCGGGTCTCAGTCCATATCACCCCAGCGCTCAAATACCCTGGGGGTATCTCTCCAGGTCCACAGCTCACTCCTGATCCAAAATTTCTTCCCAATGTACAAGTCCACCACAGGCAGTAAGTCAACAGTAGAGCCAAAAATGCCACCGAAGCGCATCCAGCTGCACACTCTTTGGTCACCAACTGTGATGGTGAAGCCTCTCCCACTGAGCAACAGCGCTGCTCACACATTTAAACACCATAGAAAACTGATATGAAAAATGTCCTGGAATTCTCCAAACCTCTTCTTTCCAAAAGAAACAAGACTCTACTTGCTTTCCAGGGAAAACAGGAGGTGAAATTAGAAGCGGCCGTTTGAGGAAATATGACTCGCACTGTTCTAACCAACTTTGTTTTTATTCTGCACCTCCCCAGCCTGAGGAGTCATGCTTTGAACTGGATAATTCCCTTTTTGGTGGTTAGATTATCGCTGGGGAGAAAACAGTTTGTTTTGTTGCCTTGTTGTGCTTTCTAAAGGTTTTCCCACTGGCTTTAAAGGTAAACAGTTACCAGGCTGGGCTGAATGGGATTCTGTATTTGCTGCTTTGGTTTTTAAAACTTGAGCCATTTTCATCGCTTCCCCTGTTCCCCTCAAAGATTGACATTTTGGCAGTCACAGGTAGAAAATCCACACTTTGAGAGCAGAGGTGTAACATAAAACTAATGCTTCTCTCAATAAAACAGCTGTCTGGCTCGGCCAGGGAAGATGCCACTCATTTCTGTGGTAGCACTGCTGGCAGTTGGGACTGCAGGGTCATTCCAGCAAAGCTCGTGGTGAGCATCTCCAGCTCACAACTGAGACAGGCTTGACCACGAGGATCTTGGCTGGGGGCTTCAGAGAGGTTTCTTGAGCTTGGCAGTCTCCCCCAGCATTTATTGCAGCCTCTGCTCCCTTTCATCAGCAAAACACAGGATAATGTGTTTGTTGACAAACTCCCAACCCCGTTACGAGGATAGCGTGTGTTAAGCAGTTATTAAATGAGGTCCCTGAAGACTACACTCAAGACCATAGTACGCCACTTGGCTTCTGAAGAAGCAGTGCAACTTCAGCATACTCTAAAACGGCTCAGTATCATTTGTCAGCTCAGCACAAATGCCATCAGCTTCAATAGCCTTCTCCTCCCTCCTCTCCCAAGGAAGATATCCTCCCTGTGCGACAGCTCAAGGAAACTTCTCACCCAGCCCAAACCCCCACTGGCTGCACAGAGGCTGCCGTCAGATGAGTTTAAATAACATTTTTACCCTAGTTCACTAAAGGAAGTTGTGGGAGAATCGGATTTAAAATTCTCATCTGATAACAAAGAAATTTAAACTTTGTTATAGAAGCCTGGAGATCTTTCAGAGAAGAATGCCACAGAAGCCGAGGTGATCAGTGGCGTTTTGTTTTACACTAGTAATGTAAATGTATCCTATTATATGAGCACTGCTGATGTTGGACTTCTTTTGCTGAGGGTTTTGGAGAAAACATAGCCTCAGGCTGGTTGCCCCAAAATATCACAATTCTTTTGTTGAAACTTTTCCAACTTC
This sequence comes from Balearica regulorum gibbericeps, assembly GCF_011004875.1. Classification (NCBI taxonomy): domain Eukaryota; kingdom Metazoa; phylum Chordata; class Aves; order Gruiformes; family Gruidae; genus Balearica; species Balearica regulorum. The sequence goes on from NC_046201.1 coordinate 9,705,895, forward strand.
AGGTATTTTTGAGCATAACATTATTATCAAATTATGAAGTCTGACCTCAAACAAGTGCAGAGGAATATTCCTGATTTATGGAGGTAAATTAAAGCGGAGAAGAGATGACAAGCAAAGGAGAGACCATTCCACACAAGATAAAGTGCTGTGACTTTCCTTCTTTTGAGAGGCCTTTGACAACCACCCTGACAGATGAAAAAAAAGAAATAGGCTGTATCACCATCTCTGAATAATGCCTAAGCACGGGTGAGCATGGGGCAGGGAGATGTTGCCTGCTACATGCACTGATTTTTCAAAGCGTATGGAATAAGGAAAGCCATTGTTAACAATACTGTCCCTATTCAATGTGCCAGAAGGAAAACTCATCCCGTAGGACACTGGAGTTTGGCAGATTGACTTTGCCTTCTTCTAAATCCCCCTAGGCAAGCTTACGCAAAAACCTTCCAATCAGTGTTTGCAAGCAAAGAAGTTTTACGGTAACTGTCACCGCAGCAGACCATTAGCCCTGTATGGAGGCACCAGCAGTGATGGCTTTGAGCCAGGAAGGAATGGAGAAATCCACGCTGGTGATTCCCAAATACATCACTTCAAAGTCATAGTGAATTCCTGATGAGCTGACCAAGAAGGCAGCCTTCATGTCTGCAAATAGCTGCTCTGCTGGGCACAGCACACAGAAATGCCGGTGAAAGAACATGCTGTTCTTCTACGCCAAGCCAGGACAAGGTCAATACTACAAGGAGGGACCTGCCAAGAGCCATCAAGGGAGATCAGGGCAATGCTGCTCTCAGACCCAAAGCCCCTAATGACGTTTGGCTAACAGACAAGCTCAGTGGCAAGCAGACCCACAAAGCCTGACCCCAGCTTGTTCCTCAGCAACCCCATTACAGTCCCAACCTCTTCCACAACAACAGGGTAAAAGCAAGATGCACATGTTGTAAATGGTGCAGAAGGGGAGGAAGTATCATACAGGCTTCACCAGCAGACAGAGGAAGCCATGAGAAATTAGCCTAGAAATTGGAACTGCAATTATGCTCAATTTGATTTAGCAATATCATTATAGTTTGGGTATTCTTTCCTCATACAGGTTATATGTCCTTCAGCAAAGAAATTGGATTCAGGACATCATTTGCCTTGCTGTACTGTCCCTCCTCCCACCACCAAACAAAATTAGTTTCCTTCATTTCCTTGCTCTGGAAGCACCAAAAGCTGTTCCCCACATCACCTCAGAAACCAGAGCTGATTACCATTCAATCCCAATACCACAAAAAATAATGACACAACGGCCAGGGAACAAAGCTGCTGATGCTGGAAGCAGCACAGACAGGAGATGCACTATTAACTGTGCCATCACCCCGAGATGCAAGGGAGGTATCTGTTTGCACATTTGCAATTCTTTGTAGCGTAGCACCACCACATCTGTACTGAATCATGCAAAAGAAAAAAGAAAAGAATTTGGCACATGTCACAAGAGATCAAAATCACTGCCCTTGCATTACAACTTTGTAAACTTTAATCTGCAAATCTTCTAGCAGAAACAAGGTAATTACTACGTCAAAGAAAAATTTTTAGGAGTACCCTTTATCAGATCACTTTCAAAAAAAAAAAAGAATCACAACTTCAGTCCTTAGCAAGTAAACACAAGCAAAGAGTCATGACAACAGCAAATGCAGACAGTGCAGGCAGAACAGCAACACTCACTTCCCCGAACCTGTTCCCATTTTCTGCTTGGTTTTAGTTTGACCATGTCCAATCACAGAGGTAAGACTTCTTCCAGCAGACTTCCCCTGTTTTGGCCCTTACAGACTTTAGTCGCATATCCTTTCTGTGCCATATCCGAGCTCAAACCAGTCTCCAAGCTTTCATGGCTGTACCTGTGAAACAGAGTGATGGGCCAGCTCAGTCAATACACCACCAGGGACACAAACAACGTGAAGGACCTAAATGCAGGTGACAGCTGTCCCAAAGTTAAACAAATCAAAATCACAACAGATGAAGAGGCAATTGCAGCTGACAGCTGCTCTGCCCATAGCTGGTTTGCAACAGGCAACTGTTTATCAGCAGCACGCTTCCTCTGGACCAAAGCTGAGGCATTGGAAGAAACAGGTAAATCTGTGGAGACCAACTCTTTTTCTTAACCACAAAATGTTTGAAAGATTTGTTTCATCCAGAATTCAGAGGCTGGGCTGGGGAGGCGGGGGGGAGATTAAGATCTGGGCAGCAAATTACTGAAAGCACAAATGGTAGAATGCAACACCCTTATGAGAGGCAGGAATACAAAAGAAATGCTTTAAGGGAGATTACAATAAATCAGAAGGACATTCAAGGGATCAGGAAAAATGGGATGACCTGCTCAAAGGACAGAGTCATGAATCCAAAAGTATAACACATCCCATGCTCTCAGGATTGAATATGGTCTTGCTGATCATCCTACTTAATCTGGCCACCAGGATTTCTCTAAGAGACAAGAATATATTTGATGTTTCCTCAAAACATCATTATGGGCATGAAACCAAAGGATTTTACATACATACAAACACAGAACTGCACACACCCTCTTAGAAATACTTGTAATGGAAGAGGAACATTTCAAGCACCCCAATTCTTGAATGGTCCTCAAAGTTGTTTCAGCAATTGCAGTTGGTGTATACTGAACATAAGCATCTTTATCTTCTCCAGCTACATACAGTGTTCTCCATGATAAGAGCAATTCACTTTTACATTAAAGCAATTTTAATAAATTGCACTCACTCTTTTTAATCATTATGATGATTAACCAACACAGATAAGTATTGCTGTACTTTACAGCAGAAAGACCCAAAAACCTTGCAAATATTTTTGTAGTTTTATTCCCCAGCAGACTTCTCCTTCAGGCATATAGAAATTCTTAAATACTTCTGGAATTCAAAAGTGATGCTTGCACCACTCTGCTAATGTGACCACTTGTTTTACAATATTGCTGTTGAACGGCTTTCTCCTGGCTAGCGCACACGCTCCAACTTAGGTGTTAATTTACTCTTGAATACTAACGCTGTGACTCAGTGGGATGTTGAGTCACCTGTGATGCAAGACCTGTCCCCACAGTCCAGTTCATCATTAATGCAGCAGCAAACATACTCACCTGCTGCACAAAGAGTGTGGCCAAATATGCCTTCACCAGAACTTCCCTCTGAGATGAGCCATTGAGCTCTTGCAGTACCAGAGAAACCAAAGGGAAACATGGCAGTGGGTTTCAAGAACAGCCCCGTACAAGGGAAAGCTCCTTGCTCTCTGCAGAGCAGCTAGATAAGAGAGATTTATTTCTAGTCTTATTAGTTTCTAAGAAGAGACACCCTATTTCCAGTTTCTATCACCATTACTGTCTCCGCACTGCAGAGAATGCCTTCTGCTTTCTGGTTTTGGCCCTGACCATCTCAGGTTCACATGGCAGATATGGTTGTTAAGAGTCCCAAGCCTTCTGCTGGCAGGGGACTCCAGATCTGTACATGTCATGGAGTCATCAAGAGCAGAATACAGCCCAAAGGGGATGCCACCATGGCTGAGATAGGGAGATGACTCAAACCCTGGCAGAGACCCAGTCCCCTTCTGCAGGGACCAGCAGACACAGGAAGAGCCTCAGACAGCCTCTTCCTACAATCTGGACCTTTGCCCTTTCCTTTCAGCAGCTCTCTGGAAGATTCACAGCCCATTTGGCTTGCTGCAGCCTTTCATTGCAGGGACAGCTGTAGATGAGGACATCCCAGTCTGTTCTTCCTTCCCTCTTGGGATGAGCAGTGCTGCTGTGGGGATTTCTCCTCAGCTGGGGTAAGACCTCAAGTCTTCTACACCCAAAAGGCTCCTGCATACCCCAACTCAACAGCCAAGGACTTGTGCCAGGGAGAAGAGGGAGGAATCTAAGTAGCCCTCACCTTTCCTGGGAAAGGGGAATATAAACCCGTAAAGATTATTCACTGAGCAGATTAGATTTCTTCTTGCTGGGAAGGTCACCGTTTTATTTGTCACTGGATTTTATTTATTGCTGCAACTTGCATACCGAATCTCACAACTTAAACCCCTTTATAGCACCCACTCTGTTCCCAAGTGACTCTGCTCCAATGTACCTGTCAGACAAGGCAGCCATCCCTCAAGCAATGCCCCCCACATAGAAGTCATCAACCATATGGGTCAAAGAGTCAGGGACTGACTTTTTGGGGGCTGTAGATATGTGAACAGCTATATTTGAGTTCAGGAATGAATCACCACCCCAAAGCCAGGGCGATCCTCTTCCCAGGGAGATGCAGGTGCCATCATTGCCTACTGTATGCTCAGCTGTCTCCAAAGCACGTATGGCTGACTTGATGTTTTTAAAACATATCGTTTGTTGGTTCCCCAATTAGGTGTTGAAGCTTTCCTCTGCCTCTCACCGATGAGCCTGAAGGACTGGCTCCAACAAGATGTGTAGTTTTCACATCGGTAATTTAAAGGAGCTGAATCCCTTCCAATACAGCTTGTGCAGGGCCATGCACGAAAGGATTAATAGAACTGGGAGCTGAACACAGACCTCCTGAGTCTCAACTCGGTGCCGCATCCACATCAGTCTCTTCCTATTTCTGCGGACACAGTAAGAAAAGTCTTCATAAAAATAAAGAAGTAATAACAGCGATGAAAAGAGTGTGCACACCCTGAATGTGGAACTAATCCCCGAGGATTTGATTACAGATTACTCCCTTGCCATTGTCAGCTCACTCTCCAACAACAGTTATGAAGTTTTCACCAGTCAAGTCAAACCTTTTAGCAGATAGAAACATTGGCAATGTTGCATGGGAAACACTGAATTTGAGGCTTTATTTCACCACTACACAGGGCCACACAAGTTACCCTCCATTGCAAGACACTAAAAAAAAAAAAAAATAGACCCTCGTGAACAAGTGTTTCCTATATTAAAAAAAAAATCAATTTTAAAACTCCCCCCCCTCAATGCTGGATTATTTAATAGAAGAGACTGCAAGAGAGGGAGGGTTAGAGTAACAGAGAGCCATTCACATCAGAAGCACTGAAATCGAGGTCAGGCAAGGTAGGGCTGCTGGGGGAACTAAACCAAAATTGGCAGAGGCATTAATCAAATCAGTCATCTTCATCTCTGCCTATTGAGGGATATCGCAGAACTCATTTCAGGCAAGGACTAACGTTGTTATAGCATGCAGAGTTGCTGCTGAGGTAATGTCTAGTCACCCAAGAGAAAGAGTTGCTTACCTGTGATTCAATCTATAACCTAAGTCTCTATGAGAATAAGTGCCTCAGCTTCAGATGCCAGCTGCTTTGAGCAGGTAGATAAGATCCAATATAAACCATGACACACAAGTCCCCTGCAAGCACGGCACATCCCACGGCAGATGGATACGCAGGAGGCAGGGACAGCCTTGCTCTTCCCCTACAGCCCTTGCAAAAAAATACAGTCCTCCAAAAAAATAGGAGAGTAATTTCAATCCCTCCTTTGCTAGTCAAAGTCACAGAGTCCTGGCCCACAGCACAACGTCCCAAGGGCAACTGTAACACAAACAGCCCCACGGGGTCTTTTGCTTTCTTCCACACACGTTTGCCCAGCTGAATACAAAGACGTACCACAGCCTGTTCCCCGGGATGGCTACGTGCTGCTGCCTGCGGTGCAACGCTGGGCGATGATTTGGGGCTGGCATCAGGGTGTCTTTGCATCTTGCTGCTCACAGGCACTAAGAGAAGTGGTCCAGGTTACATTTCTGGAGGTTGCTGACAGCTACCACACAGTTACATAGAAATGGGGAAATTAATTTTTTAGTGCTTTCCGTCTGCTGCTTCAAATTTACTGTCTTACAAAGTGAAACTGGCTATAACATGCTGGCAAGACTTTTTAAAAACAGAGACAGATCTACCAAAGGGAAAAAAAAGAAAAGAAAAAAAAAATCAATGTAAATCCTGACCTTGGAAGAGGTGGCAGAGGTGAATAAAGAATTTGATTTAGCCACAGGCCTGACCAAAAGGTCCACCAAGACAAAGGATGATTTTTTCACTGCACTTTGAACTATTTGCTGTAACAGACAGACTTCTAGGAAGCCTTCCTGCCTGTTCCACTCTCTGCGGTAAAATCTCAAGGTTGTGTTTAATAACAGAATAGGAAAAAACAACTTGGCTTTAGAGGTGGGAGGTGGTGAATTTTGTTTGTCTTGTGGTTTCTAGAAGTACAATTGTTTTTTCTTTTTACACACAGGAACAGTTTAGGAAATTAGCACAGCACAATACAACAGACACAAGGAGACGTGAGCTAGAAAAGAACAGGGGTTGAACAAGCTGTGGCAAAATACAGATATTTGTTTAAACAGTCCCTCCAAAAAAATTTTTTTCTCCTGCCAAAATCTTTGTCTCCCCTCTCCTTGCTTGCTCTGAAGTTTCCCAGAGTTGTGTCGGGGCTGCTGGAGGGCAGAGCAGACATCTACATTTCCAGCACTGCGTGAGCCACGCTGGATGAAGCCGCTGGTTCTTGTCCCCATCAGCTCTACGCCAGTGGTGGCAGAGGGGTGGCTGCTCACAGACACCGTCCTCATCAGCTTCTGCCCTGTGCCTCAGCTGCAATCATGTGGGAGCCACACAAGACCTGCTTTGACCCAAGATGGTCAGAAAAGGGCCTGAGAGAATCAGCTGTCTGGGGTAGCAAGCCTAAAGGGACATCTAAATCCCTCCCTCATTTGCAGCCACACGGCTCTCGAGAGCAGGAATCAGTCGCTGATTTAAACCACGCGCGCGATCTGCAATAGGAAGACACAGTATCTTCTCTGAAAGTTACTCACGAACTGAAGCATTACAGCACAGCTTCTGCCTGCAGGGATTGCACAGCCCCTGAGCAAACTCCTGCTCCGGTTAAGCCCGGCGCTGACCCTCAGAGGCCGCCTGCCAGCCAGGAAGCAGCACTCGACATGCGCCTACAAAGACCTGGCAGAGCCCAGAGGATGCTGCACAGCCTCCATCCAAGATAAAGCACATGCACTCAGAGGAGATCAAGGCCATGCCTCTGTCATCTAGTCACTTATTTATGAACTAACACTGTCTTTCAGTTTAAGCAGCTTTTTCCTTACCTCACCCTCACCTCCCTGCCACGTGCATAGGCAGCTCCCAGCCCTCCTCCCAGTCTCCCCTCTGCTAGACGGAATACGCCCAGCAAAGCTTCCCCAGTCCCCTCTGGGGAGACGGCCATGCCTCACTCTTCCTGCACCTGCTCAAATTCCAGATTCTTGCTCTAAATAAAGTCAGCTCTTATTCCCAAAAACATTTAAGACCCAGCTGCAGCCTGCAGCTAAATTCCCAGCATAATATTCAAAACCTTTATCTTCTCAAAATGAGACATCCCCTTTGCGACAGCTCACCCCAGAAGAGGCAAAGCAGGGAATACCTCCAGATCTTTCACCCCGAGATGGTTTCAGAAAGAGGTAGTTCAGGGTTCAGAGACTTCCATTCCCCATCCCAGTTCTGCAGTCAGGAGAGATGAGGGCTGGCTTTGCAGTAATCCTCCTCTCCTGCCTGTGCATCTAAATGAACTATGCAATTGGGAAGCAGGGAGTCCAAGCATCCTCACCTGTGCCTGGCTCCTGAGCCAGCCTTGCATCCTGCGGCAGGAACTGCTGCCCTGCACGATGCTGAACCTCTTCCCGGCTACTGCTCACTCTGCCAGCCCCAGCATCATGAGAAACCCGGGGGGGGGGGGGAACAACCAAAACCAAAATCAAGGTAAACCCCATCTTCCTCTTCCCTGACCATCCCCATTAGAGCAACAAACTCAAATCACAACAGGTAGTAACAAAGCCAACATGTCTGTAAGGAACATGCAAGGAGAGACTGGTGCCCTTGCGATCTACCACAGACAGCCTTTTTGGAGAGGACAAAGATGTGCGATATGAGAAACACCCCGAGGTGCTGCTGTCAGGGCTGATGCAAATGACCAGCGACTCCCATTTTGACAGACTGTTAAGAGAATTCATGGAATTTGATTTCTGAACTGCTTGCTGCAAGGCAAAGACTATGCACATCACTTAGTGGAGTGTAGTGGACCGTCCTCTCACAGCGTCATCCACACGGACACCCAAGAACAGCCTTCGAGAAGATCCCGGGGCTGCTATCAAGGGAGCTGTCAGCAGTTAGCCTGGCCTGCAAGGCCACAGCCCCTCAAATGTTCTACCTCCCCCAGGCAAACAGCATCAACACCTTCAGAAGGAAAATACAAACTGTTTCAACCTCAGAGTGTGAGTGCAGGCTCGGAGCTGGCTACCAGAAGACGACAAAAGTCTTTGCTGCCAGTGCAGCTGCAGTTTTCAAAATGTTAACACAAAGCAGAAACAGAGGCAGGTGAAACGTTCAGATGAGCTGGGCAACCCATAGAGCTTAAAAACTTTCATCAAGACAATTCTTCATAAATCACTGTTCTGAGCAACAGCAGGGTCCTACAGGTGCTAATGGCCTAAGACTAGAAATATGGGGGGGGAATGTTTTTAACTCCATTTTCTTCCTTCTTTTTCTGCTGGTAGGAACATGCAGAGCACAGACTTTTGTAATCCGTTCATGTTCCCTTAGATGTGGGTCAGTGCTGGGACTCGTTCCCTATAGGAGCCGCCCAAAATCTCACTCGATCACAGTCTCATCCGTACTTTAGAAAGAAAAGCAGCTGGACAGAGCGCAGCCCAATGTGGAGAAGTGGGCAGAGCACCTACTCGATTGCTGTCACTAAAATCATCTCGACAGATACATGGAGCAGAGCAGAAACGTGAACTTGGGCAGGAGCACCTGGATTCAGGGAGCTGTTCCCAGAAGTGAGGCCCTCACAGCTTTCTGCTTTATTGGGACCCATCACGCCTTGGGGAACTGAATGCCGTACACACTGAAAACTGGCTAAGGAAATTGGGAAAAAGAAAATTCCTAATGGGAAAAAGGGAGCATGCCTGCAGGTCAGAATTTGGGACTGGGGACTGGATTGCTGTTGCTACTGGCACAGAAGGGCTCTGGCCACAGGCTACAGCTATTTTAATCCCATCACACTGTCCTCCAGTAAAGCCAGCCGGGACAGCCTCAAATGCATTAGCTGCCTCCCTCCCCATCCCACCCTGCCAGGGTGCTTCTAAAGGGCACACAGAGCTCCAGTGTTTGGGACCTTTGTCCAGCAGGACTGAGACACACAACTCAGTCCTCAAAATACAAGATGGTGCAGAAAAGTTGTGCTCCTTGCACAGAAGTGGCTCCAGAGCAGTCCTGGACAATTATTTCCTCCTCAGAAGGTCTGACAGGGGATCTGAGCACAGTCCTGCTGCCCCAAATGCTGCCAGGTACGAGGATGGGGGGAGCCATGGGAAAGGCATCCCGCCTGCATCCCTCCAGTTCCAGACTTCACTGCTCCATTCCCTCACTCCATCGACAGATGATATCTGTAGCCACAACCTCCGTTCCATTAAAACGGTAAAACTGTCCGGTGCAACACAGACGTTACCATAGGTTACCGAGCAGTGGGGTCTCCACAACACTGTCTGATCAGGTTCCAGACAGAAAAGATACCCCATACATTGACCTCTCCCAAACATGTGCCATCCCAGACGTTTCACCTCCCAGCATCCGAACAGGCAGCTCGTAGCTCCAGCATTTCAAGTACGATCAATCAGTCAGGCTCCAGGCACAGGGAAAAGAAGAAAGCAATATTTGATAGCATTTGTATTTGGCTCTGTACACATAAAAATAGAATTCAGGCTATTAAATAAACCAATTTATCTTTATGGGAGCATTCTCCTGGTTAGAGATAATGCTCAGAAAGCCACTAGACTCACCAATACAATTCGCACCAGGAAGCATGAGGCAGAAGGTGGTGCTGAGTGAACTTAAAGCATCACTGCACAGGTTAAAACAAAGACCATTCATTTTCTTGTAGACACTGGTTTTCTTTAGATTAGGGAAATGCTTACACACACTCATCAATTAAAACCAAGCAGAAGAGAGTAGATAATTAAGATATTTTCTTCCTGGTTTTAATTTCTTTTTGGGCCTAAGTGATAACTTTCCTCATAAAAGTTAAGACATTTGAGATCACTTTCTACCCCAAACTAGAACGGAAAGCTGGACTGCTGAGATCTCTCGTGAACTGGAAAATGAGACATCAAGGAGTCTCCTGGATGAGAAAGGTTGAAATTGAGAGTTTCTTTTCAATAGAAACACAATAGTTTGCTAAATCCAAACACCTTTTTGCTTCAGATGAAGCAATAGGAAGAAAAGCTTTAAAAAATTCTTGTCTCAATGAATCTTTACCATGGAAGATATCAGTGGAACCACTTTTTTCAATTATAAAAGCCTCTTTACTGACATTTCTCATCTGTTTTATTAAGGGGCTTTGGGAGGTTGAGTATATGAATTGATGATTAACTTGGCAGGAGGGCTGTGAGTCTCACAGCTGGAAAGCAGCGTTTGACCAGGGCAATTGCGTCATCTTTACATCATCCGTAGGTAGGGTTATGGCAAGAAGACAAGTACGAGACATGTGGGGACTGGTCTGCTTAAGGGATTTAAGTGTATCTATAGGAAGGATTTCAGACTAAGTGGTAACATCAATAGCATGGTTGGTAGCTGCGTGTTAGTAGGTCAATACCAGTGGGACAGATCCTTCTCTTTCTGAAGTCAAAGTCTTACTAGCTACAATTTTGGCTCATTATCTTTTGGTATTTTTTAGCCAACTTTACCGGAACGAGAAGAGAAAAAACAAGAGATACCTGTGTACAGGCTGCTGCTAGACAAACAGAAGAGAAGTTGTACCACATGCTGACAGCCAAGTGCCTGCAGGTTCCCCTCATGGGCGGTATATTACTTCATAGCTATAAATAATGCAACAGAGCCGTCTGCAAAGAATTAGCCTGTGGTTATTCTGTTATTCAGTGCACACACAGCCACGACCTGGGCTCGTTAACCTGAGCAACATGAGAAAGTTATGAGAGATGTCAGCACAGCTCAGACACTGCCATGACACGGCCAAAGGAGAGGTGGCAGGAGGATTTGGGCAGATTACGCTTCCCGCAGCTGGGAGCCCGTGCTGATAAGAACAAGCATCAGAGCGGAACAAGAATGAACTGCAGGTCAAGGGGGCAGGCTATCTCCTAATTTATGATGCACAAGCTGTTATTGCCAAAGTATCACATTGTTTAGCTTGTTTATTTTTTTCCCTGTGGGAAGCCTGTCCATTGCAGCAGCACAGCGCAGGCTGCCGAGCAGCCCTGGGGCAGTTGAGGGAGATCGCTTTGAAGCGGACTGGAAGAGGGTAGACATTTTATCACTCCACATAAACTGCATGCATAACATCAAATCCAACAGCTCCTCACTCTGGGTTACTGCAACCAGGGGCTCCTTTCAGTTTCCTTTTCCTGTGGTTTCCTTCTCATTGCTTTACGTAAAGCAGCCAGACCTCACCCGGCTCGATGCTCTGTAGCCCCACAAAAATCACTGCGATACCATTCACAGCACACAAGCCTGCCTGGGGACCAGAAGCAGCATAATCACATCAGTGCAGACCTGCACCCAAATTAACTAGTTGTAATGAGCCCACTGGGCTAACTGGCACCACACAACACTGATGTGCTTGTCCTGCTTTGGGGGCTGGAGCTCAGCATGGAGCCAGACACACCGATTTGCTCAGAACTCCCTCCTGCTGCTCACCACTAAACGATGCCACACCAACAGGCAGGGGTGCATCCAACAGACACTTCCGTAAGAAACAACATGAGGTTTCCCTTCCACCTGCCATCAGGAACAGCCCAGGACAGACACACTATCTGGTGTGACTGGTTCAGATAAGTGTCTTTTCTCCTCCCCTTGACCTTCATGCTAGAAGCACAAGGTGGGTCTTTGCGTGCACGTAACCCTAACACCAGGCTCCAAGGTCCCGGCACGCTAAACATGCGTCTACCCAGCTTACGCTTACCTAGGCGAGTACACTATTTTGAGGCTTCACCAAGGTCTGGGTGAGCTTTAGTAACCTTTAGAGAAGTCAGTAGACATTCAGGCAACTGTCTGAACTGGAGCAATCCAAAGAGGAACCTGCCAGAATTTGTCCTTCCCCTCTCATTCCTCACTGTAACTTCATCGTTCCTCTGTGCTCTCATCTTTTACCACGCTCTCCTACAAGCCACTGGGTCCTACTTGCCATCTGCCAAGGCACCAGATTTTTGCTACTACTGAAGATGTCACAGACACAGGGACCGTTAGGACCCGTTAGCACAGGGTCGGGAACAGCAGTTCTTAGCAAGGTTAAGTGTGGTGGTTTAACCTCAGCTGCACGCCAGGTGTCCACCAAGCTGCTCTATCGCTCCTCTCCTCAGGAAGGCAGGGAGGGGAGAAAATAAGATGGAAAAACCAACCCCAAACTTGTGGGTCAAGATAAAGGCAGTTTAACGTAGCTGAAGCAAAAGGCCGCGCGCGGAAGCAAAGCAAAAAGCAAAAGATTATTCTCTACTTCCCATCAGCAGGCGATGTCCGGCCACTTTCTGGGAAGCAGGGCTTCTGTACCCGTACTCGTTACTCCGGAAGACAAACATTATATTAAAAAAACCAACAAACCAACAACAACAACAAATGGCCCCACCCTGTTCCTCCCCCGTCTCTGTTTCTTATTGCTGAGCAGATGTCATATGGTATGGACTATCCCTTTGGTCAGTTCGGGTCAGCTCTCCTGGCTGTGTCCCCTCCCAAGATCTTGCCCACCCCCAGCCTGCTGCTTGGGGAGGGGGGGGACACGGGGGGGGGGGGGGGGGTGACGGGGGGAGAAGAAATGTTGGAGAGCCAGCCTTGATGTGTGCTGGCACTGCTCAGCAGCAGGTAAAACACTGGTGTGTTATCAACACCTTGCTGGCTACCAATACACAGCACAGCACTATAAGGAGAATTAACTCCATCTCAGCCAGACCCAATACAGTCAAGTCTCCAAGCAGCCCACAAAAAATAAAGAAAACTCCCCAACAACGCACACAAAGGAGAGACCTTGAGGCTCAGATGCTGTCTATGCTGCCCAGTTACTAGATGCCCACCCATACCAGTACATTTGGTGATTGCTCATCTGGGGCGCAGGGAGTGCAGATGCAGGCGGAAATGGAGCAGTGACAGAGATGAAGCAGTCTGGCAGAATGCAAGAGCTGTGCAAGATGAGAGAGAAACAGGTGAGGTGGGATCTGGCACACAAGAGAGGAATGAGCAATGCAGATGGAAGTGTCTGAGAAATGTTGCCTCCCAGGTGCTGGCACACACCAGCAGAAGTCACAGCAAAACTCATCACGTGTCTTACAAGAAGCGCTGACCAGTGAGAGCTGGGATATTTTTTGTCAACATGCTACTGATTTTGAGAAAGAAGGCTAGGAGCTCTGGTCAGGGTGGGAGAAACCCCTTTCCTTCCCCTCCCCCCCTTATATAATCTGAAGTCTCAATAAATTATCCTGATGGAAAAGCTCTGTGTTGTTCAGCTGTGAGGAACAGGGAACAGCCAGTGCAGCTCTTGGGAAATGCTCCAACAGCGGAGTTTCTGCAAGTTTACTTGTTCCTTTGGCAAAACTAGTCACGCAGGATGCTCTCGTGGGAAAGAGACACCGATCTATGCACATCTCTTGTTCCAGCTGGGAAGGAGGGGAGAGTATCAGCTCTAGTTCAGGAGGGCATGGTTTTTCACCAAGCTCTTTCATCCACTCTGCTTAGCAATGAACTGCAGCTGAGTGAGCTCTAGTGTTTGGTATCATGGACCTACAGCAAAGAAGAGGGAGCACCAGTAATTTAAACACTGTCCTCTTAGAGATTGTTGTAAAGCCGAAAATAGTACAGCCATTCTCAGAAAAAGTCACAGGAGCATTCCCCATCTTGGCATCTCCCAGACACGGAGGGAGCTGAGTCAGCAGAGAGGCAGTATCTCAGCAGGTTTGCTGTCAGACCAAGTTCTCAGGCACCCCTGACAAAACCGGTCACCTACATTTTGATCTGCTTTATCACAGTCTGAGCCACGACAGCAGGAGATGGAGGGTTGCACTTTTACATGAGATGTAAAAAAAGAAAAGCCACACTTTATCTTACCCTGGGAAGAAGAGAATGAGGAAAATAGCGATGAGCAGAAATTACAAATGCAGAAAATTCAAGGCAGAAGGATGTCTCAAAAGGGAAAGGGCTGAAGTGCTTTAGCGTTCAGAAGACCGCACAGTGCCACAGTGTAATCACCTGGAAACAGGTAGGGACAAAGTGCAAGGGGGGAAAAAAAAAAACAACCCAAAACCCACCAAAATGCTTCGTTGTGCAAAACCAGGACCCTGAGAGGAAACAGAGTGGTTCCCTGCAGAGAGACAAAGAAGAAAGGATTTCCCAGCGCAGGGACTTGCTGAAGGGCCAGACTGGAGCTGGCAACAGACACCTCCCTCTCGCCCAGCTGGATTCTTCTAACAAGAGAGAAAGGGCAGGTCCATCATCCGGGTGGGACACTGGGTGTCTGAGCAAACACAAAGACCCTTCCTTTGCCACAGCTCAGACTCTGCTTCTGAGGGTTCAGAAGGTGCTAAGGCCATTTCACTTCATTCCTCTCCACTTCAGGTGCCCTCCTACCTTCCTCTTTTACATCCTAGAGCTGCCTCCCTGCCCCTTCATCACCAAATAGCCCAGGAAGCACATACACACAATGAGTACAGAGCAAACCAGCTTCTTTGAGGACATCTCAACTCAGAAAAGCAGCTGCCAAGCATGGCAGGCCGCTCTCCCTTGCTTGCACACGGGGAGAAAGCAACGCAATGGTTTTCTTCACAGCCTGTGGTTTCCCATCCATCACCCATCCCAGTAAGGGCAACCATTCAGTCAGGACGGACACATATGAGAGACAGACAATCACAAGAGCGGAGGGGAAGGAAAGGAAAGCAATTCCCCTTATAAGAAGGCAATGGAATGATTTGAGGCAACTCATAAAATCCAAAGGGTTTAGCCATTACAGTTTCAAACTCAAGCAAAGTGCAAGGGGGGTAGCAGTAGGATAAATAGTGAAAAACAGATTTGGGACTTAACCTTCTCTAGAACATGAGGAAGGTGGAGGGGAACATTCAGGTCTCTCATATGTTCCTTACACTGCAGCTGCTACTTACATAGTAGCAGAGATGAAGTAGGAGATCAGATTTTACAACATTATTGCCTGTAGCCCACCAGTAGCTCAAGCATCAGTCCCAGTTTTAATTTATTATAAGGATAAAGCCCTTCTGTTACTTCTGCTACCCCCTCGCCACTGGGTACAAGCACAAAACACAGCAAGACCTTTCATTAGCAGTAACAAAACTTACAGCTTACTCCTCCTCTTTTATGACTCCTGCTGCCTCTCAGCCTTCCTGGACCTACAAGGTCCCAGCAGCTCCCAAACCTGGAATTGCCCAGCCAAAACTGATATCACTCCTCCATAGCTCAACCCCCAGTTACAGCTGAAACAGGTATCTGCAGCCCACCTCTCCTCACAGCTGGCAAGCATTAGCCACTCACGCTCACCAAGCTTAAACACAGCCAATTTACATTAACAGCCCCTGTAGGGATTTATTTTCCAGGCTCATGTGTGCAAAATTTACAAAAAATGCTTCTAAGAATGTGTAAAGGCACAGAAACCCTCAGATTCATGACAAGATTGATGATCACAGAAAGCAATCAAAGAGCTGCAAAGCAGGCAGCCTGGAACAGCAAGAGCCTGGGCACAACCAGTCCTAGTAGGAAAGAATGTTCTGTACAGTAGAAAGATTTTTTTTTTTTTCTTCCTGGTCATTGTTCCTTTTTCTTTCTGAAGTTCTCCCCAGATAATGCTGGGAGTTATGTATTAAGTGCTGCAGATGTCAAAGAATGCTCTCTGGTATGTTTTAACAGCTCCTTTATCCCTTTTGAAAGGACCCGGGGTCAGCAGTCCAGACTTTATATTTTCAAATGAATTTTTAAAAGCCACATTCTCAACCCAAGTATTCTTAAGTCAGTGTAATGCACCACATGTCCTAAACCATAGATTTCTTTTTATAGAGTGAGTTAAAGGCCAGACTATCAATGAAGTAAAATAAATAGACCAGACTATGATCTCCTCTCCTGTATGAACTTATTTCAAGGATGCCAGAGTTAGAACTGTATTCACCCCAAAGCTGTAAAGAAGCCCAGGGATGAAATAGTTTCAGCATTAGCTGTTGCACGTTACTTCTTGCTGAAAGCTTTCCGTGTAGCAGATGTCTAGAAAGTGGTTAATGTGATGACAGTTTTCCGAAAAGGTTTCGGTGATGATCTGGGGGACTATGGAGGAGTAAGCATGACAAATTAGGAGAAACTGGAATAAAGAAAAGAGTGAACAGGGACATGGATAAGCATATTGGGGAAGAGGTAGCCCAGGTTTTCAAAAGAGAAGCTCTGCCTCAGGAACAGATTGGAGCTCTCTGAAGGAGCCCATGAGCATTGAGAAAAGGGAAATACAATTACTGCAGTTTGCTTGGATAATTAGAGAGCATTAGAAAAGGTCCTTCCACAACTAATCTTCCATGAGACAAGAGCAAACATCATCATACAATTAAATAATTGATTAAAAGATAAGAAACAAAGCATGGGAGTAAATGGTCAATTTTCAGAGTCGGCAGAGTCACCTGTGGTGTCCAGCCATCCAGTGTCTTCAGAAATTATCTGGAAAAAAGGAGTGAAGAGGAAAATGACAAAGTTTGCTGATGATGCAAAGTGATTTTGGAGAGCAAAGATGAAGCCCAACTGAAAAATTAAAGTTGTTGGCTTCTGGATTCCAATAATATCCTAGACTCAGAGCTAGGTCTGCATGCATAACAGGGCACCCACAGCAAATGCTCCTCTACACTTAGAAAGACCGTGACAGCCCTCTGCAATATAATTAATTTGAGGCAATTAAAGCAGTCAAGTGGTCCCTGCTCTGCGTGCCCTGGTTAGCAGGGATGGGAAGGGTGCTGATGTGCTGCCCTCTGCGAGGTACCCAGGCAGGCACCACGGACCAGCATGCACAGCCCAGAAGGTGCGTGCGAAACCCGTCTGCAGCTCCGAGCGTACACGAGAGGCAATCTTCCCTCCCCATTCACACACGGAGCAGCCTTCACAGTGAAATAAGAGTGGCTTTGAGCACAGCTACAATGCATAAGCATGTGAAACGAAGCACTTCGTTTCCCTGCAAATCGCTTCATTTGTACAACCCTGGGATGCTACAGAGTGAGGCAGGATCCAAAACAGGAGGCAGCGCAGGTGCAGCTGTAACAGCCACCCCAGCCATGACAGCTCAGTCGCAATCTACATCCCACATCACCCTGAGGGGAATCAAGAGGTGATGTGTTCAGGATCTGGAGACACAGAAGAAGAGCACTTCAACCTACTACTGATTTTTGCATTCAGTGGAGTTTTTTATGTTTGGGGATTTTTTTTTCACTGATGCAGGTGTTTGTATATTTTGGCATTTACAGTCTGAAAAACAAGGGATGCCAAGGGATGCACAAGGGATGCTGCTCCCTTTGACTCTCCAATAAAACAGCTGTGGCTCTGGCACCGCTTCCAAAACCCAAAAAACCCTACTCTTCAGCCACACGCACCATCAAAAGGCCACGGCACGATTCAAAGGCAGCTCCCCAGCCCACTGGGAACAGTCTGTTTCAAACATAAAGATTTTACAAGAGCTTCAAATGTGCAGCAATGGTACAATAACAATGTTCTGAAGCCACTAGGGCATTTTACACTGCAGCTTTGCAGTGCCTTTTCTGCGGTGGCTTTGTGGTGATTTTTTTCGTGGCTGCTACCATAAGCTTTTCTGTGATACGGCACAGCTGGGCTCAGCTACCGCTGGGAAAGCAGCAGAGATGAAATAAAATATTTGCAGTGAGGCCAATCCAGACAAGATGCTGTGTCCACATGGAGAGTTTAGGTGAGGTGAGATGAGTTTTGCAGAGTACCAGGCACTCCAGGAGTAAGAGGAAAATGATCTAATGGTGCTGGAGGGTGCTGTCAGAACGGCTCAGCACGGTCGAGCGGAGGCAGGAGGCGAGAAGCACAGCCAGGGCAGGATGAGCCTCCGTGCACGCAGCGTTTCCCTCGGTGTGGCCAGCAGCCTCAGCCACCACAAGGATGCAAACATGATGAACTGAGTTACGCCAGACTGGTCAGTCCGACGGGGGCAGAAAGGCATTGCTCGGGCTGCAAATGGGCAGTTTATCTTCCCGGCGTGGCCTTCCCTGCACACTCCATCACAGAGCAGCCCCTCTCGCTCAGGATCAGTGCTGGGGGCAGCCCTCAGCAATCCCAGCCCCATCCTCAGTCCCCACTGTTTGCTGCCTGCAGTCCCTTCCCATGGGGTGGTGCAGCACTCAGCTACTAGCAAGCCTCCATTAAGCAAAGTGTTACTTTGGACCAACTCAAACCAGAAAGAAGTATTTTGAAACAATAAAACACGCTCTCCACTGTGAAACCAGCACCTGCTCAGTCTTCCTGCTGCTTTTGATCGAGGAATTAAGCCCCTTTTTCTACGTTAGTTACGTTTCCAGGAGAATTTCCCTCTGACATAAAATGCCAATGGTCACATCCTTGTTTAGGGTTTATTAACCGCAGAAGGAAATGATGGTGGGAAGGGACAGCGGGCAGAGAAGCACTGTGCCCCAGGAGAAGGGAAGCGAACGCTGCCTGAGGGGAACATGTCCCTGCTCAGGGTGAAGTGCCACGTCCGCTGCCCACTTGACCCGACATCCTTCAGCCAGTTCCTACTTCAAAAAGCCAATAGCGGAACGAACGCCACACAGCCATCACCCCTGTGCTCTGCTGGGTCCATCACCGCTGCCCAAACCTCGTCCTGGTGACGCAGAGGTCCCTGCAGAGAGGGACTGTCTCACCGGCACAGGTGACGCATCTGCTACCTGCTCCTCATCACAGGAAGCAACCCGTGGAGGGCAAAATGCTTTATTTAAAAACTGGCACATGGTTTTGAGCCTTTCAACTAACACCTGTCATTTCTGGCAGCGCTTTTAGCTCAAAGTCTCTTTCTTTCAAGTACCCTGCACGCAGTCGTTCCCTCACGCCTCAGCAGGGACTTCACAGTAGCGCGCAAGGCATGGGAGGTAAATGCACAAAGCTCATCATACCTGAGGACAGATGCTCCACTGCTGGATTTTGAGGAGAAGCAAGCCTTTATCTCACTCAAATCACCTGGTCGGTGGGTGACCCAGCCTGTCCTGCAGCCCTTTCTAACCACAGATTGGTACCCAGTGCCACCACCACGGGATGGCAGGGCACGTCTCCATCCCTTGCCATGGTGCGCACTCCGCAGACTGAACTACGGGGCCAAACCCCTTGTGCCCGGCAGCTGTTTGAGCTGCTGCTGCCCCCACCCCGGAGCAGCCCCACCATAGAGCCCATGCTGCAGCTGGGGATGGCTAACAGAGGGGTGCAGAGCCTCTGCCCCTGCTCGGTGACCCCCAAACTTCTGCTCTGCCACCGCACTGCTGGGAAGGGCTGGATGCTTCTGGTCAAAAGATGCCCTGGAAAGACTCGAGGGAACACAGTGTGTAGCAAAAAGAGGGTAGCAGCTCCAGGTGGGGCTGAAACAGCATCATGAGGACTCTGGCTCAGAGTTTGGTGACACTGTCATAAGGGGGGGCGGGGGGGGAAGGACATTACTGACTTCAGAGCAATGTGAAGACAGACACTAGAAGTCAGCACTGAGCTATCACCAGTGAGAACAGAAGTTGCTCGCCAGAGTAAGCAAGAAAATGTATTATGTGGGAGTATAATTTATTATAGAAAACCAGGTTTTTAAAGGATAATTTGAATTAGCATCTGCTGCTTCAGGGAGGTGACCCCTACCAGCACCAGCTGTCAGTGACTGTCACCATCCCCAGTCCTTACAGCTCTACCCCCATGTGTGCAGGATGGCAAATGCCACCACAGAGTCCGCAGTGGCGTAAACTCTATGCAATGACATTTGCTGCTCTTTACATGCTGCCAGACAACCTTTCACGCTTCATCTTGTGTATCTTATAAGAGGTTTTTGAAAGCTCCAGCAGAAATCTTTGCTGCCCGGCAGAGGCGGCAAGAGCTGTGGATATGTGCTGCCCTCCAGGCTGAGAAGACACCTGGGATCTTCAGCTGGAAATGGTGGGAGCCTGATTTCTTCCCTACAAGTCTTCTGGCCCCAGAAGACTTTCCTAAACCCTGTAATTCCTGGCTATGAGGAACCAGGCTGAGAAATACAGAATAGCCTCCCAGGAGGGAACAGGGCAGCTGGAGAGGAGGAGAGGATGACTGAGGTCACTGAACCAAACCGCAAAGCAGTGGCGTGGTCAGCACAGCCATGCAGACTAGAACGTGGAGGTGCTGCACAGGATATACCTCATAGCAAATAATGGCAAGGAAACTTTTGTCTCTAGTCTAGCATCAGGTTTTGGCCCATGGAAGGTGCTTCCCTCAGTTTGGATGTACTCCCCAGGGCTTTTCTGATGATGATTTGGAGGATTTCCGGGACAACTCTGCTGCAATTTTTCTTGTTTGTTAATCTTGATAATATTGCAAAGCTTTCAGTAAAGAGACATCAGTAACATTTGTCTGTGTCCCCCTATCCCAGTCACTCTCAAAATACTGTCAAAAAGATGATCAGATTATAAATTGGCACAGAGGAAAACGCGAAATATTACCCAGTCCAAATCCTCTTCTGTGCTGAAGAGGTCTCCCAAAAGGCATTTGTAAGAGGGATGCTCTTCTTGGCATTTGGAGGGAAGCGATGACCTCTTCTGCCTACCACAGCCTGCCTGCCTTCCCCTGAGCAATAAAACCAGCTGCAGCTCCTCCAGGAATTGAAAAGGAGGTGGGGAGGCCAAAGGATAAAGCAGCTCAATAGCACATCTCATACCTCGCTAATAAAAATGTAAATGGGGCTGTGCAGACTGGGGCAGGAGGGGAACTGTCTTCATGACATCATGGAGGATCCGGCAGGATGGCGTGATTTAAATGTTTTAATGAGGCAGCTGTGCAAATGGCACGTCGGCCGCACTACACAGCGCAGAAGGCTGCCAGCAAAGTCACCAGCTTATTTGAATGAGCAGCACCCAGCTATAAGCACTGCCGAAACAGCACTGCTAAAACCTCTCCAAAAACCAAGTGAGGGTAAGACGAGTTTATGACTGAGCCCAGGCCCTCGTGGGCAGCACCCGTCTCTCCCACCGCAGACAACAGCGCCTGGCTGGGAATGTGTTTGCCTGAGACAAATCCATAAGCAGACATATTAATCACTGATGTGAGATATAAACCCACCTACAGCTAATCATGATTTTCTATACATGATTTTCTATGCATAAAATATATGTGCATTAGCAAAGGTTTCCAGCATCCTTCTCTCTGTCCTCCGCAGTTCTCTGTACCCCAAAGAACAACTCTTGATGCAGCAGTAGAAAAGAGGTGAGGAAAACTTCTCCTCAGCAGGTCCTGGATGCTTTGCCTTTTCCAGACATCTCAGATCCAGGACACAGGCAGTTACATGAGAATTTCTAATGGTGGCAGAAGACCCACGAGCTTGGGCAGGGGGGAAAAATATAAAAAAAAAAAAAAGGCAGAACAGATGAATTATAAAGTTTGCACATAAATGTAATCAGTTAGGGGAAAAGCCTCTGAAAACCCATGTTCCAGTGAGACATCGCTGGTACTCTGATGAAAATCACAGCACATGGGTTGGGTCTGATTATTGTCACTATTGTGATTCGCACCTGTAAATACACTGAGGAGTAAATGGATTTGGCACAACAGACTTGTAAAGCCTAAATATGTTGTAAATCAATGTATTGAAGTTCTTGTCTGCATTTGCACCAAGGCCCTTTGGCATTAGGTCCTGCTCATAAATGAGCACAAGAGGTAAAACAAAATCTGTTTTACGTGCACACAACCGAGAAGCGTAGCTGCTGCTCTGCTTCCCTCTTGGCAGAAACTTTTACGCACAGATGTGCTATTTGGTCGAGCCCCAGTTTGACGTGGTAACCCTGAACACCTCGACTTCTATCTTAGAAAAAGCACCTGTAGTAGTTTGTTAATGTTGTTTTCTGCATTTTGTTTCAGGCTGAAGTCACGCAGAGGGCTGTGCCTGAGGGAGCTGTTCTGAGCGTACATGGGCACAACTCAGCTGTACACGCTGCAGCGCACTGCTGTCCCACCTTCCGGCCTCATTCAGACATCCAGCTGCTGTGCAGTCAGGATCTCCTTTAATTTACCAAAATCAGGGACTAAACAGAGTTCAAGCCAGCTTCTTCTCAGACTAACCAGCCCACACATGCAAGGTGAGTGTGTCGGTACAATAGACAGCAATGAAATGCAGACACACCAGCTGGGATACATCGGCACGCTCATTTTCCAATGAACATTCAGTCCCTGCATGTGGGAAATAACAACTAAGCCGAAGTGCTTCATTTAGTCTGATGGACGCACAAGGCCATCTGGTTCCAGGTATAGAAAGATCACCAGCTTCTGCCTGCCAGCGGCAGGAGCTGCACCGTCACAGCTGCTGCATGAGCACAGCTCCAGTAACAGTCACCCAGCCAGGGCTTTCCTGACCATAACCTGAAGGCAATCCAAGCTGTTTGCAAAGAAAGCCGAATCTGGAATGAGCACGGACAGTCTGTGACAAATCCAGCCTCAGCCTAGATCATCACAAATGCTCAAGAAAGTTTAACGAAGTACTCGGTCATTCAAAGCCAGCGGCCCTGGAGCAGGAGGGAGGATGAGTCTACATGAGATGGCCAACTCATCACATCCCACTAGGGCAACACAGCAGGATGGATGGATGGATGGATGGATGAATGAAAGCACAGACATAGTGACCATTTTTTGAATTCCAAAGTTATTTAGAATACAGATGTGGGTTTCCTGGAGGGCAGGAAGAGAAGGAATTAAGGAGGCTGTAACTCCCCCTTATCACCCACCATCAAGGTGGTCTGGGTCATACCTAGCAGTGGAAGCTCCCTTCCCACCTTTGCGGAGCACGGTGGGATCTGGCTGTGACACACTCTGTTTAACAGCTGTGTCACCTCTGTTTAACAGCTCTGCAGCGTGCCTTGCCGGTTGGACAAGGGACAAATTCTGCCTGCCTGGTGGGTGCATGGGATGCTCAGCCAGCAGTGCATTGCCATCCTACCAGAGGACTGTGTGCATCAGACCTCCTCTTGGAGAACAGCCTGCACCTCAGTGCGTAGCAAAAGTGTTTGAGCAGGAGGATCCATGCAGGAGGCAGCAATGCTCCCTCCCTCGGAAGCTCCCCTGATCCTGAGTGCCATGGAGGAGCCCCAGCTCCATCCTCCCCAGAGGGACCAGCAGTGCCTGTGCCAGCCCCAAGCAGATGAATCCTTCAGTGCGGAGAAATTGTCTCCACTTAGGTGTCAAACACCAGATGTTAAATCTGTCCAGTGCCTCGGGTCCCTGACACCGTCACAGGAGCACTGCCAGCCCAAGGCAGGCGCCGGAACACCTTGCAGAGACTCAGACCGGTCTGCAAATGTCAAGGGCTGCCGAAACAGAGGCCAAATGGTCCCACTCATGCATGTCACACAGGAAAACGAATGCCATCCTGACTGCCACCCAGAGCTCAGGGCTGGAGTCGGATCAGCTGCAGAGATGGAATAACATCTCTTCCTAATATGGCTTGTCTGTAAAGTATATCTGACCTAAGAGGAGCCCAGAGTCTCCTTAGCGGGATGGTACAATCAGGGCAGCGCAGAAGAACCAGGGGAAAAGCTCCCTGAGCTCACTGCGTACCCTGCACGAGGGTAGCAGAGCCACAGACCCCCACCCTCCCAGCTGTGGGCAGCACTGAGGCAGCTCAGCCTTGCTGCACTCTACACCCCTGCCCCACTGTCACCGCACAAAGTGACCCCGCTCTCTCCAGTCCCTGATGGGCATGAAATGAGTCCTCATCACACGCACCTTCCTGGGAATGCAGGGACCTCAGCCTGGAAGGGAAAATCCATGTTGTGAAAACCAGCTCCTGATCACATCAGTCTGGGAGAGCCCTTTAGCCCACTCTGCCACACTGCACTCCCATATGGACCACAGACCACCTCCCAGCACCCTATAGCATGCTTTGGACCTCACAGGAGTCCAAAAATTGTAACCTGTGTAATAACAGAGGTGATCTGTGTGATCTTGAAGGGATCTCTGTAACAGCAAGGTACAATTCAGGAGAGAGAGAGCAGCAATAGTTCATTAGAGACATAAGAGCAGTCCCAAGAGGAAAGCTGGGAGAAGCTCTGGCCCCTTCTGCTCCTTCCATCCCTTCAGGACCAGCCTTCAGCATGCTCCAGGGCTGGAACTAGTGCAGGTTTTAACTGCAGATCCCAGGGCTTGAGCCCTCTGCCCTTTCCCACCCAAACTCCAGGGCAGCAGCAGGGAACATCTGGGTTGCTTCCCCGGCCCTGGACAGTGACAGTATTTGGGCCAGAAACACCACAGACGTGGTAGCTAACAACCCAGCACCGCACCTCAGTCCCCTTTCAGCACCACTCCTCGAATTGTCCATGCATTTACCCCATGCATGGGAAAACCTGATAGCAACACACAAATCCTCCCGGGTTGGTAGAGAGCCTAGCAAGGGATGAACATCCTCCATGAGCAGAGCAACTATAAACCCGGTATCTGTGTAAGGGATCCTGGATGAGGGAAAACAAGCCGGTGATTTCAGCCCCCGGATTCTCACTTTCACACAAAGCAGCCAAGAGTAAAGCCATACCGACTCAGAAAGGACAACTGAAGTTTCATATTGCAAAAAAACAGGAAGAAAAGAGACAAAAATACCAGAAAAGCTCGGTGAAGTCTCCAAATGCGTTGGCCGAGTTTGGGTGGCTCTTTCACTGGCGGGGACAGATAGCAGGAAGAGTGAAAAAAGCAGTTGGGGACCAGCTGGGAATTCGAATATCATATTTGCATGTATTCAAAGACCATGAGTGCTGGAACAGAGGGATTTAAATGCAACTTTCCTAGGAACAAGAGGTGAGCAGGGGACTGCCATGTCCTGCGCAGCGAGTCACAACACTGCTCTTTCTCAGGAGCTGCTGCCATTTGTGTGTGCTCCCGACTGTCAGCGTGGCTCTGGGAGGACCCAGGCTCAGCACGATGCTGCAAACACTTGGTCTCCTTTGGGCTGATCCCAACGTTAGGACAGCTTCTCATAAGCTACTTGGAATTTCTCTGTGACCATGATAACATTTGCAGCGGAGACCAGACGCATGGTATATCATGACTACTTCTGGGTATTAAAGGGGGTCATGCATGGAGATGGGAAAACCACGTCAGGCAGCTGGGACCCACATCTTATCCTGAGTTTGCACACGTTTCTAGACCTGACCCAGATCAAGAATGCAGACACATTCATGAGATTCTTCTCTTTTATCAATTTTGACTGCATTTGTACACACTCTTCCCTACACAGAGAGAGAGCAGCGATTTATTATATTTTTAAAATGCGACACATCATAGACAAACTTACACTTCCAGCCTGGAGCAGAAGGAAGCCCATGGCTGCGGGCAAACCTGGTCTCAAAACTGCCCCAGCAAAAGTGGAACATGCTGAAGGAGTCCTGCACAGACAGCAGACAGTCGGTAGGGTGCACAGCCGGTGGGGTGCACAGCCCAGCTAAAAAGACACAAGAGATTTGACTGGTTCGGTTGAGGTTTGAATCAGTAACCAACACAATCAAATTCACATAGCACTGGCATAAATCCTTACATCAAAGGGGAGAAGTTGCCCTGTGTTTAATAGAATAATAATGGTTATTACCTTTGCAGTAACTTCAGAAGGCCCCTATGCAGAACTCAAGCCCTGTAGCAGTGGACGTTGTTTGAATGATTAAACAGACCTGTTTCATATCTCAGAGGGCTCCTACCTTCATCCGTTATTGACTGTGCAGTTCCCAGTCCCGTTACAAATCATGTGGGCTGGAACTCCTGTCTTTAGCTCTAATAGCATCTGACAAATGTGAAACCCCCTGAAACTCAGGGCACCGGGAGATGAGCGAGCTCAATGATCTCTGTTTCACTGCTGAGGAAAATAAGGGGAACAGAAATAGCAAAACTACAACCACAAACAACCCTCCGAGCCAGGGCTGCGAACCTGACACTGTCCACGCTGCTCTCAAACGCCTCTCCAGACAACTCCTCTAATGACTCCAGCAGGACACGGACCTGGGAGTCCAGCTTCCCCCAATGGCAGCCCCGTGGGCACTGAGATTTCCTGATAAACAAACACACTGCTATAACGTTTTTTCAAAAGGTTTAAACACCAAAAAGGAAGTACCAGGTTGGGACCAACGGGTCCAGGAAACTGATGGGTTAGCCAGAAGCCTTCCCCCATCCCATTCCCTCTTGCTTTCCCTGGCATAGGTCAATACCAGCCCAAGTGTCACCTCAGTGACAGGGGAGTGATGGGAGCGGGACAGTTCCAGCGTAGGTACCTGGAGAGAGACCTGCACACACCTACCACGTGCTGGAGATTGAAGCAGCACGGCCGAGCCATGCCCAGCAGAGACATCCACCTCCCCAGGCAGCATCGCTGCATTCACACAGGGCTGCTTGTGCCCACGTGCCCTTTGAGTTGCACGCAGGCAGTAACAAAGGGATTCAAGAGCACCAGCGGGTTGTCCCTGCTCTGGATGTTAAAAGGAGACTGCCACATGAACGACCTTCTCGCTCCCAGTGGGCCACCCACAAATAAAGCACTTTGCCAATGGCTTCACCATCGGTGCTCATCGAGGGACCACTCCTGGAACCATGCAGTCGATGGGCAGCTCCATCTCACCCGCACAGCGGCATGAGAAGCAACTTCTAGCCCATGCTTTTCCAAAGATTTCTAGGGGACAGCCACAAAATGCAGATTTAGAGCAAATCTTTAAAACAAAACACCCGTACATTTGAGGGTATTTGGGCTGAGGTTTTATTGCTCAGCCAGCCCTTGTTAGAGCTGCTAATGTAAAAATCTATTTTCATTGCAAAAATCAAGCCTCCACATGAGGATTTGCCACATGAGTCCTCACCACACTCAAAAGCCTGCACAATCAGAGGGGCTCTGCTTTGCACACCAGCTGCCTTGTTGTGCGGACAGCCACAGCCGGTGCACACCAAGCGTTCCGGGTGCTACCACAGTCACCCTGGGCAGCTCGAGCAAAATTGGGTTCATGCTGCAGGAAGACAAGGCCTTAGACACAAGATGCATGTGAAAGCACACGGATAGCAGAGTGTAAAAGGCTGAGAACAAGGAAGAAATGATACAAGTATCCAGGGAAGGACTTGGAGGAGGAAACAGCTCTCGGTTAGTAACAGCAACGCAGGATGGATGAGCCGGCGCCGGCTGGTGTGCCAGGTGCTGTTTCCTCCCGGGAGCCCCATGCTGGGAAGCATCACCTAATTTCAGTGGTTGCCCAAATGCAAACCGGTGCAATGGGCCTGGCAGGCATCTCCCACACTGCCGTGCCCAGCAGGAGACACCCTGGGAGAAGTGGTGCTCCTTCTTCCCACCGGCATAAACCAGAAACAATGCACTGCAGTCCACAGAGCTAAAGCAGGGAACTGGGAGGAAGAGCAATCCCATCGTGTGCAAGCAACCAGTGCAACATTCAACTGCTAACAAAATAATCCTGGGTTTAGCTGCGGCATTTCTCAGTGCCAGCCCCTTCCTCACATTTTTTCTAGGTGCCTGGTTGATACCGCTCCATCTTTACCCTCCTTGCCCAGGGAAAGGCAACCAGCCGAACCCCAAACAACCTGGATAACATTTTGTTACCACCAGTCTGAAATATCTCAGATGCTGTGGTGCGTGATACCACCACACAGATTCGTCTGTTAATATGCCGTCCAACCCAAATAAACTTTGGCTTCACTTTGGAATTGATCTCCGAATCGAGGAGCTCTGCCGTTTCCCTGGGCAGCCGACCCTCCCGCAGGAATTTAACTCTCCCCGGCCCGGCTGCTCTCCTCCTCCGACACAACGGTTTTGCTCAAGCGACGTTAGGTATGGGAGCTCTTCGGTGCAATGTAAGGAGAGGCGGGAGGGCTTTTGGTATCACCGGTCCTGGGATGAAAACAGCCTTGACATCTTGCATCCCCAGCTGGCTCACGGCCAGGCGGGGCGAGCTGGCTAAACAAGGCACGGCTATCAAAATGCTGCTGCTTTAAAAAGGCTCTTCGCTGGCTGCAGTCAAAACCACGCTATGCCTAACGTCACTGAAAACAGAAATAGCAGGCTGAGAGTGAAGGGAGGAGAATGAGAGTATTAAGAGCGCACAGATTTCAAACATACTTGGCTAGGTAGCACGCTCCCTTCCTGCTGCTGCCTTTCCAGATGCGACGGAGCACGGGGATCTCTCGCTGTCTGCCTATGAAGAAGGATTCTCCTTTTTTTCTTTTTTGCCCTTTTTTTTTTCAAGTTTCAGCTTTAATACTACTAGATTCATTTTTATTTTATTTCTTGTAGGAAACTTCATCTGCTGGATTTAAAAGCAAGGTTTGAGCAGGAGGAATTAATTTATGTTTGTAGCTACTGGAATGTGCATGGTACTCCTGTGTGATGATAATGTAGAGGGAAAGGCAGGATTGGCTGACAATATTGCTTAGACCGTAAGATGCTTGAATGGCTGCTTGGAATAACAAGCTCTCTGTTGTGTGTGTGTGCATGTGCATGAGTGTGTGCATTTATGTACGAGTAACTTTAAAACGATGCAAGGTTTCCCCAGTTTGCTTAATTTTCCTCCTCTGGGAGTGAGGACTTGCCTAGCTGTGGGCTCTGTCTGGAGAGATGTGAAGTGTCCGAATTGAATTAGTGCTGTAGTAATTTTATGAATGAAGCAAAACGCAGGTTCAGTGGAAGAGGAGCAGAGCGGGGAGACGCGGCGTGCTGAGCTCTCTCCGGCAGGAGCTGTCACACCAGGGAACCACACAGACGGGCACGGCACAGATCTGCTACAAGTGCCCGGAACACAAAGTGGGGCAGCTACAAGAAGACAGCACCTGGGCCATGGAAACATGCTCCTGAAAACGAGCTGTCACAAATCCAACTGAGCCTGATAGCTGCGTGTGTGAACAGCTTCAGGCTTAGCTGGAGGATCCCATGAAGAGCCATTCATTTCCGATCAACTGTGCTGGCGACTGTGTGGCAGAGGAGCAGGCAGAGCTCCCCGAGCATCCGCGTCTCCTTCATGCACGCTTTTGCTGCCAGCACAGCTTGTACATGAACATGGATAAAGTGGATGATGAGGGAGCAAGTTGGTGCATGGACAGGCTGTCTACACATGCCCAAAGCCAAGCTGGAGGGGACTGCACAGCACGGCAGGGGAGGGAGGAGGCAGATTTGCGTTTGCAGGGTCCAAGAAAGCTGAGATGCTGGTGAAGCTGCTGGAGACCAGCTCAGAGGAGCGATATCCTGAAGGAGCACTGACCACTGCAGAACCACGCTTCATCTCTCCACCTCAGATGTCTGCACTCAAGGGACTTGGGTGGGAGATGGGCTCTGTATTGCAATTTTTCTCTTTTTTTTTTTTTTTTTTTTTTTGGCACCTCTATCCCAATTGTTAAGCGAGGAAAAATCTCCCTCTGTACCGGATTGCCCTCTTTTATACAGAATTTTTGCATGACGTCTCCATAGCACCCATACCCACAGCAGGTGGTAATGGGAAGAAGAGAAGATGAGGGCAAGTCATGAAGAGGATGAACATTGTCCATCCTCAAGTGCTACAGAGGTCACTGTCAGGGTCTTTGACACAAGAGCAGTTGAAGGAGGGCCTGGGGCTGTAATGCTGCTGCCAAGGAGCTAATGGGAGGAAGAAGGCAAAGGAGTCAGAGCCGGTGCAGAGGCAGAGAGACACTGAACTCACTGAGAGAAGCTGCAAAACTTAGCAAATTCCCAGGACAAAACAAACCCAACCCGCCCAGCAGAATGAGGCAGAGGGAAGTCTTTGCCTGCTGATCCCAGCAAGCACTAGGTGGTCCAGCACCCCTTCTCACAGCATTTTCCAAACAAAGAGCAATCTGAGCTCCGTAAAATACATAGTGCAAATGCACTTCTGCGCCATGACCTTTAGGCTGGCACAGGCTTTTGGTATGCCTTAAAATTTGGGCATTTTAGCTACTTCTTCAACGTTTCTCTCAGATAGGTTTGATGCCCCCTTGCCTACACACAGAGCCAGTATAAATTCAAAGCAACACGGCCATGATTTGTATAGCGCTGAGCTTGAGCTAACCAAAAGCTCCTGCGTACAGAGTGCCTACCAGCCTAACACGCTGCAGAGCAATCTCACACCTCGCTGCATACGGCTGTTTAGACACGTTCACAGACAGGTCTGTCTGAAATATATCTATGCACGGACACATGAAAATCTGTGGGATCACACTTGACAGAGAGCATGAAAAAGCCCTGCGTTTACAGATATATAAAACCCACAGTGAAACCTACACCTTGCTCTACAGATATAAAATGCCTTTTTTCTCCATCAAATACAACTTGAGACTGCAGGTCACAACATAGCAGGAGCTTCTCATTCAAGAGAACTTGCTCTGTGAAAACGCTGCAGAAATGCTGGACAGGACTTTGAGTATATATCACTTACACAAAATAGGCAATTTGGCTGCAAATGGTAAATCCAAAGCTTGTTTTCCCTTTTTGGGGGGTCTTTTACTCCTTCAGAATTACGAGTTTAGCAAAGAGGTTTAAGCAATCATGCTGCTAGGTCTGTAAGTTATGAATTTAGGAAGGACACCTTTTTCCCCCCAACCCCAAACTAACTTTAAGGCTTGCAGCAAGCAATTCCAATGATCCACACAATCTTTTTTGTCTCTTTTCTACGGATGCACTAAGACATGTTATTCCTCAAAGCTGTGCTATTGTAATGACAGCATGAACTTTACACATGAGCAGCCTCAGTGCAGACCTTTGGCACGTGCAGACAGTGCAGATACATACTCAGGAACAGGTAACTTCTAAATGATCATTTGTGTTGCTCTGGCAGATTTCTAATATGTTGGTTTCTGATGTCTTTCCTCTAGTGGAGAATGCAGATCTTCCTTGGATGAGACCCCGCTAAGTAAATGGTTCACCATCTCCCAGCAGTTGCATTTCTCAGAGCAGAAAGAACAGATCTTCAGACCCCTGTGGCATGAACAAAGCCTCTGGCATTACAAGACCAGGAGGATGTCCCTAACCGATGAGCTGGAGAGCCACTTTTCTGCAACCCCCTACATGGTGACAGACACAAGCGAGGGCAGCCTGTTCAGAATCAGACCCAACGCCTCCATCAATGTCACCGAGGACGGTGTGCCAGCCGCCGGCTCCATGGAGGACATGATCGCCATCTGCACCATTGGGACAATCCTCTCTCTCATGTGTGTGATTGGGGTGACAGGCAACGTCTACACCTTGCTGGTGATGTGCCACTACTTGCGATCATCTGCCTCCATGTATATTTACATCATCAACCTTGCGCTGGCGGACTTGCTCTACCTTCTTACGATCCCCTTCATCGTTGGGACCTACTTCATTCAGAAATGGTACTTTGGGGACATTGGCTGTCGCATCCTGTTCAGTTTGGACTTCCTCACTATGCACGCCAGCATCTTCACCCTTACAGTCATGAGCACGGAGCGCTACTTTGCTGTGCTGAAGCCCCTGGACACAGTGAAGAGGTCCAAGAGTTACCGAAAGGCCATTGCTGTTGTCATCTGGCTGGTATCACTACTGCTCACTCTCCCAATGCTCATCATGATCCAGCTGGTGCAAAGGGACAACAAAAGCATCTGCCTGCCCACTTGGAGCAAGCTGTCCTACAAAGTTTATCTCACCATCCTTTTTGGTACCAGCATTGTGGGCCCAGGAGTAATCATTGGCTACCTTTACATCCGATTAGCTAAGATTTACTGGGTGTCACAAACGGCATCCTTCAAGCAGACCAAGCGGCTGCCGAATCAAAAGGTGCTCTATTTAATCTTCACGATAGTGCTGGTGTTCTGGGCTTGCTTCTTGCCTTTCTGGATATGGCAGCTCCTCTTCCAGTATTATGAATCCTTCCCTTTATCTCCCAAGGTGATGAAGAACATTAATTATCTGACAACCTGCCTGACCTACAGCAACAGCTGTATCAACCCTTTCCTCTACACCCTGCTCACCAAAAACTACAGGGAGTACTTGAAGAACAGACAGCGGTCCCTTAGCAGCAGCAGTGGGTACTTCCAAAGGCGGAATCGGTTTCAGAGGATTTCAGGGAGATCCCTGTCCACGAGCAGTCAGCACTGCACAGAGACGTACGTTCTTGCTCACGCTCCTTTGGCAAACAGCAGTGCCTGAAGGTAAAATATATCTCCAAGAACAATGGATATTGACTTCAATGTTGCTTTGATTTAAAGTGTACATTGTAAAGGCAAAGCCTTAGCAGATCCATAATGTGCACACATTTAGTCCAGAGGTTGTGCCGTATATCTGTTCTCATTTTCTTCATTGCCCCTGATTTGATGCTAGCAACATTCAGCTGAACATCTATCTAAATAGCCTTTTGCTTTTTATCTTTATATTTTATAGTGTACGTCTCTTCAAGTAGCCATCAATAATGAAAGCCTATAACAGGGCCGTGTTTTTTAATAGTATCAGCTGTCTTAGAGTTTAAAATTATGTTATCCCATGAATGGCTGTAGTTTGCTCTTTCTTTCCTTTAGCAGTAATGCTAAATTTGTAGTTGTATGAGGATGGAAAACAATGAAATAAAGACAAAGCAGCTGATGTTTGTGACATGCAATCTAGTTTGAATTTGGGGTAGGACTGGACAATGTGGATGAGGCATATCCAGGGGTGTTTGTCCTGGTTTTGGTCGTATTCACATTTATTCTACACTCATCTCTATGCACTGGGCTTGATTCTCCATTCACACAGGTGTCTGTAGTAGAGTTACACCATGGTTCACATTAGCAAGACAGGCTTCCCATGACGGTGCCACTGTTCGGGAACACTCAGCCTCCCCCAATGCACTGACAACAAACACATGAGAATCCATGTGGGGGAGCATCATCTGTCCTGGACAAGCATATCTGCCCTCTGCCCTCCTCCAAGGAGGAACTGGGAACCTATGATGTTGTTATTCTCAGGGCAGGCATCAACAAACTGCAACATCCAGCCTGATGGACAAGACCTACATCACCAAGTCCAGGGGGAAAGGACCAGGCAGGATGGGGGGAAGGAGATGAGATCTCCAGCGGGCAAAGCTTTGCTATCTGAAGTCCCTAATATTCTCAATTACAAAAGCAAAAGTTCCCTATTAGTAAGAACAATTGTTCTGTTCACAGGAGATGTTTCTGCTTTACTGCTACAAAAAGTGAATTAGTCCTGCCTACACCAAGAACACTTTGCCTGTTCTGGATTACACTGGTGATAAAGCATCATTAGTATAAATACATATTCCATGATGTTTGGCGCTTCTCCAATGAGTCTAAAAGTACCTTCTCTGGGATGCTGCCAACATCCGTACAGGAGTCCTCTGCTTGCATTAGCCCCATTACCTCATTAGCAAGGATACAACGATGTAATGCCAACACAAGTCTAACCAAGTTACAGAATTAGAAGCAAATTAATGCTTAGGAGTAAACTCAGAACTGCAGTGTGATATGCCATTTGGCAGTGAACCCCCTTTGCGTATACAGAAACTGAATTTAGGTTTTAACCACCTATTCCCCTTCAAGGCATTTAAATGGTCATTGCTCACGGGGACAGAGGAAGCTGTGCTTCCAGCCCCCCTGGGTGATACGCTTGGAAAAGAAATTACCTCTTTCATGCATGGGCTTAAAGTTTGTTATGTATGGGGAAGATTGCATATGTCATGAAAGACAACTCTCGTGCATGCAGTTTTAATGTTGAACTGTTGCAGGAACTGGAAGAGCCTCATGTTGTGTTCCCAACCAGCTCCATGCCCACCATCCGCATTGGTCCTGCAGGTCAGGGCGCCTTACCGGCACCCTACTTGCAGTGCAGTACTGCCTGTTTGCAGAACTCCCTCAGGCTGGAGCCACGCAAATCAAAGCCCATTAGAGACCGTAAAGCATCGTTCACCCCTCCTTAAGGAAGAGGGAGCCCATGCATGGGAGGTGAAGGGGCTTCCTTTATTCATTAACCCATTTTCCACTTACATAGTCAGTGTTTATTATGGATCAGAATGTAAAATTTAACCTCTTTTTTTTGGAAATTGCACTTTTAATTTCTCCTTGCTCAGAAATAGCCTGATAATCTCAACACAAGCTCAGCACGAGCAGTTCCCATCGTTGAGAAGGAAAGCTACTGGGGGTTGAGCCTGTAGAAAGCACAGTCCATCTTTTCTAAAATCTGATAGTCAAAATGAGAGGGCAGTTTGCAAATCTCAGCTCATCCAGGCTTTGCACACCAATGAGGGCAGTGCAAAAGAGTTACTGAAAGACATGGGAGTAGACCTGTCTCCAGAGTTAATCAGTCGAACCCCTTTGTCCGGAGTGGTACTGCCCTGATTAACTTCTCCAAGCCCACCACAACCACGTCGCAGAAAATATTTGCAAAAAGTCTGCCGTGCTTCTGTAGGTGCAACAAGCACCCTGAAAGCAGCGTGAGCAGCCTGCTGCGGGAGCGTGGCCATGCCAGAGGTCCTGCTGTGCCCTGGGAGATGAGCTGGGCTCAAGACGGGTGCAGGGGTTCCCTGCCTCCCCGGGAGGATGCACAGCCTCAGCCCTGCGCTGCACAGTCTCGTTTCTCATTTGAAGCTTGTGCTGTGCTCTCAGCAGGGTCTTGCAAGTGTGTTTGTCAAATCAGCACAACAAAGCCAAGAGAAAAGACAACACCCGCAGGTTTCCATCAGTACTGGGTCATCTTTAAATGATGAGATATTTCATTCAAGCCTTTCAATTTCCACCCCAGCCTGGGGTTATTTTGCTCCTTAAAACTCTCACATCCATCACTACTCAGCACAGGCAACAATAAGGGAATATTATTCCAAGTCAGGTAAAAATAAGGCTTGGAGGAGCCATCATATGCCTCAGCTCTGCATCCCCAACTAACTTCATGGGGCATCAGGCCCATTCAGATATTGCCCATCAGACAGCTGCCCTGTTCCTGAAACCAAATAGCAACCCAACCACAAAAGCCTGCTGAATATAAATGGGGGGGAGGGCGAGCAGTCAGTGAGGAACTGCCTCCTCCAAGACATAGATTAATCGCTTGGTTAATGATAGCTATAAAATAATTATTGTGCCCTATTTGCCTTGCAGAAATCAAAAATCCAAGAGCTGATTTTTGCATAAACAAAATTTGAAATCAGTGTGAAAGGGATGTGTGTGTGTGTACACATGTCAGTGTGAATACATACCGCAGACCATGCCCCTACACCTGCACCCTATTTGCATGGTGGTGTTCTCTGCTGGGTGAGACAAGGAGCTCCTGAAGTCTTAAATCCCCCCATCTCCAGGCATTTGGTGCTCCGTAGACTGGATTTCACCAGCTGAACTCCAGGTAGCAGAAGTCAAAACTCCAATTTTTTGCTAATTTAAGCCAGGGAGCATTTAGCAATGCCTCAAGACTCAAAGAAAGTATAGGTGTAAATATACCATGGCAGGGTGTCCAAAAAAGGGCCAGGACAGAGATGCTGGCCGCTGCGGTGCTCCTACCAGCTAGGAAAGGCCAGGTACCCACTCTGGTGGCTGAAACAGGCAGCAAACTACGGCTGGGGCCAGGCAATGTTTTCAGTTGGATAGTGTCTTTGCCAGAAAAGGATGATGTTTGTGTTTACCCAAACTATCTGCAAATCCACCCAGAAATTTAAGAATCCTTCTGGAAATTCTTTTTTTTTTTTTTTTTCTTTTTCCAAATACTGAATTGTCTCATTTCAGCCTTTAGGAGGCAAAACAACACAATTTCTCCCTTCAAGATGAAGTTTTATTCATCAGTTTCCTTACACTTAATTTTAAACGTCCTCTGACCATTTTGTTCAAACCACAGGACTCTTACAACAAGTCCCACAGCTCAGGTAGCAAAGCAGAGAGCAGCTGCTCACCACGCTGTGCATCCCTCTGTCCAAAACCCACCTGGACGGGGTGGGCACCCATGGTGGGGAGTGGTGCAGCGCCCACCTTCTGCCCAATTCCCACTCACAGAGTCGCAGAAATCATAGGCACAAACCTTCCTCCTTGCCCACCTGATCAGCCTGATTTAAGCTGATCGACAACCCGTGTCTGGTCTGAGTCCCCTCCTTGTTCCTGCAACCCAGCAATTGCAAGGGCAGAAGATGAGGCTGCTTTGGGCCACCCTTTTAACCTGTGCAGGTGTCCCACCTTGCTCCCTTGGAGATAACCAGGCCAGCAATTCTTCAGCCTACCTTTAACCAGACAGAAAAACCTCCATGCATCCTCCCAGAAGAGGATGTGGGCAATAAATCAACACACACCTTTTTTTTTCACTTAGAGCTGCAAGATGGGCAAGGACTTTAGCTCTAGGTCACTAGCTCAGTACGTGGCCAGCTTGACAGAGGTGAGATTTCCAGATCACAGGTGATCTCATTTCTCTGGGGTGCTTGCTGGGAAACTTCTCATTTCAGTGTTTGCTTGAGGGCATTAGAAGAAGAGACCAATGGCTGAACAGATCTTGGAGAGCAAATCCACACCTTGGCAGAACTGCCTGGAAAAAAGCATTCCTCTTGCTGGTGCTGTCCCACCTGCATCTTCTGTGACTGCCACACTGGGATGGATGCCTCTGCTGAAATCGTCTGCCTCAGCCTCCCCCCATGCAGCACCCAGGGCAGCTGCTACAGCAACACACACTCGGACTGGCTTTGTTTGTTTGTTGGTTTCTTCTTTTCAAAATGCATGATCAAATCCTGAGACCCTCACTCTGGTATTACTCCTTCTCTGGATCGAACGCCAGCTGTCTCCAGTGTAGGACTGCAGAATCCTTTGGAAGAAAAGTATCAGACCCCCTCTCATATTTGGCCAGCTTTGCTTTAAAGCGACACCCAGGCACGCCGAATATTGTCCTACGCACAGCTAGATCCAGGCCAGCTCTGCCTGGGCATCTATGCCATCTATTTATTCCATGATCTGTCATATCCTGGAAAAAAGCGTCAGTTCTAAATTATTCTGATCACTTTTGCATCTCCAAATTCAATATCTCAACTGTAAGTCCTGCTTACACCCTGGTACACCTGATTTGCAGTTAAGGGTACTGATTTAGGCACATCAGAAATGTGGTGGAATCAAGGCAATCAAGGAGGCAGGGTTAGCAGCAGAGAACAAATTACGCTGCAAGAATATAGAGGCATATTTGCAAGTGGGCTGGAAAAGAAGAGGCAGAGCAAAAGCAGGCCATTTGTTGCTGATTTCCAGTTTTTCAGTGTAGTAAAACTGAAAGCTAACTGCAAACATTGCAGAAAACAAATCTCGCATTGTTGAGTGAGTGCCAAGCAGCAGATAAATCCACTGCTGATATTATCAAAGAAATGCATACGAGGAAAAATAGTCTTAGTTTTACATACCCAATGATGGACCCTTTTACTAGTCTGGAAAGAGACCTCAGAGCTATAATAAGTCACCAGCTTCATGCACAACAGCAATGCAAGAAGCAAACGTGCCAGTTGTCCAGAAAGGCACCAAACCCAAAACTGGTTCAACCCAGTCCAGCCATTTCTGGTTTAAAATGGAGAGATTTTCCTCAGTGTATCACCACAGCAGACTGTCACATGCTATGACCAAAGCTCCTTTACTGTATCAAGCAAAGTATCAAGCAGCTATCAACGGAAAATGCTCCAGGTCTGGATGCTACAGGGCAAAGCACATAAATCCCAAACGTGTGTGTGACTCCTGCAAGTCTCCCCAGGCAGCTTAAAGCTGCAGCAGTCGGGCAAATGCAGTAGGTGCTGTAAACGTTTTAACAGAAAGTTTAGTTCATCTTTATTCTGCCTGCCCAGGAACAAACACCCCATCAACATAGTTTGAGATCAAGGAGTCCACCATTCAAAAAAGTCAGAGTTTTATATGCATGCTGAAGGCTTGCTGCTAAATCCTGTCTTCCCAAATGTTTATCACCTGGAAAGCCATCTGTCTGCAAGGAGGGCTCATGGTTTTGCCACAAGAGAAAGTGCAAATATCATAAATTTTGTTTCAAAGACCAAAACACTCAAGCATGCATAATTTTAACTGTCATTAGATTTAATTACACGTCAAGCGGCTGCTGTTACTAGTTTAATGCTGTCTAGGAAAACAATAAAATAACACAGTAACAGCAAATACATCTAAAAAATCAGTGAAAGAACTTGCCTCAGTGATAGAGTAAAACGTCCACTGCCACAGGACCAGACAGGACAGGATTGTCGCAGCAGCCCTGACTGTAACTACTGTCCTAGCTGATTCCAGCATCACCCGTCTCACACGGGCATCCTGTAACTCCCCTAACAGAGTTAATTCCTTGGCACCAACTGCAGTTCCAGCCACAAAACATCCAAGACCTGCTTTTTTCCCATGTGCCAAAGGCAGTGTGGAGAAATTCTTTTACCAAACAATGATTAGCTTTGAATTTAACAAGGCCTATGAGCGATTACTGTGTACGGAGAAGATATCCTAACCTTGAGAACTGAAACATCCCTGCAGGATTGCCCAAACAGCATTGATGAGGAAGAACAGCTTGGTCGGACGAGAGTTGGGAAACATCCAAGGAGAAGAAATTGTTCTCAAGACCATAAAAGGGGAAAAGGAGTGGGGGGCTAACTCCCCAAACAACCACCAACAACCACCCGAGACCCCCCCCGCGCATGCGTAGTGTAGTTTTGCAACGCCAGCATTATGTAAATGCAGTAGATAGGCGGAGACTTCTCGGAAAACGTATGAACATTCACATCTTTAAGGCATATAAAGGATCAACTTTTGGTTTAGGGCATGCATGATAGGCGGAGCTATCCCCCGTGCATCCGGCGCCATAATAGAGAATGCCTGCTCTTTAATACTGCATTAGTGCCAAGGAGTTCTTTTCCGGTTTTTCGGCAACAGCAGCACAAGTGCTGCACCCACCAATGGACAGATCCTGAAAATAAATTAATCCTTGCGGGAAAGAAAGGCAAATACCAGTAGTGAAGGATGAGCATCAGTCAGGTAGGTTTTTGAGCAGTGCAGACATGAGGATCAAATATTATGACCGAGATTTAGAAATCTTAATCACTACGCCCCAAAAAGAAAAAAAAAAAAGAAAAAAGGGAGGTTTCACCCATAGCACAGTGACAGCAGGTAGCCACATGCTTTGGGAACCAAAGTAGCAACACTCCTTCCAAGGTTTTCTTTTCCAAGAAATCTTGATTGCTTGCAATTATTGAATCTGGTGCACGAATCTGAGCACACGTGGGCAGCAATGGCACACTCCGGCTCTTCCTGTGTTTGCGTTGATCGAAAACACTAAGGCAAATGCACCCAGCCGGCCTCCTGCTGATTACTTGTTTAGTTTATAGTTTATTGCTCGAAGGAGAGTGTAACATAATTAATTCATTAACTGCAAGCATTTTACAAACAGAATTGTCGCATCCAAAACATCCATGCGAGTTGGTGGGTCACTAGTACTCCGTGGTATCTTTGGAGGCAAATTTCTGTTCTGAATCCAGAACAGGGACTGGAGAGAGCTCAGTACCGAGGACAACCAGGCTATGGCAGCAAGGCCACAGCAGCCCTGACCCAGCTGAGCCTCGCAGGACAACCTCTCAGGGGGGGTGGTCAGAGGTGCACCAGGGGAGCACTCCAGCAAGTCCGCTTTGGAGATGCTGGACCTGACTTCAGAGGGGAGAAGCAACTCCACCAAGTCAAGGGAGGAGAAGAATTTAGTGGATTTCATCCTTGCTGTAGTGGTTTGCGTATTGCCAAAATATTCAGGTAGTTTGGCAATGTATAGTAAAACATGGAGCAGAGCAGCAGGTGGGTCCCACCTGGCGTTGGCTGGAACGTGCGGGTAGTCTGAGTGTGAAGGTGATGGGCCAAACCACGCAGGGAACCCAAGACTGACACGGAGATATACTACAGTACGGACAGGTTTAAGTTTGTACAAAGTCTGCCTATCCTATGTTTTCAACTAAGGCTATAAATCTCTTATTTCGTGCAAACTGCGTTTACCAAGGAAAACCCATGGAGCCAAGTCTCTAAACAATACAAATCAGTTGATTTTCACCAAAATCAATGCAGTTGTTCCAATTTAGGCTTAAAAAAAAAAAAACACCACCCAACCAAAAAACCAAACCAAACCAAACCAAAAACCCCGCCCAAAACATTTTTGACCTTTTGACTCCACTAAGCATGAATTTCGGTTGTCCATGTTAATAAAAGTCAAGATAGCAAATGATCTCATGAATGATAAAGTACTCCATTTACTAGGGCTTGCTAGAGCTTGCAGTATTCAACTGTGAGGTCTACCCCAAGTCACGCTAGAAACAGTGCAAAACAATATAACAGAAGGTGGAACTTCCAAAGCTTTCCAGTCCTTGGAGCATCAGAAAAGGGTTCATTTCCTCTCTTTAAGGGCAGCCTGTGCTGAACCTTCCTGTGCTGGTCCAGCCTTCTCCTTCATGGCTGGATTTCAGTACAGCAGCTTTGGCCATCTGGCTTCATTAAACATCATCGTGTCCCCAGTGTTTTTTGATGGACCAAAAATAGTAAAAGCAGTTTCCCATTTAGCAATCCCTCATTAATCAGCGCTGGCTGGTGGGTTGATTACAATGTAGTTTAGCTAATTAAAGAAGAAAATATCTTTGTAAGCTGCTGCGGCTTGATTTGCTTTCTGCTGCCTAAAAATTTCTTCCTTGATTTGAAACCTGTGTCTGAAAAGATCCGCTTTTGGGCCAACCTGCAACAGAACGTACCCTGAAGGAAACACCTAATGCTGCCACACTTCTGCACCACAGCAAGAGAGAAGCTTTCATTTATGCTATCCCTGATCAATGGACGGAGCTAAAACTTAAATAACCTCTAAGAGAAAACAACGAGCACCAAAGCACCATGCACAGCAGGACCAGCCACGGGATTTTGGACACTCAGTGTTCGCTCAGACCCCATTGTAGCTGCTCTTTATGGCTGCCCTTGCTCAGAGAGGTTGGGCTGGGAGGTAAGGGGCATGCCTGTGGCCAGATGGGAGAGGGCTCCAAGGCCCCACCCCACCCACAGGCCTACCACCCAAGGTAAGGCTCGCTGTCCAGATTAAAGGAAAAAGTTTAACTGAATGAAGAATGGTACTTGGCCACCAATGACCTAAAAAGTTACCTTTCTCCCATTCTGCAGGAACACTAGACTATTAAAATCCTTGTCTGAAAAGAGAAGCCCATAGGCTTTGATGCCTGGGTTTGGAGTGCTTAAGGATTATCTTGGATGTTTTAAGAATCACAAATATCTGCTTTAGACAATTTTCTTTGAGAAAAAAACCTCCTTAAAGCCTTGGCAGTGAAAAGCAAAAGCCCAGTCTATATCCCCACACCTGAACAACAAAATACCGTTCCCAGGGAGAGGAGGTGGTTCCTGTACCCTCCCCACACCAGGATATCAGCGTGTCCCCACAGAAGAGGGGAGCAATGGGGACGTGAAGACTCTGCGCTGAAATTGAAGACATTTTAGTTAAAGTGGCTCCAACACAGACTTTCATGTGAACCCAGGCCAGCTGATTAATTTTTCTGTGTTTAAGATCCTCATCACTAGCTTGCCCTTTTTTTCCCCCCAACCTTTGTCCCTCTTGCCTATTTAGAGTATCAATTCCCCAGGACGCTGATCACCTCTTGCAAAGCCTGTAGGGATGTTCAGTACAGCAGGGTCACAAAGGTGACCGATGACTTCAAAAGCAGCTGCGATACAAACAACAAATTTCAACTGCTAACATTAAAAGCAAAGGTATTTACTACAGAAAGGCTTCAATCCTGTATGAAGCTGGTGCCGTGGTGTCAGATGCCCATGCACAGATAGCACACATCATCTGTGCTCCTGAGCGAGGAAGCAGATGTCATCTCTGCAGTTGGAGAGACCTCGTTCTCCTGCCTCCGGAGGCATTGGGATAAATATCCTTCTTTTTTTTTTTTTTTTTTTTTTCTCCCTCAGTGAATAATAAAGCAATACTCTGCCCTACTGTGAAAAGAATGGATATCTCTGGATATGTGCTCACAGAAGAGCTGCACTGGCAGGCTTGGAGCTTCTCTGACTGGTCAGGTAAATCCATTACTGACATGTAAAAATGCTGCCCAAACGAATTAGCTATCATTTTGCACGTCTTGGCTAAGGAAAGCAGGCTAACGTCAGATGACCCCAGTATTAGTTAAATGCAGTTGTTTCTCCTTAGAGAGGCAGCTGATATTGCAGGTTTGGGAGGATGAAGTACCACAGTACATCCCAGCGCTGCGCTCACACCCACTCCAGCTGCCCATAGCCAATCCGAGCCTACAAGCTACACCTGAAATTTGGCTTTGAAGGGTTTAGGAACTGTAGAAACTGCTTTTCACAAGGCTTCTCCACACAAGCCTGCAAGCATCTGTATGTGTTACTCCCCGCTGTAGCTCAGCAAACTGCAGAAGCGCTTCTCTGAGGGAGGAGCTGGGAACGTCAGACCAGAGCAAACCTCCCCAGCGCAGCGAAATGAGATGGCGCGCACGGAGGAAAGGACTTTTGCAGCTTTGGGTAACAGCCTGCCAGACAGGGAATGAACGGCTGTGTCTCGTGGGGGTTAGCAAACTCCTCCAGAAAAGCACGTATCTCAAACTGCTTAGCTCTGAACAGAAGGAACAGTGTGTCAGGGTGTCCCCTCCTGCAGGAAGGTGAGCTCCCATCCCAGGTCTGGACCTTGAACAAGTACCACCACATCCCTGTCGATAAAGAAAAGCTCACAATATTTGCTTTCCTTACTGAAGTCCTTTGAGATCAATGCATGAAACCACAGTACGTTGTATACTTCTTGGATCTTCTCTTTAGCATAAACTAACACAGAGTTCTATGTTTATTTCTGAGCAAAATAATTTTCAAGAACAGAGAAGATGTGCCAGGCTGGTTGGGAAAGGGAGTAAGTCACATTGGGGTACAAGCCAGGGAGACCGGGGGCTCTGCGCAAGGCCACGCTGAGCCGAAGCCGTCTACCTGGCATGGTGCAAGACAGCTTCAGCCCTGCAAGATTTAGCATCTCCTCGCTGCAGGACCTGGGTGAGCTTCAAGAAAAACCTGCCCTCCTGGGAGGCAAGCTGAAACGCGAGCACTGCTCAGCATGCAGCCGCTCACACAGAGGCAGGACAACCCTGAGTTATCCTTGGCGTGTCTCCCCCGGGCTGAAGTGATGTTTATAAGGGCGCTCTTTTAAATGAAAGAAAAATATACCCAAGCTGAATTAAATGGCAGATGTTTCTTTAGACTGAA
Organism: Balearica regulorum gibbericeps; assembly: GCF_011004875.1. NCBI lineage: Eukaryota > Metazoa > Chordata > Aves > Gruiformes > Gruidae > Balearica > Balearica regulorum. Next base: position 9,749,284 of record NC_046201.1, read on the forward strand.
GTTTGGCGGGGGATGCAGAACAGGATTGTTCTGGCACCATCCAAGGCGGCACTCTTGTGGAGGTTTCTCTGTCTCCATTTTATTTATTTATGCACTTCTTGTGAATTTGTAGTTCTCATTCAGGGCTGTGCAGAGCCTGCGTGGCAGAGGGTGGAAGGGACTCACGATGCCTACTGATGGGGGAACCTAAAATTGTCTATGGACAGCAGAATAACCACGTAGGAGAGTGGCTGCGTATCAGTAGGCAGACGTATGTGGTCGTATCGGTGTGAAAGTGTTTGGAAGAGCGACTGCATAGTCCTTTGGGGCATGACAGAGGCAGACGGGTGCGGCATGCAGTGCACACATATGGCTGTGCACACGAGCAAAAGCACCACATTCCTCCCAACCCTGCGGCAGCTTTGTTAACATTCCTGGTGGATCAGCAGCAAAGATAACAGAGCCGTCTTTCAGTCCTGGAAAGAGCAAGTGTATGCTTTGGGTAAAGGGTCGCAGGGAGACAATCAAGAGCCACTCGCACTGACTTTCATCCAAGGAATTTTCCAAGACTTTCCCAGAGAGCTATATCACATCTACTTAACATCACTCCCACAGCCTCTAAGCATCTCCGGCTGCAAGGTGCCAAAACCAGCTGAGCAAAGCCGGGGGAATACAAGAGCCTTGTACTAACAGCACCTAAACCCCCCCCAGGGAGGAGCTATTTGTCCTTCCTCATTCCTGTAACAGAAAGCGATACCACATTACACTGAACTTCTGTCATCTCTGCATCCGTTACATAGGAAAAACCTCAACAGCAGCAATATGTCAGAAGCACCGATACAACTGGCAAACCCAGCTAGATGCATGGTACAGAGCAAGCCGGGAACAAGGGCCCAGCTCTGCACGCATCGGGTGGGGAAAGCATCGCTTCCAGCATTTTCCTACACCTATAATTACGGGAACGTACGAATGGACGTAAAGACTGCCCAGATCCATCGTGGCCCAGAAGCTCAGTCTATTAACAGCCAGAGGCATGAGGGTGAGACCCCATCCCAGCCTCAAGCAGATGACCTCGATGTCCATGCCCTCCTCTAGCCTATGTTGTAACTGCACCACACGCCTCTTTGCCGTCCTGAGAGGGACTTGCCTCTCAGTAGGGGCCAGACCTAATGGGGGCTCTCCACACACAGCCCCGGGATAGATCTGCGTCACACAGGAGTCATAGCATCAACGTGTCTGATCCTTTGATTTGATTCATGATTTTGTAGATAGCACGGGAGTTACAGAAAATGTGGCTGGTTCTGAAGACCAGTATCGCAGGAACAGCATGCACCCTCTGTAACGAGTGGAGCCCGAGTACTATTAGTCAGTACCTGACAGCAACAGAAAAAACAGTATAATTGGCATCGTACAGTATGTGGTTATCCTACAGGAAATTGTACCTTGCTGGACCAAGCCACAATAAAAGAGCTTGATATAACGGTGCAGCTCAATGCACCGGGGCCCTACAGGAAATCACTATTATTTGAAGCACAATAAATATGGGACCAGTTCAAAGGCCACTGCAGACAGCGCAGAGCATCCCGCTGACCTTAGTAGGCTTTGGATCAGCCCCCGTAGGACTGTGCCTTCCTGCTGCCTCGAGTCCTTGCCCATGGTTTGCAGCACACGGGTGCACATCACAGAGCCCCAGGTCACTCGGGCGTGAAATGAATGCTGCCCATTTTGTCAGAGATACAGAGACAGGGAAAGCAGGAGACAACACACAGAGGGAGCAAATTTTTTTCCCCCCTCCCCCTGACTACCAGTGTTTTCTGTGACAATCCCTATGGCATTCAATACATCAGAAATTAAAGAAGCTACTGTAGAGAAACAGTAGGTGTGTATGGGTGGGAAAGCTTTAAAATAAGCACTTTAAAATTAATTATTAGATAACAGCGCTGTATCTGAAGGTACTCAGATAGTGGCACATTAACAGCTGGCAGGACTGACGGTGCCTATTCTGCTCACACAGGCACAACAGAAATATGTGCTTTATCTCCTAGCCATGCTGGGTGCAAACCGCGTTTCTCTGAAGATTTTCATTCACCCTCAAAGCCACTTTGAAAGCATGGAGAGCCGTTTGTCTAATTACGCACCCAGCTCTTCCCTTGTCTTCCCTCTTCCTCAGCATTGCAGTTTGAGCAAAAATGCTGGGTCCATCCTCAAAAGCATGCTGCTTTTTTTGCAAATCTCACACACGTTCACTTGTCTCCCTAATTCCTGGCCCCTCGCTCTTCTCATCAAACCAAACAATTTAACTGCACAAGATTGCCTCAAGAGGCTAGCAAAAAGCTTCACCACAGGCTTAAGACGTGGAAGCTCATCCAGAGCCAGAGAAGCGTATTGCAGCAATTCAAGAACTGCTGTAGACCAACCCCTAATTTTACTACCTATAAAATAACTCCAAGGTTTTTCAGCATGGCCCCCAGAAAGAGGAAAGGGGTTGTCTTCTATTTCCTCGGGCAGACACATTTACAGGAAGAGTAACTTTCAAAACTGTCACCGATCAGTCAAATCCCTGTAAGCACTTTGAGAACAACCTTCCTGCAGAGCCAGGCTCTTGCATCAGGCTCAGATATCCACCAGCAGCGCTGGGCTAGAAGTACGGGGAATAAAGTCCTCTCTCCTGCCAGCAGGACAGGCTGGCCCCAGGACATCGGGATGAGGAAAGCATCCAGGTCCTGTGTTTTTTGAGGCCTGAGGAACAAATTACCATTTCAAGGCATGGTGTCAAGAGACAGATATCAAACACTTTGGCTGTTGGTGCTACTACAGCAATGAGAACAGATTAAGTAAACAGATGTCTAGAAACCAAGACCATATACATCAGGCGAGAAAGGAATCTGAATTTTTCCCTAGAGAAATGGATGTTATCATCACTGATTTTTTAGCTAGGAGTCATTCTGGAATGTCATGTTTTATGGAAACGTTACCTTGGCATTCACTATGGGCCTTTTCAGAAGAGCTTGGTAGTTTAAACTTTCTCACAAATGGACACTTTTCCACCTTGTGAAGTCACCAGCCTTTTTAATTTCTTTCTCCATCCAAGATAGAGCAAGGACTGAAATCCCTGTGGAGTGTGAGGAGGACTTGGCCCAGTGCGAGACTGGGAGAAACCCACACTCACACAACACCCGCTCCGGAGAGGAATTTTGCTCTCATCTCCCACAGGCAGTGAAATTTATTCCAGGTTTTTGTTTTCTTTCTCTTCCCGCTCCCCCTCCTCCCCCCCCACCCCCCCCCCCGCAATGATCCTAAGTCTCCAGTGGGACTCTGCATTTTGTTTTATTCTAATCAGCAGCAACACTAGTGGCTTTCAGACTGCAAAAAGCAGAGTGAAAAAGCAGACAGTGGTGGGAGAAACAACACACAGACATCCTAGTGCCAGCACTGATGTCATGCTGAACAGATATTTGAAAGAATTTAGTGGCTTAGTATCATTTACTCCCAGAAGCAGCAGCTATCCAAAGCACTCCAGCATGATTTGCACTTAGAAATTCTGATCTCTACGTGCCCAACAAGTGGAACAAACTCTGGTTCGTATCTCACAGTGCAGGGACAGGATGGGTTGAAGTGTCTTGGATTTTTGGTGTCCAACTGTTTTACAGCAATTTAAAGATCACCTATACTGGCCTAAACGTGAAAATTCCCCTCCCCAGGAGGTGACCTGAGTCAAGGGGAGGACTTCATGGGGTAACACCGAGCAGGACCCCCTTGCGTCTCTGCAGAGGGTCGGGCTCACTCAGGCTCCCTCCTCACTCCCTCTGCAGGGACACGGTCCGCTGGCAGCGAGGTGCTGGTCGAGTCTGATCTCACAAGTAAAGGGTGGGGACGTGCTACAGCCTTAGCAGAAAGGAAAAGAGTCAGAAGGGAGAAGCAAGTGATACTCAGAGATGCCGTCCCCTTCTTATCTTCCAGACCCCACCCCAGCAGAATTAGGGACAGGCTGCAGAGATTGGGGATGGAGCCAGGCTTCCCTTGGACAAGAGGGACCTGTCCTGCGCCCTCCTCCAGCGACGTGCTCCAACCCCAGCCCGTGCAATGACCAGTGCAGCTGGGCAAGAGCTGTCTCAGCAGAGAGAACCCCACAACGCTCCCGCCACAGAGGGAGCCTTTCCAGCAGCAGGACCCTCGATGCAGCGGGGAGCGGCGGTGGGGAGTGCCGCTCGCACGGGGTGCGTGTACAGGCACCACGCTGCACTTTGCACAAGCCACTGCCAGCACTGCAGAGGCTGGCTTTGCTTTTCTCCACCATGAGAGCTGGTTTTAATTAGCGCCTTCACCTCAAAGACAACACGTATACTTTCAGGATGAAGTGGGACCACTGACAGGGCTGGTGATGCTGGGAGAAAATATCCTGCAGGATAAGTAAGAGCACTCCTACTCCTGTTATTCCACAGCTTTAACAGTGTATTATCCACGTTATTCTCAGCAGGTAAAACTCAACGCGTGCTGACAGTGGGCAAAGGACATCTGAATCACACCCTGCTTCTGCACCGTTCGGTAAAAGAGGATCAGATAACTTACAGCTAATGATTTACCTGACAGACTTCACATTCAGAAATTCTCTTTTTTGAGATGCTGAGATAAATGTTAAAAAAATAAAATAAAATTATTCTCCATTTCTATTTCCATCAGTTACCTCATAAGGCTTGTTACTTGGCCATTGCTGCTTTCTGTACCGGGAGCTTTCTAGCGAGCATCACAGTGATAGTCCAAAAGCACAGCCTGCTCGCGTGGCAGACTCTCCAGAGCCCAGCGCTGCTTGGCTGCATGCAGCAGTGGGGTCACTGGGGGAAAGTCATTAAAGCTGCATCACAAAAGCAAGTGAAAGGCGCAGCCCTCCTGCTGCTCACAAGGGTGTTTTTTTACTGCAGCCTGAAAGCCCTGAGGGAACCAGAGCAAAGCCCCCAGGCCGGCCAAGAGCTTCCCAGGGGTGAGCATGATGCCGCTGCCCGATCGGCTCCTGCCGGTCCAATGCAAACAAAAGAAAAGGGAGGCTTTGCTGCCTGCGCTTTCCTTTCCCTGCCTGTCTTCCACCTCTGCTTCTCCCACTCCAGCACACGTTCTCCCCTGCGGGCCCTCGCAGCAGCCAGTGCGGGATCCACGTGCCACCACCCAGCAAAAAGCTCCGGCACCCCAGCAGCAACACAAAACTCTCTTCTGCCTTAAACATTGTGAAGGACCAACCAACATCTGACCAGCGGTTTGAGCACTTGCGTTTAAGCAGTGTAGAGGCTTTAAAATGGGTCTCGGTACAGCAGGGAATCCCACCCGAAGCCTTGCCAGCTCAGCTTCCCCATCATTAAGATGATGTAGCAAATTAAATCTGGAACAAAGGGCTCTGTACCAAGCATGCATTCTGCATGCGATCTAGCACACGATACTCGACAGGCACACACCTTGTACCAGGTTTTCTAATAGCATGTGTCACTGGTCTCCTGGTCTAGTGCCACAGGTTGGGAATAGGTATGTTGCTAAAGTCGTAATCCAAAAGGGAAACAGGGAAAATCCTGTGGGCAAGACCAAAATCATGAATGACCGTATCCTGGAGAAACCTTTGGCAGAAAAACCAAATATGGGACCCATATTCTGTGGCTACCCCAGCCAAACCCAGACATCTGGTCATTGTAAAGTAATTCCCTCTTTGCCTTGCTTCACATATGTGAAGGACTTGGAAAGTAAACACTGCTTAGCAATAACAACAGCAGATAAGGGAAGAGCGGAGACACCAACAGATGCTTGCCTGAAGCATCAGACAAGTGGAAGATGCTATTGTACAATATGGCTGTGCCAGTACCTCTGATACTGCAGCTATCATCAGCATCTCATACAGCTTTAAATACAAGTGGCAGAGACAGACAGACACACACCAAGCTACAGTACGTAAATGCAACCAACGAGTGGCATCTATATTCTTTCATCCAGCATTTATTAAAGATCAGCTTTTCCTTGCTACTCCCAGTTGAAACAGATCAAATAGTTGCACAGGAATGGAGATGATCAAAACGTAAAGAGAAATGGTGTTTCTCACCACAGACTTAGCTGGCTGTAGGATTAACTTCTCTTGAAAAGAAGAAAGAAATTGTACCTTATGCTGAAGCAATAAAGCACGCTTTTCCCTCTCATGATCTTCTGTAAATCTATTCATCCGCACTGTGAAACAGAAGTCAAAAAACTCATTAAACTACCAGCGTAACGTATTTGTCCCACAACACTTTTGGCCCCTCAGTTAATGAGTATGGGGAAGAAAAAAAGGAGAGAGATGGGAACAGTTTGCTGGCACCACTATGGAGATAGCAGTCACCTTCATGCTCTGGGCAACTGATGTATTAACGGTCTATTAGAAGTGACAAGTCCCAAGAATTCATGCAATGGAGACAGTCCTCATTTGCCGTAATAAAACAGACTGGGAAAGCAATCGTCATGATGCTATTAAGGGGATCCTGAACCCAATTGTCCCTCCTGTGACGTGGCTCTTTTGCATCCAGAAGAGATACGTGGGCATCAAAGTAGTATAAAATAACTATAATCAGCAAGTGCAATGTGGCCATAGCCACATCTTGGAGCGAAGCAAAGACAATAATTTCTCCATGTATTATCCTTCTTTTCCTTTCCTGATTTATAAAAGACCCAGTTATTTTCCCAACAGATTCATTTCAAGAAGCTATTTCTTCAAAGTATGCTCTGATTTTTTGTTGCTCAATTTGGACCGGACACCAATGTCAGATGGGATTGCTACTGGTCCCACACTGGATGAAACACACTCACAGAACTGGATTTCTAATGAAAATTTTCACACTTGTAAATTGACAGATTTGCTTCCTGCAAATAATCACAGTAGCTTTTCCCAAAGGCATTGCTGCCAGCAAAAGCATTAGCTCAAGTATTTGGGGATTTGACCACAAAGAAGGACACAAAAAACAGCAGAAGCAAATGCAACATTTAATTTGACAAATATTTACCAAAAATGGCACCCAGCCTCCGTGGCAGCCATCCCACAGTAGTTATACTCCTTGCACCCTTGTCTAATTTAGAAAACCTGAATGGAAGGAAATCGCCAGTATTCTTTTGGGGAAGCAAAATTTACCTTGAGTAAAATCGAGCTCATGCAACCAGACACCAAAAGCCCCGCCGAGCCCCCACGCAGAGCTTAAGGACAAATTTTGCCAGCTGTAGGTTACAGAAGGTTGTGTTTAATAAGTGCCGACTTGTCAGTAAGTCCCTGGCAGCAGTCTGAAGGGAAAGCGTGGCAGGTTTTGAAAGGCACCAGTCTGAGGGAGCTCACAGATTTGTACTTGTCACTGATGACAGTGAGAAACCCTTCAAAGCGCACGCTGAGAGAATTGGTTTATGTAATTATAGAGACTTATGTCTCTTACAGTTCCAGGAGTTCACTGCTATCCTGGAGCTCTTGGCGCAGAGGAGTCGACAGGAGAAAAACTTAATGTCGCCTTTGGACGGAGATGATGGTAAATATAGTGACCAGCTTCAGTGTTTGGTTAGGTGAGAATAAAGCAACCCCTCCCTTGGAGGAGGCTGAGACTGCGGGAAGAGCCTCACCGCAGCAAATCACCCTGGGGTGCAGAAAAAGCCATCGGAGCTGGGAACCAGCGACCACATTTTGTTTTATTTCCACAGGGCAGATAGAAGCAGCTCGTTATTGAAGGCACTGAGTTTGCCAAAACTTCTCATTAATGGTGTGCATTTATGTGGTTAGTCTGCAACGATTTTCATGGTTTGAATGTATTACAGACAGTGTGTTGAGGTCTCATTTAGGGGTAGGGTGTCTAGAGTAAACGTCTACAGCTATAAACCTCAAGAGTCCTAGCCACAGCCCTGAATTTCCCCAGTGTTGTATAACATTAAATTCATCATTTAAATTGCACCCCAACTGAGATTTCAGTGAATCAAATATATGGAAAATAAATGTCAAATTCCATCTATGTTATTTTGCGTGTACACAGGGCAGAAATAATGAAACCATAGAGATGTAAGTCAAGGACTTTTAAAACCAGATCTGTCATTGCCCTATCAGGATTACAACAGGACCTTAAGTCACCAACTCCCACAGTTTACTACCAACTCTGAGATGTAGAGTGATATTTTTAAACACTCTGGTTCCCAAAATCCCTGGACTGTTAGAAAACCTCATCTTCCTTTAAAAAAAAAAAATAATGTATATATACCATTAAGTTTCTAGCCCCTCAGGTTGCACAGATTAGCTCATAAGCATGACGAAGAGAAACCCAGGTCTATTTTCTCATACCATCTTGTGATACCTAAGCCAGTCCCAGGCCAGACCTCTGGCTCAGCTCAAGACTAACGCTCCTGTTCCCCAGCACCCACGGATTCACTGCCTGCCCTCGACCCCTGACTCAGCACACGCATCTTGAGAAAACCTTGTACCAAAGACAAGGGCAGGATAAAAGAAACAAGGTGATGAAAAAGAGCAAACTAAACAGGCCATTCGGGGTCTTCCTGACACAGCGTTTCCTCAGTAAGATAGCAAGTTTTTGGAGAAAGTGCCACCAGAAAGGACCCAAATCAAAGCCCTGTGGTGGGAGGCTCACAGACTGCAAGGAATTTGAAAAGCTGGCTTTCAATTGCACTTATATGTTGATTCTAACATATAGGTACATACACTTTGAATTTAATGCCTGAGCTGTGGGCCAGGGCAGCAGCACCTTCCCACGACAGGAAGGTTTGCTCCGGCTGTGGGACTTGGTCCCTGAGGCAGGAGACTGAAAAGGCTTCACGTAAGCACACTGCTGAGGTTTGCTCTAACTGGAAATGTTCCTTCTGTTATTCTGAACAGTCTGTCCACACTTCACGGCATAAACTGCTTTAGAAATTACAGCCCTGGAACGTAAAACCGGGGCAGGCTGGCTGCTAGCCCTGGCTGCTCCTCGCAGCCTCTTTGCCAAAGGGTATCTGGTGTCGGCAATAGAAAGAGGGGTAGAAGCATAAAAAAAAAAGCAAACATCAAGCTCCAACAGCCATCCATGCTACTGACCAGGACCGTCTGCTTTGTGCCGCAAAAGAGGGGCGGACAGAGCCCACACTTCAGACAAAGCAAGTCCTCCAGCAACTCTTCTGTAGTGTACACTCCCCTCTATTTCCACTCTGCATCTGGATTTTGCCCCAACGCCACACAACTGAGCCTCTTGAAATGGCTTCTCGATCTGTCAGCATCGAGGTGGAAAGCATGCAAGACTATTTGGGGTGAGAAACGCTCAGAGCTGCGGAGTGCGTTTGGGGCAGGCTCAACCCAGGAGCCGAGAGCAGGGCAGTGCATGGACCACAAACGCACTGCCCCGGCCTCGGCAGCAGGAAGAAGCAGGATACGTGTCAATCCATCTCAAACGTGGCCAGTGCTTGGGAATGCAGCCAAATGAGGCAGTCTGATCCAAGACCTGGCCTCCAGATGTTCCCAGATAAGATAAACACCTTTGCACCACAGTGATCATATCTTTTCCTCCCCTCTGCTCGCTCCTGACTTACCAAGGTTTGAGGGGTAAAGTGCATCCACATTAAGAGTGTTCAAATCCAGTCATCTACCTCATACTAAGGCAAAAAAAAAAGACCCACACCAAAAAAAACCACAACCCAACCCCAAAACAAACTATAGCCCAACTAAATCATGATAGAGGGTTGCATTCCTCAGCTCCTGTGACGGCCCCTGTTTTATCAACATACCAGCCAGAAAAGAGGTTTTGGCCCCAGATGATATGCAATAATTATCTTGACAGCAGTACTTGAATCTTCTATATTACTCCCTGTGTTTTTAACATTAAACTCTCTATTGATATTTAAGGCCAACAGAGGGTTTACAGGACAAATGCCAAATACGTTAAAAGGTTTCATCACATAAAATTACATCTTAAGCACTAAAGAGAACAAATGAGAAATTGGGTGAAGACAGATGCCAAAGTGACAAAGCTAATACTGGAACTCTTTATCTTCACAGAAAAATGACCGGGTAGCTGCTGATTCGATGTGTAGCAATTAAAGAGTAATTTACACAGTGCCACTTAGTGACAAGTATAATTATGTTCTACTCAGGGTACATATCAGATAATAATTGCCTCCAGCTGAGCCGGAGTTTGTAACCCACTAAAAGGGACTTTAATAATGTGACCAAACATGGATTTCGGCTAGAAAGTTTATGACTGACCAAAAGATCACAGGATTTGCTTTTTCCAGAAAACGGCAATAACAGCTTGATCTCCTCTGCAATTGCATTGATCTATGCACAGATCTATAACAAAGATGAAAAGATTCAGTAGAAATTATAAGATTGCTAGGACAGATCATACAGGAAGTTGTTCAATTCACAAGGCTCTGGTACCTAATGCTTAAAAAAATTTAAAAAAAAAGTACAGCAGTGCCAGATAGAGTCAGTAGCCAAAGTTTGGTAGACAAAGGATGTCGCTAGCCTTGTGGGTGTCCTCTAGAAACCTAAGGGAAACCTACAGAAAATGCCCCTCGATGCCTGACACATATAGGGACACCCTTAGTTAGATTCTGCAGTCCCTTAGTTGGGCTATGGTTGCTCCAAAAGACATCAGCTACTACTCCCAGGATGCTGCTGGAATTAACTTTTATTAGCCCCCATTGAAATAAAGCCCCAGAGCACTGAAACCAGCTCCACAGCCTGGCCTGTAACACTTGCATGGAAAATAAAGTCTGATATTAAGCGGCGGATAGACTGGAGCTCTTCTGTAGAGCAGAAGTGCTCGGCTGCACACTACGAAAGAGACCTTCAGAGTGGCCATAGCTCTGAGCGTATCCCCAAAGCTTTTCAATAAAAAGGAGGAATTACAAAACATAATGGTGTTTTTGAGCATGTACTCAGTGTTTCTGTCCCCAGACTCTGCTGGTCTCTGGACTGCCCTCAGCTGGGAATTCAACACGGAAGGGCATGGGATGAGGGTGTTGGAACAGGAGAATTGAGTGGAGCAGCATCACTGAAAGCCAAGAGAGAGCGTTGCTGTTTAGTTCAGTTTCAGAAAGTTTTGGGACAGTGTGGCTAGTGCCCTAAAAACACAACTGAAAGCTAAGTAGGACCTAGGCCACACACAGGGATTTGGGAGTTATAAGAAATGCCAAGAATTTCTCCAAAGGAAATAAAGCCAAGTCTACCCTTTCCCCCAGAACCTACAGCTGATACAGAGGCCTCATTTACCATCAACACAAAACATGCAGGGACATGAATATTCATGGTGAACCCAAAGCAAGCGTGAAGTGCTGTGCAGAACCTGCTGGGTACCGGCAGGCTGCAGTGCGATGCGGAGATACCTGAGCTTGCAGAGGGACCAGAGTCAGTCCAGCTGTGAAACCAGGGCGAGCACAAGCCATATGCAGATCTTCAAACTCACAGCTTAAGCTTTCCCCCAGCAGATCCTCCACCCCTCCCAACCCAGGATCCAGCCAGCCTACTTGCCTGTAAGCACACAGATGTTAAATTCTTATTATGCGTTACAATTGCCAGTTGAGTTGCACTGAGCAGCAAGAAGTACAAAAAAATCAAGCAGGACTACGGCACAGGTCATAAAAACTGAGCTCAGTAACATTTTGCATTGCAAACTAAGCAGCCTTATGGCTTCTCTCAGATTTTATCAGCCTGTTCAGGGGAACAGCAGTAGTAGTGATGTAGGAAAAATCAGGGTTAAGATTGTGCAAAGTATACGCCACCTCAAGTATCCTTGACAGTATGTTCTGAAACTATAGTAACCAGGATAGGATCTCTCAATGAACCGAGGATTTAGAACAATAGGACCCTTCAAAGTATTATTTCCCTATTGTAAATGTGTATAAAATATATCTAGCCTTGGAATAGTATCAAGAAATAATGTATCCTCAGCTAACCTGTATTGATTATAATACTAAAATGTACACCCCTTTACCAATAATGACCATGATAATTAGGAGACTTCCCCAAATGTTTGAAACAAAGTGAAATGCATATGTATGATGAGGGCACGTGAAAGGTATGTAAGGAAGTTTAACACCACCAACCAGCTACATCTTATTATAAAAAAGGCACGCTTGATGCACTCGGTGTGCTGGCTGCTGCTAGATGCCTGGCACCCTACTCTGCAGACTAGAAATAAAACCAAATATCTCGATTCTGTGTGTTGACTGGCTTTTTGCACACTGGGTAAAGAACCCAGATTTTGGGACAACAGTACTAGAGGTAGTTTTGATTAATTACTGTGACGTGACTCAAATGTGCAAGTGTAGAAATGCATCAGTGTGGCATGTCAGCTCAATGGAACAATCAAAGTCACTGTAAACGAAAGCACAAGGCATCTTCTCACACTTATTTATCTTCCTCCTTCTCTGACATGAGGATGAGAGATGGCATGAGTCAGATTTTACCTCTCCCATTTGTTCTGGTTTCTCACTGGAAAAGAATTCTCAAATTCAGTAAACACAGGTGAGGTGGCTCAAGAGTTGCCACACCTACTCATCACTCACCGTGCCCCTATGCCATGAACCACCCCACGGAGGAGAATTGGCACAACAGGACACAGGGCTGTAACTCCTCATCACTGCCCACATGAGTAGGGTCCCTGTCTAGGACAGCCTGGGACTCTCTCATCTCTCACCTTGCTGGGCGATAGCTCCAGACAGATGACTGGTCTCAATCTGCTAAGCCAGAGCGGCCAGGCCTTCTGTCCCAGCCCCCGGTCCTCCAGAGCAGCTGATGTCACAGCAATCTTTTGGGTAACTCCATAAGGGTACAGTAGGTACTGTAGCAAGATGAGAGGTTTCACCTAGCACTTAAGTTTTGCTTGTAAAGTAAAGGTCTGCTAAGGTCAGCCTGGGGTGAGGAATTCCTCAGTGGTGGTGGTGATGATGATTTCAGGAGGAGTCCAGTGACTGCTATGATTAGATCAAGACCGGCTTAGCCAGCGTGGACATAACGTCCTGTGACCCTTTGTACACTGTTCCCATTGCAAAAATAACTTCATGTGGGATCGCACTTCCAGGAAGAAGTCCTGGTAACACACACAGCTCGGACAGTCTTGTCCCCGAGCTCAGTAGGGATGAGCATCCTATTGCTGCTTTTCACCGTCCTACCTCTGCTTCCCCAGGCCAGTGGATGCTCTCTCTCAGCCACCTGCTCAACGCAGGGTAACCGGGCTCCCCGGGTCACCTCCAGCTGGTCTTCCCTTCCGCACCTCCCCGACACAGCCAGAACAGCCATCCCTCTGCCCGCACGTCCCCAACTGAGGCGCACTCTTCCATCGCACACACCATCTCAGTTTTTATGCCAATTCTTGCCTGATTTGGGAGATAGTAGCACACAAGATCCTAGCCTAAGCTCTGGGATGGATATGCTTGCTCTTACAGACGTATCCAGACAAAGCACCTCGTTAACGGTGTTAATAACGTACCGAAAGGTGTCCTGGGCGCTCTCCGTAGAGTGCTGGTAATTAACGTATTGCATTTCACAAGCTTCACAGAAGACATTCATGATTAACCTCTTTTTTTTTTCCCCGCTGTATGATGCAAAATTGATTGTTATTCTAGTAAGAGCCCAGGAATACATATTAAGCCATCTCAGCCAAAGCAAGGCAGAAGCAATTTAAAAGACAATAGTAGCAGGAAAAGTGAATTCTACTCTCCTTTACTCAAGACATTGCACCAAAGAAAAAAACATGCCTTGACTCCCAGGCGCTACTCCAAGGGTAAGCAGCACGCAAAGCCCCCTCCAGCCCACAGTGCAGCTTGGCAAGGCCTTAAATTGGAGAGAATATACCAAAACAACTAAAAACCCCGGTTATCTAGGACCGACTGTGCTTGTAATTGTTTGTTTCCAGGTTTACAGTGAAAGCTTCAGTTGTTCATGCTTTAATCTTACTAACTAAAATCTTTACTTGTTCTCCTGTGAGCCTCATCTTGCATTTTGGAATACCCAAGGAGTTGAGGCAGAAGAGCTGAGTTTGCTGAGCGCCGTTTTGGAGAACAGGTCAATGGCAGCGCGAGGAGGCTGCTGCTGGAGGGCAGCACTCGGGGCACAGCTGGGGCTGGGAAAAAAACTAGTGCCAGCCTGCAAAAGTTTTGTTTATGAAGCTTATGCTACCCACTGCATGCTTTGTGAGGAGGCACATCTGTGACCTGCAGGACACGCAGAAATCACTTTTCTTTGAGTGGCTGAGGCAGCGAAGCTATTCCCACATCCAGCACAAACTCCTGAGTGATCGCAGGAGGTAAGAGGATGTGCCAGAGCAGAGATCTGCACTAAGCAAGAAAACACGCAGTACCTGCAGGTAAAGTACAAAATAAGAACATATACCAGCAGTGGTTAGAGGCAGTGTCGATACTGGCTGAAAGTCACGTAGAGAAACCCTCAGAGCAAACCGATACAGTCAGTCAGTAAAAGCACTAACATTTGAGATCAAAAAATAACCAGCATACTCAGCAAACATCGCACTACCAGCCACAGGGGATTTTATCTCAATCCTTGGTGCAATTGTATGAAAAAAGAAATTTTCCAGTAAATCTGCTTCTAATTTTTTCAAAATAACATATTTATTTTCAAAGTAAACTGCATGCAGCATCCGGGCCAACACCCTGCCACAAACAAGGATAAAGCTTGATATTGCTCCAGAAAACAAAGGGGACTGTGCCACGCTCACGGCTTGCTGTGCTCATTGCTGGCACTTGCCGATGCTTCCATGATCTTAGGAGTCTGTCTGGAGTACGAAAAGGTCCAGCAGCCCCTTCAGTCATAAGGGCTGTCATATTTCATGTCTTATAAAAGGTAGTTTTATTCAGAAGCAACTTAGGAGTTAAACAAAATACGACTCTGATATCAAAGTTGTTAATTAAATAGTGCATAGTGAAAGGAACACTGAAGGACATGGAGAAAATAACCAGAAAGAGTGAGGCTCCCTTGGTTGTCACGGGACGGGGTTTCTTGTTCTGCACCACAGATTTTCTTGGTCATCTTTGACATGAGGCTCATTCCTCTGAGCCTTCCTCCCACCCCCAAAACAAGGGAAGAAAACAAATCCAAACACCTGAAAACACCAGCAGCGGCACAAAGAATAATAAAACCACCACAAATATTTTCTCAAATGAGAGCCGCGTTACGCTCCCGACACTGAAGACGTCTCCGCAACCAGAGCACGAGCATAACCTCACTGCAGAGGTCTCCGCACGCGCTTGCAGAGCAAACCTTGGCAGTCCTGTTTTCCACCCGTCAAAGCAATCCACAGTGGTCGGTGGCATCGGCGCACAAAAGTGAAGCAACTTTTGCAAATTCACTCAAGAGGGCAGTGGCAAAGCTGAAACGGGATCCCAAGCCCCGAGTCCCAGTCCAAGGCTCCAGGTACCGAGCCACGTGTTCCACCCGGTGCCAGAGGGCCGACGGGGACAGCTAGCACAGGACGCACCCTCGCTGGGAAGGGAAGCGGCATCAAGCGGTAAAAGGGTTTAATATTTCATTATCACATCATTCCCTGCAGTTTCTAATATTAAATTAATCCCTGTCTGTCCAGATCAGCTAAGTTCATCCTCTACATAAATTAGGTCAGCAATAGCCTGAATTAAAAAAAAGAAAGTATCTCATTGAGTGGTGAAAGTTTCTGCCGTGGCTGATTACTCTATGAATTATTCATCCCAGCAGCAGCTCTGCATTGCTCAACAGAAACATTCCTATAATCAGGAAAGCACTTCACCAGCAGAGCAGGGCAAAACAGGCCAAATTCCCCCAAAATACGCCGGCAGGGCCACACCCTGGCCCGCCGTAAAGCATCCCTTGCAGGGCTGCATCCCTGCCCACCCCCCTGCCTTTGCCCTGTTCAGCAAGCACAAAAGCATTTGCCTTTGAAAATTTGGCTTGCGTTTTAAAAACAGCTAAGAAATTCCACTGTGGCTTTTTTTTTTTTCATGCTACCAAGAGCGGATTGCTGCAACAGTCATTGATAAAGTGACTCAAAGCCTCTGTGTAGCTACAGAAGAAAAATGAAGAAGTAAAACCTCAGCTGTTCTGAAATCTTAAGAAGCTGCTGCAAAGCCCCACGTCGAATCGTTTACTATCTGTAGTTACATGCACTTTAGTCGGTCCTACAAGATTTTAAATGCCTCCTAATCTAGTGGTGACCCAGATTGTCTTTTTTTACCTTACAGAGATGAATTAAAAAATAATTTAGATAGCTAGGCAATTCTCTGCACCCAGATGAATGGGCCTGAAAACATGCCCTAATATTTAAAAATCACCTCTTCTGAATAACACAGACCTGGTGGGTTTAGAACTGTGCAGCTTTTGCTTTAAGTAGTAAACTATCCTCCAGGGCTTAAAACCCACAAGTTTTAAGATAAAAGATGGTCTCAAAGATATGTTTAATTATTAGATGGAAGAATTAAAGATACTGGATGGGAGATAAGCCCTTACAGAGACAGAAGCTGTTTTCTAGTTCTAGGAGATAATAAATTGTGCTATTGGTCTGTCCCTGGGCTTTGCTGGTAATAGATCACATGCATTTTCACGCAAGTTCAAATAACACACAGAAAAACAGCCACAAACTAGTCACGTTGCCAAAACGCATCTTAAATAACACACCAAAAAATGGCCACAAACTAGTCAGGGTGCCAAAATGCATCAAATGTTAAGCAGCCTGTGGTCTTCAGGATGTCAGGGTGAGACAGACTGTTTTGATGATGGCTTTTCAAGAGAAATTTCAGGGGTTTGCATACCATTCCTGAAACAGCCATGCTGCTGCAAAAGGAAAACAGCATTTGGTTAACAGCGATCATAATTTGCGGAGCCATTTTACAAAGCTCCCTCCAAGATGGCTGCCTTGCAAAGGGTGTAAGTGATCTAAAACATTCAGAGTTGTTACGGCTCAAAGGCAAAGAGGGCAAATGCGATGCTGCGTGCAGCAGAAGTTGGCTTCTGCAGCATTGGTTTAGGCAGCTGCTGCCCAGACCTCTCCTCGTGGGGACAAGGGACATCAGGAGGAAATACAGGGGGAAAAAGAAAGAGGAACAAAATTATGAAACGTGGTGAAAAATAGCATCCCGGGATTAAAAATTCAGCATCTCTGAGCTGACAGCCAGCTCCTAGGGCAAGGAAGGCAGAGAAGTGAGGCGGTGTCAGGGTCAGGACTCAGGGACACACAGCACGGAGGAGCACAGCGGAGACCTCACACGGGAGTTAAACATCACAGAGCGGTGACCTTCAGCTGGTTCTCAAGGCATCCCTTAGACCAAAGCAAACCCTTTCCCCTCTACAGTGTAAAACTGCAGCATGCCCAGGGTGGCACCGGAAAGCCAGCACCCGAGCGTGATGTGTGGTACGCAGGTGGTGCACACGTGTCACCACGTGTGCCAGCACGGTCACACCGGTGCACAGCATGCAACGCGCTTCCTTGTTCTGTAACCACAGACAAAGGGAAGAAGCATGACTAAGTCCTTGTCCAATTCAAAGGAAAACAGCAGGTTCCGGCTTCAAATAACACCGGTGAGTCAGCCCTGCTAGGATGCGAGCCGGCGGTTCCGGGGGCCCTTGGTGCTTCACCCTAGGCACGGGTGATGATTGCAGCCGAGAGACCGGGAATTGGGTTAGTACCACGATGCTGGCCTTTGCAAAAATTGTGATGCAGACGAAGAGCTGAGGGAACAGTTCGTGCCTTCACCCGCTATTTCCAGCCCTTACACAGCTCCAGAGCAGGAACTTGGTACCCAGCCCACGAGCACATAAGAGGGCTATGCTGTCACTCGGAAGGACTCATGTTACTGTAATTCTTCTGTGTTGAGAAGAGATGGAAAAATAAAACTCCATTTTCCTGAAATGATCCTCACTCTCCATACTTGCACGGTATCCGTGGCATGTGGGCACCACACCAGCTCTAACGGGGTCAAGGATACGGATTCTGACTTTGAGAGCCTTTCCCTCCTTCTGGTAAATCAATCCCAGCTTGACCTGCTAGTAAAATCAGCAGGCACAAACGCACTGAGCACCGAGGGGGCGGTGGTTAGGTCAGACAGGGAGCATCATCTGCAGACTGCTTCCAATAGCCTGGATGCACAAGCAGACAACGGGTGCTGTCCCATCACTTTGCATTTTTACTTCTGTCATACCTGCAATTTCTCAACAAAGCAAGAATAACCCAAAGGAGAAAGCGGCAGATCAGGGGATCCCTCTGCTGGTCTCTGCTGCTTTAACGTACCACGGCATAGCCTACACGTCTCTCCTGCTTAAACGAGTATCCCCTCTGGAAAATCAAAGGCCTCCTTAAAAGCAGCAAACAGTTATAGTATGCAACCATTTCTCCTGTTTTTAACATGGATGCTCGGTAACAAATGTACTATCACGTGTTTTATTCTTCAGCTCTTTTTTTACTCCGAGTTTAACACTCCCTAGAATTAGCAAAGCCAGAAAAATAATCACTCCACATACGTCTGATTGAGAACCGCGGGGAGGGAGTGCTGCCTTGTCTCAGATGTTATCAAGCACCATGGGTTCGACGCTCAGACGGAGCCAGTGGCAGGACAAGCAGCAAGGCTGAGACAGCTACTGTACAAAAATGGGTTTGAGTTGAGCGAGAAAAAGAGCAAGATTAAAATGGAGAAAACAGGAGACAGTCAGAGAAGGAGGCCGAGGACATAGTTAACAATATGAGGAAGATAGTGTCCTAAAAAGTTCCCATAAAATAAGGGTCCTGTGCCTGGCGACCAGTACTCTCGAGGCATTTTCCCGAGGCGGCTGCAGCCCCCACGAAGGGGTTACAACTCTCCCTGACATACAGAACAGGGCGCCCTGGAGTGACCAAAACTTTTCACTATGAGAGTAAGTCATTGGCTAGGAAGATAAAACCACATGAAGTGACAGCAAAAAGGTGTGAGAATTCCAGTCAATTTGACAACTCTGAAGCTGTTTCTCAGGCCCATCCTCTGAGAGTGCAGACATTAGCTTTCCCTTTCTAGCTTATCCCTGGCGTGTCTCCACAAAGACCCCAGAGATACAGCAGGAATAGAGGTGGTCCTGTACATTTTCAGCTGCCTTTTATTTCATATTTACAACTACCTTTCTAATTCCACTAATCCCAAGGGGACTCTAAAGATCACAGCTAAGCTGTATATTAAGCTCCCACTGCAGAGCTCTACACAGGCACAACTCCTAACTGCCAGTCTTAACTGAGCCAAGGCTCTGGAACATACTAACATTCAGTTTAACAATAAACGGGGGGAAAAAAAAAACAAAACCAAAAAACAAACAAACAAAAAAACCCAAACAAAACCCCCCCCACACACCCCCCCAAACAAAAAGCCCCAAAGTTAATCCCATTCTTATTGGCTGCTTTGTGATTCGTTGAGGGTTTGGTTAAACACGTGCAAGCAAAAATGAGTTGACAAAATTAATCTCTCAGTTTATCTTCATGACAAGGTTACAAGTAGTTGCACCTAGCCCAGGTCACGGATGCAGTTGGCTGCAAAGGGGACCAGGACCAGCTGGTCGGGCTGCCTGGTTGGTGTGTGGATGAAGACACCTGAACTTAAGTCCTTCTGTACCCTCCTATGGACAGTATCCTCTAAAGAAAAAGCAGGACCTCCCTGAAGGATTCACCGCTATGTTTAATTCTCTCCAAGATAAAGCTTAAGCAAAATACTTTAAAGATTGCTCCTATTGCCAGCGTGGGCTCCAGCTCCAAGGGAAGCTCCTCACCTGCCTCCCTCCATACTAAGACATCACGCCCTTTTTCCCCAGACCTGCTGCAAAAACATGCTCTCTCTCAAGTCACAGGCTGGTTTTATGAACTGCCAGATAATTGAAAAACCTTCACCTCAGACCCTTGTGCCTTCAACACGGAAGACCAACCTCTTACAACAGATCACACCAGCTAACTCTACGGTGACAATAAGACCTGTGACACCTTGCTGAATCTCACGGTCAGAAAATGAAAAGTCAAAATCTTCTCAAATCGTCAGGAGTCCTGCTCCAAGCATGCTACACCCAAAGGCTCAGACCAAGCTCAGGATGAGCCTGTTCTCACCCAAACATTGACCTTTCTACTCTCGGCCCTGATACAGGTCTTGTGCTTGCCCCTCTCACGCTATTTCTTAGCCAGCAGTTGCTCTTTTTCCAGCCCAGGCTCTCCAAGGTAGAAGGTTTCATATTTATTCATAAATGCAAATCATATTTCCCAGTGTGGAGCAAGCTAAGCGCCCCGTTCCCATGGAAACAATTCAGATGCATTTATATGAATGGGTAATTTTACAAACTGCAGAAAAATCCTTGACATCGTCACAGTCAAGGGCAGACTCAGGGACTAAACAAAGGAAGTTCTTAAACCTCAGTAGCAGCTGTGGGGAAATAAATCGCCATGCAGCAGCGGCAGGCAGATAAAATGGAGTCAGAATTTCCACTGGTGCTGACTTTGAGCAGCCACAGTCAGAGCAGTGTGATACAAAAGGCAAGAGTAACATAAGCTGAGGGTGGCTGGAGAGCTTCTTCACCAATAGTTTCTTCTACAGATGACACCAGGTTTTGGACTATGGTAAATGGCAGTGAAATCTTACCCAGCACAGACCTACACCACCACCACCACCCCCCAAAGGTTCTCCATCACCACCAAGCAATGAGGGACTGCAGAGGACTGATTTTCATTGCAGGGTTGCAGAACCAGCACAAGGGACCAAACAGGAGAGGAAACCACAACCCAGTGAGGTCTCCCAGTGCTCAAGTCTGCTTTGGCAGAAACACTGCTGTGTGCAGGGGAAGCCTTTGGAGGAGAGCCTGGCACTGACCGTTACCTGTGCTGGTCCAGCACTCAATCCAAAAACGAAACCGGGGCTTAAGCCTTTGCCTGGTCTGTAAAGAAATTAAGACTGAAAAGAACAAGTGCATGTTAATCAGTACACATCACTTGGTCACTAGGAGACCATTTACTGGGGACAGCAGAACAGAAGACAGTGGTCTCAGTGCTGATGCTTGGTGGTCTTTCAGGAGCGTTAGCTACCAATATACCAAACAGCTCTGAGGCAACGACCGCATTTATAAGCTATCATTCTTAGCACTCTTTCTGCCACCTCAGAATGGGGGTCCAGTCTGCACTGGTCCTTCTGTGTGTAAGGTGAGTCAGCCAACCCTGAGTTAGATATCCAGAGAAGAGGAGATGGCCTCTCTTCACCGGCTCCAGAGGACCCCAGCTGTCCCACTTATGTGCCAATCTGTCTTCACGTGGCTGGATTAGATGGGGTGAACCTCACCCCAGCTCTCAGCAGAGCAGATACTGCTGATATCACGTGGCTGTGAAGAGCAGGAACACCACAAACAAGTCCAGAGACAAACTGGTTGGAAAACGCACACCGGCTTTCTGCAGCGTGACACCGTCCTGCTCTCCTCTGCCACAGGCTCTCAAAGGACTGCGGTGCTGGAGAAGAGGCAGTAAAGGCCATCCTTAGCTGGGGCTGCTGAATATGCAGACTTTGCTGATGCTCTGGTCCTACAGCTCCAGATATAACTCACTACAGCTTGCATGGCCACCATCATCACCCGGACATCCCTGCCAGCCGGGACAAAGTTGCAATGAAAGGGTTTACTAGGCAGATCCAAAGATCATGTTCCCAGTTCCCAGCTAACCCCATTCAAAATCCCTCGTACTTTGAAAAGCTCCTTAGGAGGCAGGGAGGATGGGCTCAGGAGCCTGGCTGTAAGCAGATTTCAACTCAGCCTGCCAGCTGTTTTCCTCCTTTCATTGATATATTTTATTGGGCAGTGGAACGATGAGACTGTTACTTCCTTCAGCTGGGATTTCAACAGCAACTCTGCAAATGCCATCTTATAAAACAGAGAATTTCAAAGCAACAGATTGCCAAGATTATCAGATTTGGACAGCACTTGCCAAATAACACATGCAATTTTTGGAGGTCAGATTGTTCTAAGCAGGAAAACAAGTTTCAATTCTTCAGTTGGGGAAAAAAAAAAGTCTTTCCTATTAGAGATAATTTATTTATTTGCATGTTAGCTAAGGATCTTTTGACATTCATTTTAACGCTGCTCCAGAAAACTCTTTTTGCTGTGAAAAGTTTAAACTGATAGCACTCCAAACTGCACGAAGAGCAGGCTGTGTCTCTGCAATGCCAGCCAGCACTAAGCAATACGCATCCAAGCTCAGGTTTCGCATATGAGCTCCTGCACTGTTTGCTCCAATTTATAAACCAGAAATTATTTTGTGAACTACTTTAAATTATATACAAGTGTCAGAACTACTTTAAATTATATACAAGCATCGTCAAATTATAAATTGCTTATGGATAATTCACTACAATGAAGCAAAACTCACCATATAAATTTTGGGGCAAAAGTAATTGCTTCCATGGGTTTGCAAAGATACTGCAAGTCATGAGAACTACTAAATATGGGGCAAATCTGCACTCTGGATTAGTACCAGCCTCACCCATGGCTGCAGCTACATCAGTGGAAACCTCTTGTATTAACATGGTGAGCAATGATTTCCCAAATGCTTTTGACCCAAGAGTTACCCTCAGAACTTGCACAGATCACTACCTGCTGTAAGCACCAGGCAGATTTGCAGCTCCTTTACGGGGATGTCAGAGACCACTTACAGTCCACAGTTTGGAAACCACTTGTTTGTACCAGTAAACCTTTTCCCCTTTGAAATCAAGGTGAGATGAGCAGCCAGTAGCTTGCAGCGGCTGACAGCAAGGCTTGGTGCTCGTCCCCACTGCAGGGTACGAAGGGTTGCTGATCCTCCTCGCCTACGCAAGTGCTTTGCCTGACACCGACCCATTTTCCATCTGAATTCTGTACAGCTCTTGTTTGCCAATAGATCAGACCTTAATGGACCAAGTGTTCCTAATTTGGGGGGTGGGGGGGCATTGGAATTAACCAAAGGCTTTAATATATGATGAAAACAATTATCAAAACGCAACAGCTAATGAACAACCCTCCGATAATGGGTTTGATCTACAACTCCACAAGAGTTTGCCAACTTAGATTTCTGAATTTGCATTGATTGCTTTTTGCATATACCCAGAGACTCCTTCAGCTTCTCAGCTGCTGAAGCATAACAATTTCCCCACCTCCAACGTTTCTTGGGCTTTAGAGTTTTAAGGAAACAGGGTTTGCAGGGCTTTTCCAGGTAAGAGACTGTCACCTACCGTGGGGGGGCAATGGAAGGAATCCCTGTAGCCACACCAGAGCCCAGCTTTGCTGCTTGAGGACCGTGAATCATGATTCACATTTATTTAAAGGAAAATGGACCAAGACATCACTCAGTGCAGCTGGAGCTAAAGGACATGCATTTGTTTATGTCTGTGGTAAATCTATTCCATACATAAAACCTATTAAATTCTTCATCAAGCTGCAGGACAGATTTCTTCAGGCACATGTTCACCAGGGAGGAAGGATTCTAGGCCCACTGCCCAGAATGGAGGTCTGGGACTCCTCTCTGCTCCTTTGGGACACCAGCTCAGAGGCTGTTTGCAATGGCTGTTCCCTGCGATCTCGAACGCTAAACAGTCTCTGAAGTTGCTGCCAGGTTTCCTTTTGTAGGCTCAGACCACTCTGCTGCTGACAGCACAGCCCCTGTACAGGGCAAACTTGTTGCTACAGCTGCAAGAAGTGTCAAAAGATTCTTTTAGTAAATAACACCAAGCCCAAAGATTTTGAAGAATTCATCAAGCAGATTTAACCATCCTCTTCCTCCAACTATTTCATTCGTGCAGTAGAAGACGCAGTTGTCTACTGCACAGGGCTACACAGCAGAACTGGTCTGTGCTAATCATGACTTTACTGCACGCTCAATGTATGATCTTAGCTAAGACAGTCTCACTGATCTACAGTTTATCTGTCCCAAACAGATGATAGGAGTCCAATAACATGCATAAAAGCATTTATTATCGGCATTTGTATAACAATAGATTCCTGAGGCATCATTGTGTTCAGGCACTGCCCCGTTAGACTGAGATGGTGACAGCAGCTGCCCTAAGAATTCATAATCGGAGAGGAGGAGAAAGGAAGCCGGTGCGTGCCCAGGTGGGGAAGTGCAGCACTGCGACCTGCTCGCGGTGGCAAAGGAGACTTGTGGCAGGGCAAGAGATGAAGCTCTCCCCATGCTCCCTTGCAATGAGACCAAGATACTCCCATGCCTAGAGATCCTTCGCTATAGAATACAATACATTCCCACATGCAAATGAGAAGCCAAATGCAACATGGAATCATCATCTTGCAATGGTTTCTTCGCTGTTTGTTAAGAAGCACGCCTCTAGCTGTGATCGGACTCCCGTAGTTCCCCTCCAGAGCTCCCTTACCTCCTAGCCTTTGTCTGAAGCAAACACCCGGAGCAGCAGGGATAACCCTACAGCAGGTTGCGGCACTTGGAAATAGCAATGCCACCCCACTGGGTGACCCCTAAGGCTGCTCCTCACCAACACCACAGCAAACGGGAGCTAAATAAGACCCCTGATCCCAAACAAGGCAAACCCAGACGGTGCACAAGAAATTCACGGTGCTTGCTTTTGTTTTTCGCAAGCCGTTGCACTGGCTCTGTGGGGTTCCTGAGAGCACTCTGACCTTTGTGCAGCCACTTAGCTCCCAGGTGGGGACAGTCCCCCAGGGAATCACTTTGTATAATTCAGCCTCATAAACACCGTGGTAAAAGAAAATGATCTCGGAAAACAAAACAAACAAAGCAAATGATGAAACAGCTGACATGATTCAAATTCTAAGAACAGCCTAAGATCTCAGAAAGGGGAATGTGGAGGTTAAAGGCATTCCCATGAAGACAGCACTTAAACCAGGCGTGATTTCCTTCCAAATCAGTTCACTCGTCCATTATTTTCAGACTACTGCTTTGCATCTATTCGACTTGATAGGCCAATTCCTCCTCTCAACTGTGTCCCTCAGGGAAGTCATAACCTTCTGTCTGCACTTTCCCTTTCTGCTTCCCTGGGAACAATATCAGCTGCAAACCCTGATTTATGACTTGGCTAAGAGAAGGGAGCTAAAGAAAGCAGACAAGGAACAACTTGGTCAAACAAGATATCGCTGTGATCAGCAGTGGAAGTGCCAAGGGAAACACTGGGGCAGGGGAGAGACAGATTCAGATGGGCTCTGCTCAAAAACACCTGCTGATGTGTCATGCTTTGGTAGCAGCGGAAAGAAATACAGAGACATGTCCAGTGAACCTCTACCCCGGTCCAGTCCAATGGCTCTAAGCACCACATTGCAATATACCACTCTAGGAAGAAACATGACAATTTTGGGCATGTGACCCACAAACTTCTGGCAGTCCCTACAGCCCAAAGCAGTGTTTTATCACTGTGACTCCAAAAGATGTAGGCTTGGGAGGATTTGTTGCTTTTGATGATTTCCCTAAGCTATTCTGGCTGGTCATCCCTTGGTGGGGCTTCCTGCACTACAGCCAGCATCTTCTTTCCTTGCAACCCCAAAAAGGTGGTGATGGGGAAACCAGTCACCCACTGCACTGAAGGAACAGACCAACGCCTCTGCAGCCATTGCTCAGTAGTGCTTGTCTATATATATACACACACACACACGTATATTAAGAACTATACCCTCCCATGAGCTCTACATCTCAGTCAGGAAATTGCACTGATATTTCTTTCCTACTGACATTTGTTCCCTTGCCCCCATGTAAAATCCAACAGCATCTCCTACCAACTCTGTTCCTTTGACACTTCTCTGTAACATCATCAAGGAAAGCACTTAATTCTCCTATATATTTTACACACAGCCACACGCTCTCGCACACGTCCGTATCATGGCACAGACACTGTTGGTATTTTGCGATCAAGGCACAACCTCAGGCAACATAACTGCCCACTTTCAAAATCCAACTTGTGATGCCAAAGAGCCTACAGAGCATTCACCTTCAATTGGGTGGATGTGCATGACAAACTCAAACTTTTGACTGTATGAGACAATGATATATAACATTTTAAAAATCCATATATTCATTTCTTTCAATATTTTTCCTCTTTAATTTCTGCCTTGAGGGACATGACATCCCAGGCTGATGCTCCAGTTCTAGACCAGCTAAAATATCATAATCTACTCTTTTGGCTAATACACCTCGGTTCTGTTTTCCACCTGTGTGCTCTGCAGGGGCTGCATTCATCCTGCTCAGCTCCAAGATCCAAGCCATGGCACGTAGGTTTGGGCCACAATCACTGGGACTCGCCTCAAGAAAGCCAGGGCTGACCAGGGATAAATTAAATCTTAGGGTGACTGAAGCATCCTCTGGAAGTGCTTGTCTCTCCCTTCCTTGACTAGATACAAAGCAGGAGTTTCAGATGCTGAAAGTACATGGGATAAGTCCAGGCTGCCGTGTGCATTTGGACCCTGGATAAAATGAACCAAGCACTTTCTGGCCGATGACTGGCCGCCACACCTCACAAGGTTAAGGCAAGAAAAAACAGTGGGCATTTTCACACAGGAATAGTTTGAGAGGCCACAGGCACATTTAAGCGGCAAGATTTAAAGCTCATAGCTTTCTTATGCAAAATGGCTGGAAACGCTTCTCTGACCCCAGTCAACTTCTCTTGATCAACAGCCTGTGTCACTTTTATTTTGGTTACTGTGAACGCAGTTGCTATTCTGTGCCCTGATGCAACATCACCAAGATCCAAGGAATCAAACCAGCTTGGGAAGTGGAGTGCACTTAAAAAAACAAAAAAAAAAACCAACCCAAACCAAAAAACCTAACAGTTTAAGACTTACCAGATGAAGAATCAAAAAGGATGAAAAATACTTTGTTGGCGCTTTGAAGAGTGGGGAATGAATGGTGTCATAACTCATGACATAACCAAAACTCCAGACAGTACAGAATTAGCTCTCCGCAAGCTCAAATTAAAGCTTCTCTCTAACAAACCATGATGTGACACAGGCTGGAGGTGCCAGGAAAGCAGCAGCCCGCACCCGCCAGCCCCTCGGCGAGCACAGCACTGCACGGCCCCGGGCGCTGGCAGCCGCAGTCTCTCTCTCAAAATAGCTCCTGGAGTGTGCGTTCCCAGACCATGTGGAGATGGCACGCAAAGATAAAATGTGACATTGGACCAGATCCCAGGTATCTCCTCAGCTCTGTGATTACAGTATAAATCCCATAGAATATTTATCACTTTAGAAAACGAATCACATCTGAAATTAGTTAATAGGTTTTCCCCAGGGAATGAAAGCCTCCTCCCTTTCCTGTACCACACAGGGATCCAAAAACACGACACAGCCAGAGTTCTTCATTTCAGACTATTATTTTGTAGACACCCTGCGTGGACATGGAGTTAAATGGCTGTCCCTATGGAAATAGTCCAGCCACTACCCAGTGGTGTGGAGGGTAACGCTGCTGGAGGAGCCTGTGCAGCCCCAGAGCTTCTCTCGGCTGCGGGACGCTCCACTTCCACAGCCAGGACACGGGCAGAGCAGTTTTAGCCGATGTGTGTCATTCCTGGGCTGAGATAGATGCAGCAGCATGGGCGTCAATCAGAGCAGCAAAGTAAAGCAGGAAATTAAAAGGAAAACAGGACTGACTTGTATTAACCCAAAACATTTCAGGGGGAGAGGAGAGCTCGAGCCAAGCCAAACCATATTTACATTCCTGTGGAACAAGTTAGGTACAGGGCATCAAGACCAAAGACAACTATTAAAAGATAATTAGTCCAGAGACTGGCAAAAACATAGCCACCTGTACTCAAGCTCTGATTAAGCACAGCTTTCTGTACTATAATCTTCGACTGAGTGCTAGTGGTTTGGGCTCGGACCCAGGGTCTTCTGTCCAAGTTCTGATTAAGTATGAATCAGAGAAAACTCACGGCAAAGCCGGCCAAACTCCCAAAACCCTTCTGACATGCTACCAGTCTGGGAGGAGAGCAGGTCAAGCACAACAAAGTGGTTTGGGGATTTCAGGTGGATTCTTTCAAATTGTTTAATTACAAGAGGAACTGATGGAGAGGGAATTTCATTTTCACTGTAGCAGGAGGTTTCAGCGAGCAAGCTAAGCAAAGATACCGCACAGGGACAGAGCCTGACAAGAAACATTTCTTGAGCATTTCACTTTAATTCCCACCTTCTACCCACCTGTTGCTTTCTACTCCTTGCCTTGCTCTTCCTTTGTCTTTAAGTGACTTTTCAGGTGTCTGTTTTGTTGTGATTTGTAGCTCAGGTTTAACTAGGTTGTTTCTGCTCTGTGACCACTTTCTGCATCACTGCTCTGATCCCACGGCAGACAGAAGAGCCCTGACCACAGAGTCTTACACTGCTATTAAATTCTTCTCAGCACGAAAGCTGAGAGCTTGTGCCCCTTCCTCTCCTACCCTGGGGAGACTTTTCATCTTTGTATGTCTTTGACCTTTCAAATCATGTCACAGAGTATTTCTGTTGGGGTGGTCTTAGAGCAGCACGACCTCACGATGCTCAGCTACCTTGGAGCTACGTTTAGCAGCTCACCTCCAGCCTAGATTACAGACCACCGCCTGTCCACACCAGCTCCTCTACACCTACAGACCTTCTCTTCCTTCCCTTTCCTACTCGGGATTCAGCCCCTTCTTTGCGACACCACGATCAGCATATCCACCCCTCCCAAAGAAAACCAGAGAGGGCTTTGGCGCGAGCCCTCCGCCTTGCCTCATGCCTTCTCCCCGCAGGCAGCTGGCAGGCCGATCCCAGCCTCAGGCACACTACCACGCAGTCATTTTTTTTGGAGCCCAGGCTTATTTTTGCAAGAGGCCTTGCCCCATGAGCGTATTTCTTGCAGACTATTTAAGAGCTTGGCATTTTCCCTGCCGAAATGACCTTCTGCCTGTTGGTTCACCTCCCAAAGCCCAACTCGGGACCCCTCTTCACCCATACTGTGAAGTTTAACAGTTTACCGAGCAAATTTTATGATCATGACCTCGAGCAGACTTACCATGGCTCCCAACACTTTATCACTCCTTGCTGCACAAATGGCACGAGCCAGCTATGCAGGAGAGTATTTAACCAAGTAACTGAAGCCATGTCCTCAGCATGGTCAGCTTGGCATAGAAAAGAGTATTTTTCTTGGTAGCAAATACCTGGTGGGCAAATCAGTTGCCATCAGTTGCCTCAATTACTGTCAGCAGCATCTGCTTTGTACAAAACTAGCCAAATATGACCCTGTGCATTTCTCATTCCTGCTTTTTGTCTCATTTTTATCAGACTCACATGGTACTTGGATTTATACTTTTTACAATATTTTATGTCTGACAGTGCATCCTTTGCATCAATACCAGGCTCCATCGTGTGAAGTATATAATCACTTTCATAGCCCATTTCTTGGCAAGCACTGCAAATAAAGTACAGAAGAGATTTTTTTCAGTCTATTCCTGTCTAGTGGTTTTTTCCCCACAGACTTCCAAGCATTTTATAAGCCAGCAATACAGAGCAGTCAGCATGATTTTATGGCCAGGGCAAATAAAACAAAACAAAAAAAAAAGGGGCAAAGTGACTTGCAAATTTTCAGAGTCTGAATAGCCAAGTCTTCTGCATGCTGCGTTAAGTTTGCTATTAAATGCTACAATAACTAGACTATAAAGCAAAGCACTCCAATTTGCCACAACGGGAACACAGCTGGAGCCACCTTCTGCCCTCACCTCTGTGCACGGTGTGGCTTTCCCCAGTGACACCCTGGTCTCCTTACTCTAGACCTCCCCAGTAAATCCACTTAGATTGTATGGCTCAGATCCCATGCCATTCCTGCAGTCTAGCTGAATAATAAACCCTGTAAGGTTTCACTAGTATTTAAAAGACAATTCTGACCCTCTTCTCCTTCATGTACCGTGCTTTCTGCAAAACCTCCCCAGCCAGACCCCATGCCACCACCTTCCCCTTGATCTGCTAGACCCCACCTCAGCCGCCTGAGCCTTCAAAGTTTCATCCTCCTACGCTCGTGAATCAGCTCTTTGCTACGCATCCCTTCCACAGCCCTTCGTTATTAATGCCATTGTTTTTTTTGGCCTTGCAAATTTCTCTATCCCTCATTCTTTTTTGTTTTCTTTTTTCCATTTCACTTCCCTAGACATTGATATATTCCTCTCCCTCCTCCTGGAGGATCCTATTGCAATCCACAGGTCTAGTGGTCAAAGAAGTTGAAATGCACGCTTTCTGTTACCATACTGGGGACATTTCCCAGTATTTTTGGACATTTTTCCCTCCTAGGAGGTGCACAAATACAGAAAAGCTAAACACACTGAGCTCTGCAAGGGAGGAAATCCATCACAGTTCAGAAAAATCTAGAAGCGTATCTCTCCCTAGAACTGTTATCCACGTTCCTAATTGGACTTAATATTTATAATCACTCTGTGCTTGTTGAAGGGCCCCATTAACCCACCAGAGAATCATTATGCCAAGTCACCTTCATCTTTCTCATTTATTATATTCAAAGAGATAACCAAACAAATTAGCAAAAAGCCAATTACAAAGGACAATAAATAAGGTGGAGACGGACAATCGAGTTGGTGACAGGCAAGGACTGCACAAAGACAGATTTAGAGATGCCAGAAGGCTTCTGCCCAGTGAGGGTTTGAGAAGGGTCTGGGAGCAGGGCTGAAGCATCACCTCCCACTGCCGAGGATGACAGAGCCCGTGCGTGTGCGACCTGGGGACACACGCACTGTTCCTTAAGCACACGTGGAGATGTGATATCACGTCAGTCTGGTCAATCTGGCCCAACTCTCTGCACACAAGATTTTATACCAGTTCAGCTTAAAATAGTTTACTGAACATTGATGTAACAGTTATGAACAGGCACAAGTCTACAGCAAAAGCTGGAGATAAAATGAGTTAAGTTAAATGGCAGAAGTGAGTTATTAACCTCGTCACAGACCAGTAAACTCGAGCTCTCAGATGAAATGCCTGATGCCAAAGGTCTTTTCTGGAAATAGACCCAATCCAAAGCTCAGCAACAAGCTCCCTTTCTTCCATGAATTCTGTTTGTGCTGGCTGCTGGCTCCAATGCACGGGAGGCTGTGCGGAAGGTGAGGTGCTGCTGGAGGGATGTCTAGCTGCCCATATAGCGAAAACCTGCAGCCCTCGTGCTGCTGCTGCTCTTTCAACCCTCTGAACACGGGTTGAGTTTTGGAGTTTGGCCTAAGCTCCCCATGACGCAAGACAG
Organism: Balearica regulorum gibbericeps; assembly: GCF_011004875.1. Classification (NCBI taxonomy): domain Eukaryota; kingdom Metazoa; phylum Chordata; class Aves; order Gruiformes; family Gruidae; genus Balearica; species Balearica regulorum. The sequence goes on from NC_046201.1 coordinate 9,780,432, forward strand.
ACTGGGACTTCTGTCTTTCTGCTGCTGATACCCAGCTGAAAATTCTCTCTTAAACAAACAAATGAACCAAACCACCACTAACAAAAAAAATCCCAACAAACAAAAAACCACAAAAAAGCAACACATGAAACACTTGACATTATAATTTAACATCTCTGGGTGCTGCAGGCTCTAAGCACCATGTAAAACACTTGCCTGCTTTTTGCTGCAGGCAGATCTCCAGCAACACTGACTTGCTCCTCAAGTCCAAGGTCTTTTATTATGTGATTTTTCCCAGCTATATATAAAAAGCATCACACAAAAAGTGAGATGGTACCACGCATCCTGACAGGAATACACTGAATTTTTGCATATCTAAAAGGTGGATAAGAAGTGAAAACAGTTCAAAGAACAGAAGGCTCAAAGTCAAATACCAAGACAGGGAGATTCACATTTTGTGTGTGTATATGTACACACAGAAATATCTACTTGGCCATGAAAAATAAGTCTTGAGTGAAGGATTTCAACTTGTACAATACATCCCAGAGTCAGAGAAACTGGACTGCTGCAGGGCTTTATTCCCCCCCCCCCATTACCTGGACTCCATAGGAGCACACAGAAAGGCAAGAGCAGCAGGCAGCATCTCAAATGCACCGACATCAGCCAATGTTACATGACCTTGCACCACGTACCTGGCAAGCTCAGGTGTTCTGCAAGAGTTGTCGGTGATTTCTTAAATGCCAATGAGGTGCAGTAATATGGTCTTGCCTGCCCAATTAATGCTTCTCTGGTATCCCAAACCTGGACAGTAGTGCTTATTTGGATAGCTGAGGATACACTGCCCAGCAAAGATAGCGATATCTCATAATACGGGAAAACTATCATCCAGAAAACAAAAAATTAAAATGTTTGCTTACAATTTCAGATTCCATATTTCAATCAATTTAAGATAGGGTCAACATTTCTGCCTATCTAAGGACACTTTTTCTAGTAGCTCCTAGAGCTGTCTCCTCTTCCAGTTATCCCAGTCATTTAGGACCCTTCCTAACAGACAATTCTCTCCATGACGAATAACTTTCTAGCAGCATCGCCGACAACTAGCTGCAGTTTTTCCACACAAGAAACAGTCGTGTAGTACAACTGCCACTTCCTATATCAGACCCAATATTTCCACAATGTGTAAGTGTTGACAGCAACATTTTCCGATGCATTTTTAATCTCATGGCTCTTAAAACGACCTAGAAGGATTTAAGTGACCAAAAAGAAACACATCTACTTTCTATTCCTGCTTATTACATATTATGAATATGTAGCCCATACATCCCTCTATTTCTTTTAAATACTGGCCTTAGACACTCCTCCTAACCAAGATGCCACGTTTTCTCTCTGAGCAGTGAGTTTCTCATGTAAACCAAAGAGCCACTAAAAGTCACACTTTTTTTTTTTTCCTTATCTGTAGATGGGTCCCAAGCTCTTCTCCACCCAGACAAAGCCCTTCACAAGCTGCCGCCCTGGGACAAAACGTGTTCTCCCCAGCCCTCCCTGCAGGCTCATGGGCTATGGAGCTCACGTAGGCTTTCTTAAAAGATTTCTTATTTGTACAGTCAAAACTGTTGATATCTGGCCTTTAATTTCTTTCCTCTTGTGATTAATATTAAACGATGTTTTGTCTGCATTATAAAAACATCCATTATGATAGGCTCATTAGTGCATTTCCTGACTCTTTTTGAATTAAATGGCTTATAAACTCTATTCTTTAACTTTGCCTTAGTAGGGTTGATGGATGAGCACTGTCAATGACTAAGAAGAAAACAAGCCACTGCATCTCAGCCACAGCCATTAGCAGACACAATAGCCCCGCTTTGTTTGCATAGAAAGGGCAGTGAATGACTTTAATGCCCATGCCTTGCTGGGCTAACTAACGTCATCAAAGTAGCTTCCATACAGCCCAACATCATTTCATTTAAAGAGGAAAGAAACTAATAAAACTGCAGCCTCAACACCAGCCCATCTTCCCATCCATGCTTGTGCCTCAGTCTGACGTGCCAATCATCATGATTTTCTGGGGTTAGATATGTGCAAGACATATTCACCAAATATTAGCAAGCAATTTAATTCTTTGCTATATCTTACTTTCCTTCTTGCAACCAGGTTTACACGCACGTCTGCAACACGCATTTCCTTCCTCTGTGTGCACCTTTGGGCAATTTTGAGCAGCTAAGCGTCAACGATGGCTGAATGTTTTCCATACCCACATAACCTCCAGCATTTTGAAGGCTTGTAGCTCAGCTGGTTCTGAGTAGTGTATGAACAATCTTCATCTCTCAAGGGGGCTGGTTGTGGCGTTCATGTAAAACTAGACAGTATCTTCAGCATTTGCTAACCTAGGTCAGACAGTAGAAGTCAGGCTGAAGCACTTCAGAACCTTTGACTCCGTTATAACAGATGACAAATGAGACACTGAAACACCCCAAGAGTGGTGGCTGTCCCCCAGTGAGGGACCACTATCATCTGGTAAGACAGAAGAGTTGCATTTCTCTACAGTCTGAACGGCCATTGCAATTCCCAATTATTTCTAAGCAAAGGATTAGGAGGGACTCATGCTTAAATGAAAGAAACCAAAATCTGCTCCTCTCTCACCCCAGATGGTACCACAAACTCCCATCTGAATCATTTTGCAGTTCAGAAAACCACCCTGCAAAAGCCATTTAATGACTCAAATGTGCATGTGTCCAGCTGGTGGGAAGAAGCTTTGCAAATCTCTCACTTTCCATCCAGCAGCACCTGCTGTTTGTTGGCACGTTATCGGGGCCAGTGCATTAGGGAACCATATGGCATGGGCAAGGAGCTGCTGGAATGAGTCATCCTGCGCTAATGAAGTAGCAGGCCATCCATGAGGACTTGGTTACACAGAAGCTGTTGAGGTCAAGAAAATCGGGTGCTTCTTAGAAAGCTGTGCAACATTTGCTGGGACCGCTTGGCAATAATCATCAGTTTTTACAATAAGGAATGATTCTTCAACTTTTAACTAAATGAAGATATCACCAAGTCGTCTCTAGGGGGTTCCATCCTCAGGCATAGGATGGGCTTTCAAAGAAACATAATGAAAAGAAGTCTGAAGCCAGAAGGTATTGCCACATTTCTGAAAGATTACTCAAGGAACATGACTTGGTTATAGTCTACCTTCCAGAGTCTGGGACTGTCCAATTGGGCTCTTACTTCCCCCCATTGCAAAACTAGGTTAGATGTGAGGTCCAGTTTCAAACCCATCAGAGGCAGAGCGAGCACAACCATTCCTGGGCTGCTGCTCTCTCCCTTCAGAGGAGCACTTTGGTACAGGAAGGGGATAGGGTATTTTTGCTCTTTCTCTCCATCACTGCCAAGAACTGAATTATTTGCCAGTTACATATATTAGACCTTAAAGATCTTAATTTCTGTGATCAAGTGCCTGGTATTGCCTATTAGTAACACACTGTACCTTGTTAATGGCATAAAACGAAAACTAGGAAATTCAGCATTTCCGTTGGACATAAGTGAAAGAAATAACTTCTGTAGTAAGAGGTCAGTGCCTGGGATCCAACAGCCTAAAATATATTCATGAAATGTCCCTGTTTGAGGATGTAGCTTTTCAAATTACTGAAGAGGGCAGATGCCAACATCAGATCCAGATCTCAGTTCCTTGACATATAACTGGAGGTGGACTTGAATCACTGTCCCAGAGTTAATAGCACATATTACCACTGAGTTTGCTCCTCAGGGTGGATAACACATATCAGTGTGCCCTGGGTGTGCAAACACAAGGTACCCAACAAATACCTGGCCACTGCACAGCATCTGACATGCTGCAGTTCTCTCATTAAGTGCTTAGTAACTACTGCAAGCAAGAAAAAAGAAACCACACCAACTACATGGCTAGTATTTCTGACTTGTAATTTTACATGCAATCATCTGATCGGTGTCTTATAAGAGCATATATAATCATACAGGACTGATTTATCTAATGATAAACCTGCTACCTACTTTGAGGAAGGTTACCGCTCAAGTGCGTAGCAAATGATTTCTGGATCTGAGACAGAATGTGTGATTTTATCATAAAACACCAGAGCAACTTGCCTTAAAAAATGTCACTATTCTAGTTTAATATTTACCATATGTATTTTAAAATGGAAATGAGGACCAACTGTAGTGAGGTTAGTAGATTTGCCCTGGAAGTATATCAGTTTAGCCAATACAAGAGTATGTCCCCGATGACTGTTTTTTTAAAAACATCAAGTAACATCTATTCATTCTACCCTTGGATCTGAGTTTCCAGAAGTGAATGTATGAATTTACACACCAGGCGGTGACAGTGAACACCTAATGTCAACCCAAAGCTGACCCCTAGAAGAGCTTCATGGTTCACTTGAGTGACCGCTAATGGTCATTCAGGTTTAAGAAATGGGCTTAAACCAGCTTGCAGCATGTGGTCTGCATTGCTCTTTCCCATGTAACGTCACCTCCAATACCTTATTGTTGCCAGAAAGAACAAAGTCGACACTGTTCATAAAATTTGACTAAACATATTTCAGTGTTTGTTGGGTTTGTGGGGTTTTTTGGAAGATCATAAATCACCTAAAAGCCTCCAATTTAAAAGCCACATTTAGCAAGTAGCAGAAAGCCATGTCATAAATTAGAGGAGTTAGATATAAAAACACCTAAGAATCAAACTCTATATTCCTCCTACGGAGTAGTATCGCCAGTCCTTTCCCAATCTCATTCCACTGATGTCCAGAGTACACAAAACCAGAGCAGAACACAGCCACAAAATGAGCAAGTCTGAGGACACACAGTTATTTCTGAAAACACACACACACACAAAAAATCCTACAGCTTCCTGATGATTTTCTCCAGATCTCACCAACGCTGCCCAAACATCAGCATGGAGACCCTCTCTGCAACCCCTTCTCCATCCCTGGGTTTCACTGTAAGTAAAGCGGTTGCGAGCAGAAAGGACAGTGTCACGCCTGGACCTCTCTCAAGGGCCACCTGAGCAATGGGCAGATGGAAAAAACCTCCCACATCTCAAAACACGATCACATCGCAGATGCCTCGAGTAACCGCACAAGATACTCCGCACGATCTTGCTCAGCAAGCTAACTGTCCGTAAAGGACAAGGAGATGCCTGAAGTCCCCGTGTGGTTTGCCCCCACCTTACACCCCAGGGGTGCCTGCAAGATGAGGATGAGATGGGGGCTGAACAAAGCTGAACGTGGGTTAGTGACCTTGGTGGGAGCATATATGTCCATTCCCACCATGAAAGCTGATGGCAAGATGTTTTATAGCTGGGATCCTTGGACAAGCAGGGCACAGGGCCGATCTCTGCTCAGGCACTTGCCGACTGCTTTTAACTGGGCTATTTGCTCAGTTTCTAAATACTGGGGGCACCCTGTGCTCGGCTGGTAATTTCACACAGAGACACACTTGCTAGGAAGGAGTTCAGAGTTGGGAAGCAGGCGAGGTATTTATGCTGCTGAACCAAGCAATAAAAGTGAGGGGGAGAAAAAACAACACATAAAAAGAGGTAACATGAGCAAAGCACATTTACATGCAGAATCCACACTTCCCTCCAGGGATTCATTAGAGAAGGAAAGGAAATTTGCTTCTGTTTGTTTGGAAAGGCAGATTTATTAGTGGCTGTGAAAAAATTAAGAATTGCCGGCATTTCCCAAGGTAATATTTATTGTAGACCAAGCCAGATCTTAGTTTAAAGGGCAAAGAGCTGATCTTCACAGTTCAAAGTGAAAAAGGGATGAGCGAAGATTCAGCCTGGCCCGAACCTCTGTTTCGAAAGGGGCCATAAGCCACTACAGGACACTACCACCACTATTAAAGGGACCTTACACCATCTGTGATTTGTTTGTTTTCTAACCAAAATATGCTCAAACTGTGATTCTCAGAGTTCAGTCTAGTTCTGGATATGAATTTCCAAAGATCCTAAACAGTGCTAAATTCTCCCAAGAGAGGAACATTTAAGCCAATTCTCAATTTCCCACCTACCAAGAGATATTAGATTTGATCCACAGCTTGGGATTCATGTCCCGCAGACCCTTGGGACAACTGTACTCTTTCCCTGCAAATACTGTTTTTACGGATTGCCATACAGTTGCTTATTCCTGGGACAAGAGCAGCACAATTTTCAGCCTCTGATTTCGAGCACTTTCCCTGGGTCTGTCTGCCTCGTCTCTCAGGGCAGCACTGACCTGGTGCCTTCTCTTGCCAGGGCTGTGGTTCACCCCAAAGCTGCGATGAAGCGATGCTCAGACAGCAGTTCAGGTCCGGTGGGTGGGAGAAGATGCAGCGATTCATGAAGGTACCACAACAGACCTTCAGCAGAAAGGACAAGCAGAAGCTCCCTGGGAAAACAAACTCTCCTCCCTCACCTCAAGTTCATCTCTCAAGAATATTTACAAGAGGGAAGAATAAAATCACTCTGCCAGAAAGAGACATGACCAGCATGGACATCGGAGCATAGGCTCAGCTCTCACTCTTTCCCCAGGAGAATAACGAGCACAAGAATTAGCAGTGAATTCACAGCCCCCACCCAGATCCATCCTCATCTGGTGTTCAGTTAGCGAGCTCACTGCTAATTGCCTGCTGCAGATTACACTTGACAGAGACTAACAGTGCAGCTCATTTCTCCCAAATCCATTTCCCCATCGCTTCCCTGTATGACTCCATTCTTTCCGACCCAACCAATGAGAAGGAAATTCCCCGGTGTGTGCTCTGCTCTCCTCCCCTCCCTGAGGAGCCTCAGAGCCTCAGCTACCTCCCACGGCACCTCCCACAAGGTGTTATCCAAAAACCTAAAAACTCCAATGAGGCTGACTCTCTCCAGGACATAGAAGCTGATAACTGTTATGGGTTTCCTGTATTTTTTTGCTTGTAATATTAAAGATTTCCATGTAAAGCCTCTCCACAAGTACCACAGCAAAAGTTTCAGGTGACGTGCACCGTGTACAACAGCACCCGTAATGCCAATCTATTCATTCTGGTACTTGCAGAAAGAAATGGCCAAACAATAACACTCAGCAACTTACCCATAGTTATTTTCCTCAAAGGAGGCCTGGGAAGGACTTGTACATTAGTGTTTGCTGACCATCTGGAAAATATAAATGAGCTATTTAATAAGAAATGCTTCCTTTCCACTCTCTCATCATTATCAAATGTCTCATCGTCATTAGGTCAGGTTGAATAATGGGATCCTAAATCCTAATTAGGCACTCTAGATGTGACTTTCACGCAATATAATCATAAAATGAATGCTAGTCAAAAGGGCATGAAAGTGCTTTCCATTGGAAAGCGTAATTCTGTCAGAAATTATGTCAGACAAAATCTTCAGCAGGAAATGGTGTCCTGGTTCCTCAAGTCCCTCAAATCAGCTGTTAAGGAGCTGTGGCACTGTGCACATCTAGAGCATGAGTACTTAAACAAACATTTCTAAAATCTTACAAATAAGGGCAGCTGAAGTCTTTAAAAAAGAACAAAATTCTGTATTTCTCTCTCTGAACCAGAAACCCCTTGCTATTATTTCTGTATTGGTGTAGCCCAGGTAGCTCAATTGCATCCTATTTAAAACTTCAGAGAACTTGACTGGACATCTGTGGCAGCGTAACTGTGCAATTGCACTCTGCAATGGCAATCCAGGCTGCTCAGTTGTTCCCATACACTCATCAGTTATTGAGGTGTCCATACATTCCAATACAGAAATGTTTCAGTGGTCCAAGCTCCAACCAGAGAACTAGCAAAGAGGGATGAACTTTGCATGTCTGGAACATCTGCAGGTAGATTGTCTAAACGCACAACAGCGCTGGGAAGCTTCTATTTCCAGGTGTGCGTCTGATCTGTTTCTCTCTGGACCCATAGCTGCATCTGTTATTGTTGTTACAGGATACTGTGCCGAGAAATTAGTATTTTTGGAGTTTGCATGAATTATTCCACTTACCAATGTGGGCAGAGTTTTTGGTCCACTGGTTTTGACAATGATCTCCACTTCTTTAAGCCTGGTTGCTATTAAGTCTTATAAATAATTTTGTTCCTGATCAGAGGAGTTTCCAGCAATACAATTACCTGGGAGAAGCCAATAAAGGCCATAGCTACAGTGCAATAATGAGTTTATAAATTAAAGTTTGCTTTGCCCTTGAGTCAGCAATTAGCATCACAGGACCCTCTTGCAGAGCAGTGATGCAAGACTTCTCAGAAGCCACTTATTGTGAATGCAGTCAATACCTTACACTTGGGAGGCCATAGTGCACCTTAAACAGCAGTTTAGATAAGCTCAAGCAACAGCCACGCTGAGTAATATGATGGCTTTGGTTAACCTGATTGCTGACAGAAGCATCACTTTAACACCTCAAAGACCTGCGAGCAAGGAGAAGTTGGGAAATGCCGTACAGCAGAGCTGTGAGCAAGGGCAGCTCAGCAGGTGCAGTGCTAAGCAGAACAGCCCGTATTCCAGCACTTCCCCTCTGTTCACTGCAGGCTTCAGGTTCTTCTTTCCACATGTACCTTAATGAAATTGTCCAAAGTACCAGTGTCACCTCTAGCTTTGACTGTCCCCATACTTCACAATTAGCAGGAGAAGTGACAAGACAAATTATATCATGGCAGCCTAATAATTCATGAGAGTTTATATAGAGATCTGACAACATCCTCCTCTATGCTCATCAACAGCTACCAATAAAGCCACTCCAACCAACTCCTATCCAGTCTGTTACCCTTCATTTCTTTCACGGTCTATATATTTTTCTAGCGCAAACACAGGACCTTGTTCTGGGGCATTTATAGTGCTGCTACCCATTCAGTTTTCCTACTATGAGGGCAAAGAGACAAACTGAGTACGACACACCACAGATTGCAAGACGCTCAGGTTCTCATAAACCAAAGAGGACTTATTGCATCAACAAAAAAATGCTGAGCGACAGGAAATGAAATACACGTTCTGCCTGAATCCCCTTCCAGAATAAGATCGCTGTTGCCATTGGAGACAGAGCCGAGTCAACATCAGGATCATTTGAGAGCAGTGGTTGCACAAGCCCAGCCAGAAAACAAGACTAGCAGAGAAAGTCCTCCTGACACCACCATTATGTCTCCAAGTCAAATGCCTACCAACCCGGCACAGCCATGAAATTGTCTCCATGTGAGGCTCCTACATATCAGTAGATACGACTGATACTCAAGAACATGCCTAGAGCTGTGGAGACACAGACCTGGGGAGGGAGATGAAGCCAGAGAAGTCAAATGAGGACTGCAAAAGCTCCACTGCTCAGAGACAAGGAAAAAGCCAGAAGAAATTGGGACATACACTGCAACAGCAGCAACACTGAAATTCTCCAAGCGGCAGCGTCTGAATCTAGGAGATTTTTTTTTTGGGGGGGGGGGGGGGGGAATAATTGCAATGGCAGAATCACTTAGACCTCCAGAAGGAAATGTTATTAAAACAAACACCTGCAGATCTGGATAGAAAGTAAGAAAGAAGAATGGGCTTGATTCCCAACTGGATCACAGCTCTCGATGGTAATAAGAGAGCAGATGACTGGGGAGCACAGTGGGGTTTTCTAGTCTGATCGTGTTCAGCCTCATGCTAGGACTACTACTACTGCTAACGTGTATTGGAATACAGATTCAGGATCTTAAGTTAGACTTAGGACTGTTCATAGCACTGGTGATGAAGGTAGCACCAGACCTAGACATGTTTCTGCAGTTCCCTAGGGTTACCTTACTCCCAAAAGCGATCAGTTCTGAACCCATTTGTTTGCAAATGCTGATAAAACTGCTAATGAGATAAAACAGATAGCGCCCGCAGTCCTCTAATGAAAGTTGTGTTCTTTGCTCCTGTTACATTACAAAATTCCATTCTAATAAACACAGATACTGAGATTATTGCACAGAAAGGCATAATGGAATCAACTGCTTTAAGACTAGAAATACAACAGTTCCTCTTTTTTCTTTTCTTTTTTGCTGCTAAACTTCATCACATCATTTTGACACATTCTTTGTCAAGACCAGCACCTTGACCCTGCAAACCACAAAAAACATAGATTCCTCGCTTCTGTTCTTATGTGCAAAACCCCCAAAAGTCATATCCTTCCCACCGCAACATGATCCAAAACACACCTCCAACATCCAGCGTCATTTCCCAGGCTCAGCATGACAAAAACAATTATTGTAATGGCTCCACTGATGCACACAAGCTTCATCCAATCATTTTACAGCACAAAAAGTAGTCGTGAAAACATTTTACCTCTAAAGATCAAAAGGACATGTGAAGAGGGATTTTTCCTGAAAGACCATTCTGTGGGGACCTACAATCTTCACACTATTCCTGGAGTCTGAACTACTCCAAGGTGCAAAATATACAATCTTGAAAATGAATAAACTCTGGGAGATGAAGAAAAGAAGAAAATACAACTTTTGAGACTGGAGTGGTGGGTTGCTGGAGCATTGAAACTTTAATTAATGGTCTTTTCCTGACAGAACTGGAGAGAGAAAAAAATAGCTGTAGCACAGCAGTAGCACAGTCATTTGCAAGTCTGCACTTCTGATTACCATACAATAGCTAGGAATAATTGCAAAGTTCCCACATATATTATAACCTTGGGAAACGCTCACCGTGCTGTGTTACTTTAAAGCACACTACTTAGAGCGCTGTTCTCTGTCAGCATTACTAGTGGAACTTAAAAGCCAGTTTTACCTTTCAGGTCTTCATGACTAAATATGGTTTTATTTCATGGCAAGAGTCAAGAGCGGTTCCCCAAAATTCTAGGAAAATAAGCCCTGCTGGAGAATTCATAATTGAGTGAGGACAAAGAACTGCCTTGAATGCGGGGGATTTTTCCCTCAAATGGACAATGCGCACAACCACATACTCAGCAAACATATATCACGTGGTGGTATAATGCTTTCAGAATCATTTCCAGGCCTTTTATTGTAGAATCAGTGCCTGATTGGAGGTGATGCAAAACGGGACTCACCAACATTTATCAGTTTGAACGCTCCAGGGAGCCTCAGCATGAAATAATCACCAAGAAATACATTTATAATGACACCCAGCAACTGCAATCTGTGTCCAAAAGGATCCTCATCTCCTTTTGAACACAAAGTGACAAAAATGACTAATGCTATAGCAGCATAGTAATTGGTTCAGAGGTCTCTATTGGTTATCCCTCATCTCACGCCCAAATTATTAGTAATGACCCTTTAGGAAGTCCCAAAAGGGTATCAGATCAAGTGGTAGATACTGCAGGTTGAATTAGAAGTCATCTCTGCAAGAACCCTAAGGCTGAAGGAATAAGGCTAAACTAATAAAGGCGGTACAAATTAAACAAGCAATCCTCCCCTCAGCTTGCATCAAGCTTATTCCACCTAAGACCAGGACACAGCATAGGTATGGTCTCTTCAGGTTAAGGAAATGTTTCTACCAAATACAGAACCTCTAACACGTTCTTGAAAGATTATCTTCTCTTTGTTTCTTTTTCATCCTTTCCAAGCAATAAATACAGCTTAGGGTTTATGAACAATTAGTACAACCATCCCGTTTGATCCTTTGGAGCAAAGCATTTGCTAAAATTTATTTTTATGTCTAAAAAAATTTACCCAACTGATATGTTTTCTAACATCAGGAAGCAGAAAAACAGAAACATTTTGGCTGTGCTGTTTAGACTTTCGAAATAAGGCCATTAGCTTAGTTCTCAAAATGTCTAGGTATACAGCTTCACATTCACGACAGTCTTTGTAAGGGAAGATCTTTTGTGTCTTCATGACACTAGTTCTTTTCCAACCTCTTTTAGTCAAAAGTAAAAATATGGCTTTTCATCGACTTTTTTTTTATGCTTTAGGTTGTTGATAAATGTGGAAAGCAGCATTTAGAGATCATTTCGCAGTCATCATTACAAACATAAGAGCATTCTGAAAGAAAGTCCATTAAGCATGTTCAGTGAAAGAAAAAGAAAAAAAAACCCACAAAAGTGAACACTAAGTAAGTTTTTCCACTGAGTTAGCTTCCAACTTCTTGAAATAAAAATGAAATGCTCACTTTTTAAGAAGCGATGCTTCCGAGCAGGTCACTTGTGAGATAACTTCCCTACAACAAGGGACAATAACAGGAACCCCAAGGAACTGGGACTCCATTTCTAGGGTGAGATTAACATACCACAAGTCTTCAATACTTTTAATTCTCATGGAGTCATAGAAAAGGAGAAGGAAGAAGGGTACATTTAAGAAAAGCTACTAAGGTCACTTGAGGTTGTTTGTTGGTGAAATTATGTTTATTCACTAAGGATGTGTCCCACTTGTATCCAAGAAAACTTCCAAAATTAATAAAGATATGTCTATATAACAACGTTCACATGAATGAGGTTGGTTGTGCTCTCAAAACAGTTACATTTAGGCTGGGCTTTTCCAGACAGCCAAAGGAAGCTTGGAGCCTAAATCCCATGGGTGCCAACCTTATTAGCATAGGCTCCCTCAAAACAGCCCAGACTTCTTACAACAACATATATCCATTCCAGTTTTCAAAGCACGTATGCTTCTAGGGAATTAAAACGCAGTCTTTTTGTCCCCATTCAGAAAGATCCTTGAAATGCTGAAAGGTAAACAAAAAGATCAGTTCTACCTTTCCCGAGCAAAAACAAATACTAAGCCAGGCTCCATTTCTCCTGAGTTTGCGTGGCAGGAGGAGTCCATGCAGCAAGGACCGTGCATTTTTCAGCTCTCTCGGGGCTGAAAGCATATTCCTCTATCTAACACAGTCTACGAGTTAGCAATGAGCATATATATACAGATACTAGGTTTTTTTCACCCCCACTTTTCATCCACACAAGATTCCCCACTTAAGCTATGTAATTGTTGCCCAAAATGGCAACACATGCTCTGCAATTATCATTAGAGTTAATTAAAGCCTCTGTGCAGTAGGCAGCTTTGAATTGCTGTTTACACTCAAGTCTCTGAACATGCTGCAGGTAATTGAAAAAGAAGCATCAACCCAATATTGTTGATTTTTTTTATTGGCAAGCGTTTGATAATTTGATTTTGGTCATCACCTATTTCTAAAAATAAAAAATTAATTTCCTCTGAAGGCTTTATTCTCCCCTTCAGCACACTCCACTAAGTTATTGTCATGTTTCTGTGGCCGTTACTGTAGCGATGCTTAGAAGTTCTAAGAGAATCAGGTCAGAAAGATGATGATATACAATAAAAAAAAAATCTCACATGTATAAGGAGGAAATTCTGAAATTCTGCATTTCAGACCACTGGCAGCAGGTACCTATGCAAAGTGTATGCACCCCAGGACCTCAGCAATAATCGGAGAGGCACAGAATTTGGCAGCTCGCTTGCACAGAGTTTCACCTGAAAAACTCCAAGGTTGGAATAATTTACCACTACTTCACAGACAGAAGAGATGCAGTGCACTCCAGTTCCTCTGCATCTTCCTGGCTGATGGGCACAGTAAGTTCTGTGTCTCCGCTGCACATTTAAGATTTCAGCCTCTTTTAAAGGCTGCAGTTATAGTTCCTAAGTACCAGCCCCTTTTCCCCTCTTACTCTCTAACCCAGTGGAAGACATACCTGACTGATAGTCCAATTAACATTTCCCTGATAATATTCACCTTTTCTTTCTCAAGGGTCTTTGTAGACATGATTCCCAGCCACTGCCCTAAGTGTGCAGCCAAGCAGACCCCTACTAGAACAGGGGCCTCATTTGTTGTGCTCCCACTCTGGACAATCAACTGAAGGCAATCAATTTTTGCAAGTCCTGAACATCCTCAGTTTCCATTCAAGTACACAAGAACAAGATGTGCTCAGCACCTCTAACCATCAGGGTAAAATATATATCATGGGCACTCAGAGAAGCAAGATTTGCCTAGAAGTGGGCAATCAGGATCCCAATCCCACAGTGAGGACTGATGGCTCTGGTTTCTAGTATCCCTGAAACCAGCCCCCACCTCCCTTCTGCTTACCAGAGTATGTGCTCAGGACTCCCTGCCCTACAAAAGTTGGTGGGCTGGTTCATAGGGTGACCCAGGCTGGAGGAGGGAGCACCAGTCATTTAAGTTTTGCTCTGCATTGAGACTGGTCCCGGCACTGCCTTGGTTCTTCCACCAAATGAGCTGAGAAATCCAGTCAAAATTGTTGTAAAGACACCTCCACAGCCTAACTGCTCTAGATACAATTTTTAAAAGCTGACAAAAGTGAAGCACACTTTCAAGTTTTGACTCACAACTTCAAAACCTGTTCTAGTCATATGGGGGGCGGGGGGGGGAACCAACACAAACCTGCAAAGCATCGCTTGAGAGCACTTCCGTATGTTTTCTCTGGGGATTCAGTCTTGCTCACTGTTTTCTATCTTCAGCTCCTTCCTCCCATTATCCCCAGACAGCACACTTAAGAGCTTGGGGGGGGTGGGGTGGGGTGGTGAAACCAACAAACCCAAAAAACAAACAAACAAAACCACACAACAACAAAAAACCCAACACACCAAGACCTCCTTCCACAGCTCCTCAGGTGCACAGATGTCTCTGAGTTAACCCTTCCTCTAATTCATAGAATCATAGAATGGGTTGGGTTGGAAGGGACCTCAAAGATCATGTAGTTCCACCCTCCCTGCCATGGGCAGGGACACCTTTCACTCCATTTGTGTTTATAAACTCTATATAGATGCCATAGTACCCAGATTATTCATTTTGCGCCTCACTTTCCCAAAGAAATACTATTTTCTTTCTTGTCTCCTGGTGAAGCGGCAGAAAGGGTACAGTTACACCAAAATCTTGCTACCAGCACTGGAAACCTGAGTGGCTATTGCAAAAATATCCAAGGTCAGTCAGCTGGCAATGAACAGAGCTGCTGGCTCCTGTAAGTTTTAAAGCACACTCTTTGAAGTCTGGTGATGCCAACGTGCTACTGAGCACACATCTATTTTTGTGCTGAAAGGGGTCCTGCCAAGAGAACAATGGTCACTTCACAAGAGTATGACTCCTCTGACTCCATCAGAACTCATCTCTTCTGGACATCCTGCCCTAACCTCCTCAAAATTCAAGCACAGAAGCACACAAAGAAGCCACCCTACAACATATATTATTCAGCCTGGAAGAGACCGAATTGCTGATGACAGCCTCACTGCTGTCACCCAAACGAAACGTTTCAAAAGCAGTTTTAACTAAATCCAGAGAAGATCTGGATTTAGATCTGTAAGGCTGGTGTCACCACCTTATGATGACATTAAATACCAAAGAGGGGTCTTGGCACGTGCTTAAAATAACCTCTCACCTCATCCTGGAGGTTTCCATGGCAGAGCACCCACAAAACCAGAGCTCTGAAGTGCTCATGGAGAGGTTAAGTCCTGCTCTTACAAGCCCAAGGCAGGTGAGGGTGCTTGGCAGAAGGCTGCCCTCAGGGCTGGAACTCCAGAGTGTGGGAAACCATCAGAAAGAGCTTTACCAGTGCAAAAATGGGAGGTTAAAGCACAGAGCATCCTGGGCAGAAAGGTCTGACCGAGTCAGCCTGGGCAATGCCAAGCACACCAGTTCCTCTGAGAACTTTGCAGCTCTCCCTGCACCAGCCCCGGCAGCAACCCTCCGCTTTAGAAACGTACAGCGGAGAAGTAAACACGCTTAGTTCACCCAGCTCTCTCAACTTGAAAAAAAGAGGGGGAAAACTTTGCATTAACTCTGCTTCAGTCATTAAGGGCACAAAAGATTCAGAGGCTTTCCATGTCTCTATTAATTTCCAAAGCTGATCTTTCAAAGGGAAGCTGCAGGGAGTGACATAAAAACAAATTAATTTGTAAAAAGGACAGACGAAACATTACCTGGACACAGGAAAGCACTTCTCCAGGAAGATCAAACCCCAGATGCTGCTGAAAACCAAATGGGTTTTAAGGAACAGCAGATCTCAGGCCAGCAATAGATAATCAGAGAGATTAGTGGAAAACTGATTAGATCAAAGTCCCCGAACATGGTTTAGTCACCATGGGTATGGTCACCAAAACCTGAAGGCTGAATTCTGTGTTAAGAGAAATCTTTTTCTTTTTTTCCCCCCGTGTGCCTTTAATCAAAGGAGGAAGAAAATCTGTCTGAAAAGCGCTCTGACAGGTGCAAGGAAGATAAGCTAGAGGCAGATCACACAGACAACAGCATTTGGAAAAGAGAAGACTGGGGATTATCACCACGAATACGCATAAGCTTCATTCTTTATAGTCGAGCATGTTGTTAATAATAATACTACTTATCCCTCTTAGAGCATTTTAAGCTTTCAAAGTGCTATACAAATAGTAATCACTAAGCGAAGGTGCCAAAGAATCCCTTCCATATCCTGCTGATTGCACAGACCGAAAGCACAGTAAGTACAACATGTACAACGGCAAACACAGGCCTGAACAACCACCGTAGTTAATAATATTACAAAAAAGATTGTGTTCTAAAGGGAAAGGTATTAGTGTGCATCCAGTAGGAACCTATTCTTACCTAGTGCTGTGGAGGCAGCACCAGATGTAGAGGGAGCAACAGATGCTGCTGGGAGGAAGATGTAGCAGACGGGAACATGGAAACATCTACAGAAGATGAGGAAAAAAACGTCCGCAAGACCTGGGAAAACTTTGCAGATGTACTGGGGAGCAAAAGGTGAAACTAGGGCAAAGATTTGAGAGCAAAAGTAATGTCATTAAATCAACCAACAAGGAAGGTGATGGATCTTAAGCAGTTTAACTTTATCAGAATGGGGAAAAAATCAAATAAGCAACTGGCAATCGGAAGGGCTGATCAGGACACAGGCTCATTCCTTGGCAATAGGAATGAGGAACAAATTACGTTAATTTGAGGTAATGATGGGAAACTGTTGCCAAATTTGGTGAATACTGGTTAGAAAGTGCACATGAATTAATCCTGCCTAGTCCTTGAATACTTCGGCTGTCCGGCAGCGCTTTCTGCAGAAGTGCTCAACAGAATGCATAAAAAGGCAAAGTCTGTAATTGTACAGAGTGATCCTTCATACAGCGACACAGAGAATGACCAGAATTTCCACTGCACAAATGTTAGGTACTGCAGCTGCTGAACACCTCCCAGGAAGGACTGCAGGATCCCACCCAGCCTGTCCAGGGTCACACTCTGGTTTTAAGTACAGGTGCTCTGCATCGAGGTGAACTCTGCCCTAAGCACCCATGAAAACTACTGTAATTAAACAGACCACCTTAAACCATCTCTTCTACTGTGAGGGTACCATAAACCCTAGCTCTCTGACCTCAGCTTTTAGTCATACATAAATAGAAAAGAAAATCTATTTATTGACAAATACATCTCTATTTCTGATGCGAGAAGGACACAGAGAACCACTGCTCTGTTCCTAAAACAGAAGCTACACGAGCTGCTCGAAAGGTGCAGAACAGAAACTCAAGTGCATTTTTCAGGCAAATCCTATATGGCCCGTTCACTTCCCTGCCAGATAATAGCTGTGTTGTCTCCAAGGAAACAGGAGGCAGACCTCAGCGGTGTGTTAAATGAAATTATCTCATTAACATTTATTTCCTGGTTTACTGTTTCACCAGTTAATACAGAAGATGCTACAGCCACCAGACAAAAAGATCCTCTGGTCCATTCTGAATGGGAGAACATGCCAAGCAGTGAAGAAGAGGTCCCCGAGCTTTTCTTCCCTGAAGCTCCAGATCCTGGTTCATAGCGGGGAGAGAGATAAAAATGTAGAAAGCATAATTCACCATAAGGCATCAAGTTTTTCATACCTGTTTAATGATTCTCATTACTTTTCATTTTTAAATATTCACACAGTCTAAGTAGTTTGACTTGCAAAAACTATCAGAGGTTCAGAGTTCTCAATGTCCTATCTCAGGGACACCCAAATGAGTAAAACAATGAGATTTGTATCTGTGGCTCCTTTGGGAAGTTTTGACAATTTTTTTCCCATTTTCAGCTAAACAAACTAAGCAGGATCTTAGCAAGAGGAGAAGAAAAGAACTGATGTCTGACAGAGAAACAACTCTTAGGAGATGCTGAAGTCTCACTCTGTCAGCTGCCTGCTGCCAGAGTTTCAGCCCCATCCCACAAATGGACATGCCCAAACTCTGGTATCTCCAAGATACCATGTTTGAGAGTCTGGGTTATTAAAAATCAGGTTTCATTTACTGATGAAGAACCTCCAACTGACATCTTCCTCATTCACATTGCTGTTTGTATTTGAAAGATTTGCTCCAGGGGTCCAAGTCCAACACACATCAATAACACTCGCCCCATCGCCAGCAGGACCCGATTACACTTCAGCTCTTTTTCCCACATCATACTTGAAATGATCAACACATGGTATAACCAGTTGGCACTGTGATGGAAAGTCAAAGCAAATATCACAGGCAGCTGCCTCTCCCATTCACTCTGTCAGAAACTTGGTCAAAGGCTGCCACATTTTACAAAATGAGTATTTCTTATTTTTCTGTTTTATCTCCTTTGCTCAAGTGTTTGATCATAATCGCTGCCTCCAGTAATTCGCTGGTTGTAGTTCCCATTCTTAAATCTGATAATATTTCCTAAATCCCTTCTTGTCAGACAGCTAGCATCTACACGTTTCCGTATGTCTGCTCTGGAATTGCAGAAATACTCTTTCTCCTCCCAAAAAGTTAAACACTTCTTAGCAACAGACAGTAATACCACCAAATTCCTCCAAAGCCCTTGGATGTGTTTTGGATGTTTAAAATTCAAGGGAACAGCTGTCAAGTGAGATGATAATTGTGCTGTCAGTGTACCCAAGGAGAATTAGTGAAATTACCCTCCAGCGAATGTATGCTAGATAATCTCATAAGTAAAAAAGTTTTCCTTATCACACAGAAATGGAGAGAAGATATGAAATAAGTAACATTCATCTGAAATCGATGCTGTCTGAAAGATGCAATTGTAACTGATGCGTTTAACTTTTTTTTTAACCATGGTGATGGGATAAATTGTGTATAGTCTTTGTAACCAGGGTAATGGGATCAAGGTGACGAGATTATTAACAATAGTAAGGTAATGGTCGAATGACTGTGGTGTTAGTAGCCAGTCTTGCTGCTATGGCCCCTGTACAGCCCCAACCTAACAGGTAACCAATAAGAAATGCGAAAAACATTTTAAGAACGAGAACCTGAGAGCTTGGTGGTACCATGGAGCTGATAAATTGCACGGTTGGTACATGAGCCAAGTAATATTTCATTTTCTGTCAAAATCGTGCCCTTTGAGTGAACTTTGTTCATTATAATCTAATTATAATACCAAAACACAGCTCCATTCTAAAAGCTACCCGCCTCCAAGGTACGACCACCCCTCCCTGGGCATGCTCTCCAAAATTCTTTAAGGCTATAGCTTTAAAAGCAAAGCAAGAAAGTTTTACACCAATCGTAAAGAAGTAACTATGTGATGGAATTGTAACTACGTGTGTTTTGAGAATATAAATGTGTGTAGGTTTGTAGGCTGGGTGGGCATGTTAGGAGGAGAGATCCCCCATGCACCCAGTGCTGAATAAACCAATGTTGGCTTTCTAAACTGCTGCTTGGAAAGTTTTTATTGCCGTTTGAGCGGTAACACAGTGAACCAAATGCACTGCTGGAAGCTATGACAAAACAGACACTCGGAAGAGGCCAGCTAACACCACGGCAGCACGATGCCATCGTTTCTAGAGTCCAGACCCTCTGAGAAAGAAGAAGGAACTGCACTGTCACGGCCCTCCAAAGATCTCGTGACATTGAAAGTCACACCAGAGAGGACCTGACTTGTATCGATATCTTTCTGGATTGCTGGATGGGGAGGAAGGACAGATGGTTCGTCCTAACCGAGCATGAGTGGAAAGCAGTGATTGCCGCAAGCAAGGATGAGCTTGGGAAACCCCGCACTACCTGCCTGCTCAGTTTTAACACAAGGAGAAGGATTGCAATAGCCCCTGCTCCTGGTAGCAGGAGCCACGCTTGCTTCAGGAGCAAAACTGTCCACCACGCGCAAATCCCAGAAGTGCAACCAACTGAATATCCCACTTCCACCCCGCCTGCTCCAATGCATACTACCTTAATGCCCCTGAAACTCAGAATGACATTGCAGAGACATCTAAAGAACCTGTAGATCTATTAAGCTGAGAACTGGGGACTGTTAGACTCTCGTTCCCTTTTTTTAATTCTAAATTACTTGGCACGAAGTCATCCTGGCCTATAAGAGGTAACACCACGCTCAGGTGATACCATGACACAAAAGGAATCCAAATCCCTCAAGTGGCATTGAAAGCTTCAGGAGTGATCTCTCAAGAAACACCCTGAAGGACACATCCACTTTCAGGAACAATCCCAAAAAGCTGCAGCAGAAACGAGCAGGGAATTTCTAGACTCCCACAACAGGATGGACACGGTGCTGAGCCAGGATGACTGAGATAAGGATCATAGCAGCTCATTAAAAGATAAACCGCTCAAACAGGCAAACATTTTGCAACACAGTCTAGCTTCAAATAAGTGATTTACCAGCTCCAACCAGAAAAAAAACCAACAGCAATTTTCACATTTTTCAGAAAGCCTTAATTAGGCAAAAATGAGAAAAGCATAAAAATTGGGAAACGGCGTGTGAAATGGCTGCATTTGTCCTGTGGATTTTCCAACAGCGTTTGTACACAGCCGAATGCTCCCATTGCCCACCAGGATCAAGGCTCCCAGGGCAACTTTCACGTTGATATATTCCTCATTATTCCTACTAAGGCAAAGGCAGAAATCAACCCCTAGGTTTCAGTTATTATACAGTCATTAACGGTGATTTCTGCTGCATTTCTGTTGCTTCCGCTCCCATTGAAACCACTGACCCGAAGAAAGACTTTGTCTCTCCATCGGAACTAATCAGTAATGGCACAAGAACAACCTAGAGGCATTGCAAGCTCACGTTTCCACGTTTTCCCAAGATGCACAAGGTCTCAGGAAAGACCATAAAAAGGTCTCATACACGCCAGATACATGGACTTTAAAATGGAGAGGAACAACCATCGATGGACACAGAGAGTGCCCATTGGGACAAAGGGATAATTTGCAAATTAGAAACGAGAGTCAGGATGAGAAGCAGCAAAACAAGACAAATTTTCATTCTGTCTAAACGCAGCTATAAACAGAACACACCTAAATCAGCGTTAAGTGAGAAGAAGCAGTTGTCTTTTCATCAATTCAGAGGAAAAAAGGAATTCATTATCTGAAGAGATGTGGCAGGTGACAGCTAATGTTAGAGCTACACACTGAAAAGCAGAGTCAGAACAAGGAGCCTTACATAGTCCAAATATCACTGCCCTTATTTATTCAAAATTTCCATCACATTCAGAGAGCTTTGTCCAGAGTTAGACACGATACTTTAGCTCGGTATAAGAACTTTTATTGTCTCAATAAAAATAAGGCTTTTTGAGCAAAACTGCCTTTTGATAGGAAGCCGGATTTGAATCCACTTGACTTTTTTTTTTTTTTTTTTTCTTTTCACAAAGATGCTTTCACTTGGTTGAAAAAACTGTGGTTTCTCATTGTGGTTTTTGGAAGAAGTCAACACTTCCTGCCAGGAAAAGGGTGAGGAGGGAGATCATTTTCCAACCAGCAATAAAGCAGAAAAACAAAAGTTTGTAAGTGAAGAGCTAGAAAATGAATAATCAGGTATTACTCTGCATCTCATGGTTTAATCAACCTAGCTTTCATCGTGTCATCCTCAGGAACACTTGACAGGTTACTCAAAAAGCCTCTTACAGGACAAGCTTCCTTTGCCCACACCAGCTGTGGAGCTCACAAGCTGTCAGCCACGAGCAGACGCCTCTTCTGCACGCTCGGCAGGAGGAGCGGGAAGGGTCTGATGCCCGGACTGAGAGCACACCTGGGAGAACACCACGAACAGAGGATGCAAGGGATGCACAGAGCTGTTTCCAGATCACGGGTGGCACACTCTACCAAGATGTTACAGACTGAGCATTTATTTATCTGTAATCTTAAGCTGAAGGAGGGGAAATTTAGATTAGATATTAGGAAGAAATTCTTCCCTGTGAGGGTGGTGAGGCCCTGGCTCCCTGGAAGTGTTCAAGACCACGTTGGATGGGACTTTGGGCAACCTGGGCTAGTGGAGGGTGTCCCTGCCCATGGCAGGGGGTTGGAACTAGATGGCCTTTAAGGTCCCTTCCAACCCAAACCAGTCTGTGATTCTACTTACTGGCAGCAGAAAACCAGAATATATGTCATCTAAGCAATTGACCAGAAGCTTCCTAAGCAAATATTTTAGCTGAATTACTAACAAGATCATTTTGTTTCTCCAAAACGTTATTGTTAGATCACTTATCAGGGCCATTTTCCTTATTAAAGTTTCATGCAACACAACTATGGTGCTTCGTAAAGACACAGTTTAATGCTATACCGTAAGTATTACATTCACAGGGCTGCTCTTATATCAGCTCAGTTGTCAGTTGCCAGTATCTTTTGCTACCTTATGAATTATTTTTTTCCAACAGGTCTTTCCATTCAGTAGAAATTCATTTCAAAGAGTTTTGCAATAATACTTTGCGCTTTCAGATTTTGAAGAATGGAAAATTTTTCATCTTTGCAAGCCTGATCTTTTACCAAAAGCACCTTGTAGACAAAAGAGAAAACAAACTGACAGATGAATAAAATACAAAGGACAAAAGAAAAATGGGGGTTTGGGTGTAGCTTATTCCCAAGTAAAAATTCCTTTAAAGCTTGGCCAGATTGTCCTATTTGTAATCATCAATAACTTTCCATTCATTATTACAGTCGTTCTGTATAAGACAGCTGTTATGAAAACCTGTAGAAGGAAAGCACACAGCATTAACCTGCCCTTTTTATCCCCATTTCCATGGAATGAGAGAAAGGAGACTAGAGAGGTCAGATGCAGACCACAAGAATGCCATGGTAAAGCAGCCACTCTTAAAGAAGTTCCAGGAAGCCAAACAACCGAATGAATAGACATATTCAAATGGGTACCCAGGAGGATTTGCAGGACTGTCTACACAAATAAAACATTTATAAAACCAAAAGGTATGTTTCTGCCTCTGGAGGTGGCTCAGCATCCTCGCACAGCTCCACACCCTACTGTCTCCCCATTGGAAGTTCAGGGAAACGCTGCAGAGCAGCATGGGGCACAATCCAGACCCTCACCAGAGAAAAAGAGGAACCAGTTTCCAAATGTGTTTGGAGCTGCCTGTGTTGATGGTCACATGCCACCTGGTCTTCACACCACCAAGGGGAAAACAGCCTACAGGTCTGGATTGTCTCTCAGCCAGAATTACGTAGCTTTTGAAGCTTGTACTGCTGAAAGGCACATATTTCTCTAATTTATCTGACCTTTTCTGCAGAAAGATTTTTTTTTTTTAAAATCATCATTCCACTCCAATTTTTCTCTTCCTTATTGCTGCTCACTATAAATGTCCCAATAGGTGGCATTACAGATCAAAGCTTGTGGTCTTTCATCCACATGACTACCTGGCCAGGGAAAAGCAATCTTAGAAGAATTTATCACTCCTATCCCTTATCAGTGAAAAGCAGGTGCAAGAGAAGCATTCACAATCAGAGACGGACCTTCAGTCTGGAAAACTACTGCTTCTGTCACAGCATAATTGATAACCCTTATGTCTTAGATTTGGTTACTGAAACTACTCGAATTTAGAGTGTTCCAGCAATATAAAAACAGAAATTGTATATATGCATGTCCATATGCACATCCGTGGACATATATATATATATTTCCTCTGGAAATTTCTAGGCTGAGCATTAGATCAGTACATTTAATTGAGAATTTGATTTGTGGTAACTAACCCATATCATTAACAAGAAATATATCTATGACTGTCTAAAGTATACACAGAAGATTAACAGCCCTGCAAGAGCTGCTGCAGCTGAGGAACTATTTTTACCAGGAGTCCTGAAAAAGCCTTCACCCTTAAAGCCATCAGAGACCTCCCACCCCAAAACCTGCTGAGAACAGGCAAGATAAAGCATCAGAGGAAGGTAAGAAGAGCTGGCTCTTACAGGGACCTTTTCCCAGTGCCTGACAAGATGCAGAAGTGCTTTGGAGGGCAGCCCTTTACCTTGGGCAAGGTGCTGCCATAGGTTTTCCCAAGACTCAAAGTCACAGCCATTTTCTTCTTAACAGCTCTGTGCTAAAAAGATTCCTGTTCATAATTGCTCTTTGCCATCTCATCCCATAGGGAATACCGACAGCAAAAAAGTTCTCTACTTATGCAGAGAGGCTGATGATGTTAAAAATAGATGGCACATCCACACATCTCCACAAGCCCTCGCTGTCAGATGGATCTTGATTCTCCATCAATAAAACCAAAGTACTTTCTTTTCAAATCAGTCTTTCTCCTTGCTTTCCCTCCATGCAAACTTGGAGAGGCAACCACAGGCTGCTGCTGGCACCAGTCCTTAGCAAGGTAGAGAGATACTTATGTAAAGTAACTAAAGTACTGCCACACCTTTCTGTAACACATCCTAAAGGTCCTCTCTGCTGGACATCTTTAAATGCACACCCAGTCCGGTTATATTGAAGTTGGAGTCACAATTTATTTCAACACACCCAAAATCAGAGTAGTCTTTCATCATCATCTCATGCCTAATTCCTTTCCCATGTGATTGGCATCTCCCATAGTTTGTCCCATTAACATTTTATCGTGGAGCACAGAGGGAGCATTTCAGCAGCTGAAGCCAGACAAAAAGCAGGTGCATTCCAGCCAGAGAAGATGGATTATACTTCAGCATAAGGAATTGCATAACCACAACATGATTATGTTTAAATACCCCTCATGTTATTACAAAAGTACTTCGATCGGCCAGAGATCCTCCCGCACTGAATGGGAGCACAGGGATCTGCACATCGTGGGACATAAGAACCATAAGGCAATTAAAGCAGCAGCTACTGTAGAGCTGCAGAATAAAGGGGGAAAGAAAAACCCACCACCTTTATGGTAATTCCCCAGTAGCCATACAATAATCCTGTTCTCTAATTAGCAGACAAGCCAACCCCAGTAACGAACAGTATAACACTTCAAATACTTTCTTCTTGTTCTCCCAGCAGGGAGCCTCCAGGGACTGTAGATTTAAGTCATATTTGAAGATAAAGGAAAAAAAAAAAATTATGCAATAACAAATCAGAGGAGATCCAGAGAAGAGAAGAGACTCAAGACCTAACCTGACAGGAGAACAAACAAAAATACTTGGCAGAGCTAAGAAGGAGGTTTGAAAAGTGAAGTGTTTAGATGGCAAAAAGGCTTAATGGATTAGATGCTCCTTCTGGGAACACGAGCTCTAGCCTGGTTGGATAACACACCTTACCCACAGTTTCATCAAAGTCAGAACTGAGCCTTTAGAAGAATAAAGGAAATCAAAATATTTGACAACAGGAAACAAATAAAGCAATGAACTACAAGAAATCCCCATTTGTTTTCCAGTCCCAGCTGACTTTCTTTCCAGAGCATCTCTGGAAGAAACTCATCTTCCCATTTAAGTCCACAGGACCCCTTGTGCCCTCAGCTCTGTGGAGCCAGATGATCGCTGAAACAAAGCTCAGAGCCACCTGTATTGTGGCAAAGCCTCAATGCACTGGCTGGGACTCGATATATCTGTATACTACCATCATCAGGGGAACGAGGAAACTTGATTCAGGGAGTAAACAGAATCAATTTTGCAGTGACAAGTGTCAGCTGAAAGAAAGTGGTTAAGTGTTTGGGTTTGGGATTTTTTATTTTTTTTTTAAATGAAATATGCAGAAGAGAGCCATGCAACAGAACATTACCACTGGAAGGAAAAGAAAAAACAAACTATGTCCTCCACACCCTAATGTTAATTTAAGAGTGAAAGGTTTAGGAAAATATGACAACACATGTGAGAAAAAGACTCTGAAAAAAACCTCCATTGCAGATTAAGCATCAATGTACAAGAAGGAACACGCCTATGATGCCAGAAATTCCAGTATTAACCAACTTTGTAAAAGCTTGCAAGCTCTTCTAGGACTAATGGGCTAATCCATTCATGGAAGTCCCCAAATTCAAAGCAGTTTGCAGACCACATGAAATCCAACCAACAGCAACAGATTCACATTGTCACCTCCAGACTTCGGTTCTAATACGCTTATTCCAATGTGGTACAGAACTATATCTGTGCCACCAGAAATATATATATTTATTAAACAAAATGATGATAGACAGTGACTTAATCAACATTATACTATAAACCTCATAAGAACTATCACCCAAGTTCCACATATTTATCCTTCTGCCTTCAGAATATGGGGAAAATAGGAACTTCACAACATATCTCAAATGCTAACAAACTTGGGTTAATATGGACCAAAGGAAAACACCCAACTAACAGTTGCTATTCTCTTTGCTCGGTTCTTCACACCCTTCACACCATGTTTTGTTGCTACAGGACCGAAACCAAAGAGAACCACAGTCCCAGGAGGAGGAGCAGTACCTGGGGAGAGGCTTCAAGAGGATCTGAAAAACCAGTGAAGGGATGAGGGAGATGTGTGGGTGAGCTGCTCAGCAGAGCCCTAGGCTGAGCAACAGCTGTATGAATTGAGCTGGGCTTTTCTTCATTCTCCCTCCTTAAAACCAGCTGAGCTGGGGCTTCAAACACGGCCCATCTTGGTGGGGGAGGTGGTGGTGTTGGCTGATCAGTATCTAAACATAGCAAAAATAACAATTCTCTATTTTTATTCCAGATCCTCTTACCAATGATAAATGCGTGTTCATTCTAATAGCCTTGACATCTTGCTGTGCTGGTAATTTAACGCACAAGATTGTTCACAAGAGCTGGGCTTCATTTTCCTGTTCATTATTGCAGGGCTCCTCAGAAACACCGGGCTGCTGGCAGCGCTTTGTTTTGTTGTTACAAGAAGAGAAAGCACCGCATCATTTATTCTGGAAGAACAAAACACTGTCACAGAGACTTTTTTTGGCCACAATAGCTGCCCAGAAAGCTGTCACAAGCAACCTTTTGTCTCTTAGTTAATCTACACTGGGAAACAGGGAGGGGAGGGCAGAGTGATGAAGTTGCTGCTAATAAATAGATGAGCATCTGCCTCTCCGCAGCTGAGAAATGCTTCCAGTCAACATGTGCAGCCCAGGGCGGCGTGCTGGTCCCCAGCCCAGCCTGATTAACACCAACCCAATGCTGCAGGTGCCTCACACTGTGATTAATTAGGCATATAAGGGTTGAATTCCTGGTGCACAGTGGAGAGGGCATTAGCTGACATCACCTGTGATGCTCCTGGTTGGGTCCTTGTCTCCTAATAGAGCCTCTGCTGCTCTTAAGAGCCCAGCTATTAGGAATCAGAAGATGCAGTAATTGTTTAGGGTCCAATCAGCAGAAAAATTTCATTAGTTACATAGATGCAGGCTCTTTCAGAGCCCGGGAGGAAAAAAATTCCCTGGGATTATTAAGGAACATCTAAATGTTCCTCAGACACCTCTCTGAAGGGCCTTTCTGATCAAGGCGCGTAATTCAGAGATTAAGATCATTAACTGCTTCCCAAAAAGGCTTCCCATAAATAGAGAGCACAGGAATTCAAGGTCATAAATTAAAGTTTTTTTCCTGAGAGGCTGCAACAGGACCCTTTGGGCACCCGAGTGCTTCTGCACAGGAGCCGGGGAGAGGAAGAGAAGGGGTTTACACGACAGGTGCCTCCCCAGGAACATGACCGGAGGGTAAAGCGGTGAGGCTGCCTGTTCGCAAGTGAGCAGAGATGCAGCCAGAAGACCTTGTGTCCTGTAGCCCCCGGTACTTTGGGTACACAGCCTCTGATCAAGGGGCTCCACACCTCAGTTTCCTTCATTTCTAAAACAAAGCTAAATATAATTTTCTGCATTTAGAAAGTTTGCTGATATCCACAAGAGGTCTTAAATGTAAGGCAATTTTATCTTGTATTTTTTGTAGATAAGAGTATTTGGAGCCATTTCCCTACTCTTACAAAAATTGTGTCTCTGTAACTAGGTAAGACGCCCTCTAACAAGTCAAGCTTTTCTGCTCTGCCACATCTCTTGCTTTTCTGTGCATGCAAATAATATTTTCTGTGTTTCCTGTGTCTATTCCTGTACTCTGACCAGAGGGATGTGGCTTCAGTAATTCTTTTGAATTTATTCATTTTATTTTACAGTTCTACTCTGTTTAAGGGCTGGTGGGGTCACCTCTCCTTCCTCGCTCCTGTCTCCCATTGACAGGCACCACTCCCAAACTTGCATTTTCTTACTCTTCCCCACCACATCACTCAGACTCATGCAGCAGCTCCCTGTTAACCCACTCTTATTTCTTTTACTGATATAAATGAAAGGTTCACAGTTTTATCTGGTCTGTGCCCAGAAGCTGCAGCTGGATCCATTCTACATGGAGATGCTCGATGTGGTATGAGATCCATGGTGGATGCTCCTGCGTCTTTCTCCAGCCCCCTTAAAGCTGCACTGCAAAATACTCATGGACAGGGAGCAGCCTGAATTTGGAAGACACCTGGTTGCCCTTTACTATTCTGACTGCTTGTCACTATTAAGTTCATTAGCAGAATTTTGCAAAGCTCTTTTAAAAGACTTTAAGGCACTTTGTAAGAAGATATGCCATTTTAGGCTTTTAAGCTTTTCATTACCTATAAGCTGCTCACGTAATAAAGTCACACTAGTCCCTTAAAGGAGTTTAAATCATGAAAATTTAAGCCTGTAACAAGAGAAGAAAGGAAGCCAATTTGAATTAGAGTTGCTTTTTCTTTTTGGTTTGCTATTCAAAGACCAGTTGGAGGCCCCAGCATCTGAAGTCCTGCACAGACTGACTTTAGCTTGGAATTCAGCACTACTAACAAACTAGACTATCGTTCAAAGACATCCAGTCCTTGGGAGAGGATTGTAATTTATAAATAAATAAATAATAAAAAAAAGAGTATAGCAAGGCAAATTCTCTGTGTAGAATAACCCCTTTGACTTCAAAGCCAATTTACAGGGAAAACAAATCTGGCTTGTTGTTGTCTCCAATTCATGTTTTCATCCTTTACCATCCCCAAACTTAGACTAATTATTCTCTCCAACAGGTTGTCAAAAACCTTCCTATTTCTCCTTGCAATTACTTTTGTATGTTTTAATAACTATCTAATTTAAGTCAATTGGAGGCCCCGAGCTATTCATGCCCTGACAGCTTGCAAGTTCTGCATGGGAACAGGATGATTTTTTCTGAGAAACATAACGCAGTTCTTAGCAAGCAGCACCATGGCAATACATGCCACGAGGAATGCACTCCACGCAGCCTCCAAAGCTCCCCATCTCTAACAGCCAGCTATGAACTTGGACCCATTATAAGTAGAGACCATCAGCAGTTTGTCAGCAATCTAAGCAGGAAAGTTAGCACATGAAGATGGTCATTGACTTGTAACTCAGAGTTAAGACCTAGCAGCAAAGCTTCAGATGCTAGTAGCCTTGTCCTCCATTTGTGTTGCAAAGCAATCATAAATATCAGGTGGGAAATGGATTTAAGTCCTCTCTGATGGGAAAGAGAAGCCAAGTGGGGCAGGGTCCCTGGTCCCACCGCAATTTCACGTATGCGCATGTATCATTAACAACATCCATCAGCAACTCAGTTCCTCAAGGACAGGTTAAGCCAACAGAACAAATGCCTTCCCACAACACTAACAGTCCATTTCCAAACAGCGTTGCCAGCCTTAGCCATGCTGCAACTGCCACACTGTTCCCCTGTTCCGCATCGGGGAAGTCCTGACTAAGGAAGGGGACTGGCGACAAGAATTCATCTTTTCAGCAGGTTATCAAGTTACTCGGGCATACAGGTGCCAGCATTATTGCAGCATGCTGGAATTTTTAGCTCTCCTGCTAAGTTCAACCCTGGCTGGGTTTTGTGTTACTGTCGAGTCCAAGAGCTGAGCCTTGCCCGGAGAAAGGGTCTGACTTAACCAAAAAGTTCCAGTGGTGGCTGAGCCAGAGGGACGTAAGCAGAGCAGCATCCCTGCTGTGCCGTGGGGATGCAGCGGGAGCCCATGGAGGGGGCTCCGAGCCCGGCCGAAAGCTGCCAGCGGTGCTGGCATGGGGGCTGCGTCCCACCACGTTCTATTTAATTAACTGCCTCTTCTCCCGGGAGCACGCACAGAAATGAAGTTTCACCAACAACAGAGGATCTTTCCCAGTCAAAATGAAGAGTACTTAAGATCTACGTTAGAACTAAAGATGCCTTTATTTTACAAAATATGCATCCTTTGACACGGGAGCAGCAGACAACCCAGGGGTAGATGGCAGGGGTGGGAACTGCTAGCAAGCATAGATTTATTTATATTTAGTTTTAGCTGTGGAAAAAAACCAGACAAACATAAATTTCCCCACGTCGTTTCACCTGCTTTAAAAATGAGACAGGAAAGCAGCGGATAGACCTGCCATGCCCATTCCCTTCACCACCAGGACAGCTGTCCCCGTGCAAACTGCCGGTCGCTTGCTCCGATTGCATCATTGGTTTCTTTTGGGTGCATCGCAGCCCCCATCCAGAGCATTGTGTGTCGGTGTAAGTCTGATGGACGTAAAATCACTGGAGTCAAGGAATAAGCACAGGAGAGTCCCCCGGTTCCCGAGCACCCTGCTCGTCTCGCAGGGTACCCCCTCCAAAAACACCACGGCACCGAGACCTTCCAAAAGCTTCGGTGGGTTAAAGGGAGCCGCAGCCTTCAGACCTGTACTGCTAAATAAGAGAGCGTCAAGGACCGAGCCCTAACTCCAAATTAGCACCTACTCCCTCAAGCACCTGCTGCCAGGGGCTGTCCCCTCCTACGGGAGATTTGTTTTGGGGAGACCTGGATCAGGATACACAAAACAGCACCTGGATGTGAAATAGCAACTGAGCTGCGTGGCCAGATATCCGTGCAAAACTGAACACACCGAAGAGAGCGCGAGCACACGGGTGGCTGCTGGAGATGGCTGATGCTGCGAGGGGAAAGGCGCAAGCCAGGAATGCAGACGTGGTTTTGGTACCTGGTGCAGCGGTGACTTCTGCTCAGACTTGGGCTAAGTCACTTCACCGCTTTGCTCCCGAAATGTAAAATGGAGGAAAAAAAAGCCACTGCCTTCTCACACAGGGAAACCATCAGGAACAATGCAACAATTATTATAAGACTGAATACGACAGAGTTTGGAAGTGTGCAATTATTTTTAAAAGGCATATTTTTTGAGGCTGAAATGGGATTTCAGAAATATTAGCGCGGAAAAGAAAAGAGCCCCTGTATGTCACTATTTTAGACTGCTTCCCAGCTTGGGGTGATGCCAACGTACCTCCCGAAAGCACCGCCCTGGCACGCCGCGGTTCGCCTTTGCTTCGGCAGGCTCTGCAAGCACTCCGTTTAGTCACGCTCATCACCCGCTGGCCTTTGTAAACATGCATACAAATTGCAATTTTTGTTTGCAAAAACGCTAGCGAAAGATGGAAACATATGCAAATATAATACACTGCCACGTAAACCTTCACGCTGGAAGCGTTAACTCCGAGGCTTTTAGAAACAAGCAGAGAAAAAGCAAGAGTTTCGGTCCAAGGGAACGCCCTGCGGCTCAGGTGGTCACTCGCAGACCACAAATAATCGTCGGCACAGTCCAAGGAGAGCAGTCTGCAAAAGCAGCTTCTCCACAGGTCTCTGGCAGCACTGCCAGGGAAAACGCTGGCAGAGCGGATCCTTGCCTTGCCAAGTCTTAGTCACTGCCGTTAGCCCCCTTCAGCCTCCCGAGCACAAAGGTCACCCAAACGCTATTTCATAAAGAAAGAGCGAAATGCCAAATCCAGAGCTGTGACATATTTCATTTCATTAGGTGGAATGTATTTAGCTTGGGTTTTTTTGTGGGGTTTTTTGTGAGTCAGGACAGAATTGAATCCAAATAAAAATAAAGATGCCTCAAGCCCTGCTTTGAAGTTAATTGAGTAATGTGATCACCTCAAAATGTTGTGCATCAGCCTAAAAGGGGGCCTTTCTATAGAATGAGTCATTTTAGTTAAGTATAATTTCAGTATTCTCATTTAATCCCTTTTTTCTTTTTCACCACTAAGAAATGCATTTCTGTTTAGAAGTAACAGCTGAGTGACAGCCTTTATCTCACCTTTCCTATCCAGTACATCGGTGACTACGCAGCAGCTCTGGAAGACACGGGGAGATGACAAATTTGGTCTTACCCGACATAAGTCACCTTTCACACCTGGTCCACAGACACCTTTCCTGGAATCAAGCACGGCTGACTTCAGTGGCTGCACAAACCATCCCTGATTCCTCCTGTCTCAGTTTTGAGGCTGGTCCTGCCCATACACATCCCATACGATGAGGGATGGAAGATCCCATGGAAACCCTCCCTGGGGCAGGGAGTAAAGTGGTGGACCAAATAATTGTCCCCCAGACTAGATACACTGATATCAGGACATTTGGAGTATTTTGGGAAGAAAGTGAGAAAAGTTAAAGATTAGTGACAG
Source organism: Balearica regulorum gibbericeps (assembly GCF_011004875.1). Classification (NCBI taxonomy): domain Eukaryota; kingdom Metazoa; phylum Chordata; class Aves; order Gruiformes; family Gruidae; genus Balearica; species Balearica regulorum. The sequence continues at coordinate 9,812,895 of NC_046201.1, forward strand.
ATACCCAACAGAAGTGATGAACAGATAACATCCCCGCACCCTGCAGCACATTTACTGCCTTCTTTTCGGGCTTCTCTAATGCAAAAAGAATTTCACTAAGGAACCAGCAGTTTGTTTCAAAGCGCAACTAAGTCATAAACTGGCCCGACTGCCTTATGCCAGATGAATTGTGACACTTTGCATTTTTGCATGTTGAAACAAACTCTTTAAAAAGCTCTGCGCTACCCATCAATCAGGAAACAAATTGAATGAAAAGCAAACCAGCGTGCAAGAAACCTCTCATCTTCCAGGAGCTTCCAGCCCCACGAGGACATGTGGGGAGGAACCTGACGCTGCTGCAAAGTTAAGAACAGGAGGGTACCCGCTGCGGCCAGTCTTCCAGAAACACCCACATTATATCACTGTGGTTTGTGAGCCGAGAGCCTGAGGAAAGGCTCGATCATGCCTCACCTAGCTAAGGACTCCGAGCATAAAGTCTCTCCCTCGCTCATGTCTGTCTTAATAAAGTACCTGTCCAAAAGTAGACATAGCATAGAGACGATCATTCTTATTAAAGGACCACTACTATATTTGACCGAGGTATCACCCCAAAGCAACAGTGAAAGACACGGAAGTCTTTTAAAAGTAAATGATTACACCATCCCTCATCAGCACCCCCAAAATTCAGGGAAAACACAAAGGACCAAAGAACATTTAATTCCTTGAAAGCACTCCACCATACAGCTGCTATAGCAACAAGTGGGTTTTGTTTCAAAACAGAAGTTTCTGGAAAGATGGACACTTAAAGACATTTTAGAATTATTTTCATATAATCTGGAAGCGATGCTGATTTTGGGTCAGATGATGTAATTTTGTGTCATTTACATTTGCTCTTTCCAAATAGCTCTACTTGATTATTTTTTGTCTGAGTGCAAGCAGACACTAGCAGCATGGCATCAATAGCTGATGTCAACAGGGACAGAGGTAGCAATTAAGGAGTTTAACTGGCTCTGCAGAAAACCAAGCATTGACAGGAAAGAGAAAATACATCTCTTCTATATTTTTTCAACATTATCTTCCTTTCCTGTCTCTTAGTCTCCATGAGGTGCTTCCCCCAGCAGCTGTGTGGACACGCTGGTGTGATGCTTGCGCTACCCCTGCCCAGAACAGATAAGGTCTCTCCAGCCTGTATTGAGTAAAGCTGCACAGGAGACATTGGAGATAAGCGGTTCTGAATCGAGTGGGCAGGGAAGTATTCAAAGAGCGGAGCAAAAATATGCCTGAATTCCCAGAGGGCTCCAAATGGTCACAAATCAAAGCAGAGTTGAATTACATCTTCACCCACAGCGGAAAAGTGACTTTGAGCAAAAACAACAACAACAAAAAAACCCTACCACATTTAGAGCAAAGCCATTTGGGCAGGAAAAAACCCATCTCAGCTGCTCCTTTAGCACTTGAGAGCACGTAAGACTCTGTCCAAATGCACCAGAGGCACCCCAGAAATCACAGAAGCCCCACAGCATGGGAATGAAAATAACACCCTCAAACTCAACGCAGAAAGCTCTTCCACTGCTTGAGCCAACGCCCACCAGAAGGAAGGTGATTTAAAGCAAACTGGAGAGAACCACCACAATTTTGGGATTGCGAGGAGCTAAACCACAGCTATGGGGCTACAGAAGGAAAAGAGGAAAGGAAGGAGGTGGTTTCTGGCAAGGCACCAGCCTCTCCCTCCACGCTGGCAGTCTCCACTCACCGAGACGGCGAGACACGGGCAGACTGTGGAATTCCTCCTGGCTGCCCCGCTCCAGCCTAAGCTGCCCAGTTTAAGTAGGTTTTAAGGCCAGAACGGTGGTGTTTTCATGGCAATGTAACCACTAGGCAATAGCAACCTTGCTGTTAAATCCTAGTGAAGTTTCTTCTGCTTTGTCAGTAAAACACCAGTATCTTATTTCCAGTAACGTAGAGGCTTTAGAACAGATTTGCCATTCTGCAAAGACCCTGTTTTTTCCAGAGTTGAAGGCAAACCTGCAGAGCAACTGCTCTTTGAGAGGTAGCATGAAGATGTAAGAATAAGATGGGTTTCAGAAGAAGAGTTAAAGTAACACTTACTCATTTGGCAACCCCAGCAATCACATTCCTTCCTACCTGTGATAGTTTCCTTCTCCCAACCCCACGCTCATTCCTTCCAGCCACATCCTTTCCTCTTGCCATCACTGAAGTCAGTGTTATTAACACGAAGGCTAGTGCAGGGCACATCTTAAGCCCAAAAACCTGAAAACAGAGTCCCTGTCTTAGTTCCCATGTTGATGATGATGATGAAGGTGAGTTGGCCATGCATAACAAATAGTCCATAGCAGGGCATGGGAATTTCCAAGGCTCCCAATCAAGCGTATGAATAATACATTCAGTAAGAGTATTAATTCACAAGTTTAGATACGAGGAAATTGCACTCTGCTCATATAACACACGTGGCCATAAAGCAAAGTGGCAATACTTACAGGTAATAAAACTCACTTGCTATTTGAAAACAGCTGCACAAACCACTATTCAAACTATTTTCTCTTAAAGTATTTTTCCTTCTATGGAAATACTTTTGCCTCTGATGGTGATGGCTCTCTTCTAGACTATTGCATTTAAAGGCTTTGCAAGCTCAGAGAGGCACCAGCCCTTCTCCCTCACCCACTGCACCAGCTAAAGCCCACGTAAGGTGGAAAAGTGCTGGTTTTCAGGTTGCTTCAGTGGGCACAAGCCCCAGGGAAGAGGGCTCAGAGAGATATCAGAAGCACCAGCAGTTTTGGGGACAACCCAGTGGCCTGTGACCCCAGTCGAGTGGGAGATAGCAGAGGCACCACGGAGCAACCGTAGATACCCAGATGAGAGGAACCCTGAAACTCATAGTATTAAATTTAACTCGGCCAAGCAGTCCATTCTCCCATAGGAACATGGTAGCATATTTTGCAAGTTCATACCACGTCTAGCTTCCAGAATGCTTGGGAACACACAGCTCTTTTTAGGAAGACTGATCTGGACATTCAGCAAACCATTTGAGAGATCTCGATGCCCTCCCAAGCTCCTCGCACAGATTCATCTCCCCCTCTTCCCCAATTAAAGAGATTTTTCTCATCGCCCCATTTCTCCTGAGTTAACAATGACACTCAGTGGCCAGGAGGATTCCCTGCAGTTTACACTCATGCTACAGCATCCAACAGTTAATATTCATTGTATATTACATACAGCAAATGTCTTCCATGAGTTTCAGGATCCTAAGACAGGGCTCAAATTATACGGAAAGATCACGGAAGGAAAGGCTTAAGAAAAAGGTGAAAGAACACCATAATCTTTTTTCCAATTTGTGCAGTGACCTGGGAAATATTTTCCATCAATCCACATCCAGGCTATTAAAAAAAGCAGACCAGAGGAGGCAAAGGCAGCTCTACATCAAATTATTAAACAGGCACATTCGGAGAACATGTAGTCAAAGCAAATCACGCTGCTAACATACAAATCCAAACCACGAGCTGGAGAGTTAGGATTTATAACGTAAAAGTTTTCTTCTGTTATCCTCCCCCGCCTCCAAGAATGGATGCAAAGCAAGTGCATAAAGTACAGCTTGAAAGTCTGTCTCTGGAGCTTTCTCCTGTCGCTTTCTTGACACAACAGAATTTTTATCTGTGCTTCAGTTCTGATAAGTCGGAGCCTGATGGATAACTGAAAGAGGATCAAAAGAAAACGCTATTGTGTGTGGACAAATAAGTGATGAATAATTTGAGTCCATTCTCAAACAGCATTTAATCAGAAGGTTTGAAGGTTTCCTATACATCTCTCCAGCAATACAAATCACACTGGTATGATGCCTTTCAGTTTTGACATAGGCACAATACTACTCTTGCAATGAATTAAGCATTTGATTCACAGCATTCCTGTGCTGAAAGAAAAACAAGTAATTAGATATCACACTTCAGCCATTGTAACATCAGGTATTTCCTAGAATCCATTTCTCATAGTAATTTTCTTCTTCCCTAAAGTGCTGTGCTTATTATTTTTCAGGAAACAGTTTGACACGTTTTTTTCCCCCAATATATCAATTCTGGACTGTATCTTAGGCAAATACACAAGAAGCAGTAATTACTCTTTCAAATTACTTTACAATGTAAAGCATGCGTAATTTTAAGTGCACACATACACTGATGGAATCTTAAACCATGTATTTTACTCCTTCTGACAATAACTATTCTGCTCATTTAAGACTGCTCACTTCTCTTCAGACTAGAATATTAATGCACCACAAGGGAAAAGGGTTTCCATCCTATTTATTTGCAAAGGGAATTCATTTAAAAGTTACGCAAGGTTTTGGTTTTTTCCTCTTATCATCGTGGCATAATTGTATTTTTCATCGTTCCAGCGAGAGCATCAATAAGACATACCTTATCATTAAACATGATCACAGCTGCCAAGTCGAACACTCAAAAGACAGGGAATGCAAGAATTCATTTGGCTCCCAGCATGTATACATTGCAATACTAACTTCATAATAAGATCTACCTTTGAGGGCTCTGCGTTTTTTATGCTCAGAACTGCACCCACTGAGCATAATCCAGGACCCTGACCATGCCCCTGGCAACGCTCGCGTCTCTCCGTTGCCGACAAGCAGGTTCAGGGACAAACCTCACTGCACTGGAGTGACTCTTTGTGAACGTCCACCATGGACTACTGCCAAAGGAACATTAGCTAGTAAGACACCAGAGGGCTCAATAAAAGGAATGTATCACTGAGAACCATTTGGGAAAGGTATCATTTATGCAATTTCTCCAGCATCACATCAGAATTCCATATAATTTGTTGGGGAACTGAACTGGCACGGGGCTCCCTGCAATGAAGCACCCTCAAAAGTCACCCTGCAGGGATGGCCCATGTGCCATCTAGCCCATATGAGCCACAAAACACTCAAGTACACTTAGGGGCAGAATTTGAGAGGCATTAACGGCTGAGGTTGAAAAAGTCACATTTAGTTTATTCTGAGTACGTGCAACCTAACAGAGTTCAGCAGTGACAACCAGATTGCATGCCCTCGTGGCCGTTGGGCCTTTATTATAATTAGCTCCATCTCTTTAAGATGGATAGCAGCCCAGAAAATAGCATCCTTAATCCTTGCCCGCCCTTCCCCATTTCCCATTCTAATGATGGAGAAGTAAATTAAAATGCTTCAGTGTAAAGAAGCGTGAGAGAAATAGGGGATTCTACCTCCCATAAAATATTAATCAGATTCACTGACAAAAAAACCATTTCTGATTATTAAACAGACATTTAAATTACAACTCAGAATGACTCTAGCTGCCAAAATAAGAGAACTCAATATTGCAAAGCTCCGACACATTAACATAAATCCCTGTCAGATTAATCAACTAGGAAAGCCAGCAAAGTGACCCAAAGCGTGACTTTTGCCCATAGTACGCAGCTTCCCTAGTAAGAGTCGTGCAGGATTTACACCAGTCAGGAATTAAGCTTAGCAAGGAATTCAGCTTTTTACAAATTTTTGCCGATGGAAATGCACTGCAGTTAAGGCTAATGCCTCAGTTACACAGGATGTATTAGCCAAGCAGGTCACTTCATTTACATGGCAAGCACTGACCACTTAATTGCATAGCAAGACCAGGTAATTATAGGCTACCTGCCAACTAATTATTTCTTCTCTTTCTCCCATCCTCAAGCCTGCAGCTACTACATAGCAGCGATCACACTCTGACTTTACTCAAACAACCTACCACAAATACACAATTAACCAAGAAGTCTATTTAGCAAATAATGGCTACTATTAATATTAATGACAACTACGTGTGCATATTGCTGGGGAAACTAGTGCGTATGGTATTTACTTACTAAGACCTGGAAGGCTGTCGGAAAGCAAATGAAGGTCAGTCAGAGGTTAAACTTGTTACTCAGGCCTTGCTTAGCTTAGATAACCCAGCAAATGGCTGGCTCAAGCTCGGAAGGCTCTTGTACAGGTATCCCATGAGGATTCTTTAAAAACAAGTCAAATATCCACAACAGCGAGGAGCTCCCACCAAGCTGAAGCACTACCCACATTGCAGCCCACATCTGACGTACCTCCACCATGGATTGCAATAATAGCGTCCGGCTGGTTGATAGACCCATAGTGCCAGATCTGGGGTGGTCCTACACACTGGCCAGGTGATCGCAACCAAAACCAGAGTTGCTTTCCGAACAGGAGAAGCAAGAATGCTCCCAAATCTCCTGATCTTTTCCCCCACCAGCCCTGATGCACAACGTAAAGCCCAGATACCGCATGGAGTCACGGAGCCAGGGCATGGGTGGAAATTCTCTCCTTTCCCACCCCATCTTTGAGAAGCCCAATTTACTTCCTGAAAATATATCAATTTAACTCCCTCCCTTCTGAACTCTATGTGAAAATTGCACCTTGGGATCTTGCATTGCATCCAAGTGAAAATAAAGGACAAGCAGAAAACAAAGAGATCATCAAAATAGTAACTACAGGGCTGAAGAGGAAAGAAAGGCATACTGTGTAACAGCAAAATAAAAATAATTTATTCCTAGTGTTTTACCTGTAGAAATCAAAGCACTTCGGAATGGTGATAAACGTTATAATCTGTTTGCAGCAGAGAGACTGATGGACAGCAAAGAATTTATCCAAAATCCCGCAAACCATAACAGCGTTAGGAATTGCACCAACATCCCCGCAGCCACTTTACTGCTCTGTGCTCAAGCCTGCACCACCCAAGAACAGCAAATAACTGACAGGTGACGAGGAAAATTGAAACTCTGGGAATGAAGAGGAATATTGTTCAGTTACCCTGCATGACATTCAATTCCGCTAGCTTTAAATAACTGCAGTACACACATCTTCATCAGATCTATTCAGATTGAGATGAATCAAGTCCAAGAAGTGCCTTTTTTTCTTCCCTCATTTTCAACGCAAGTTATCTGAACAGTCACACTGATGCAGACATTAACACTACAATGTTTAAACTTTACCGGGTGAGAGTTTTGTGCCAGACCTCTCTGTATTTCCCTATGCAACAATAATAGCAAGTCAATGAATAGTCCTCTCAAAGGCATCCCTACTGATACAGACAACTGGGCAGTATTTATCCAAGCTCTAACTCCCAAACATTCATATTAGACCCACCAGGTATCCTTTTTGTATGAGTAAGTTCAACAGCAAGAAGAGGGATCTCTATAGATGAAAAAAATCTTATTTCTCTGGTTCCTATGAGCCAAAGTTACTTTTGGAAATAAAACATGGAAAATAGACACTTTTCAGCCAAACCCTACAAAAGGTCATGTTTGGCCAAGAACAGGTTGCTGCCAGTTGTCTGAGAAGAAGCTAGAAAGGTTTGGGGATACGGATTATTTTTAAAAACAAAAAAATCCAGCATTCCATCAGAAAGTATCAACAGCCTTAATTCAGGTGAGTGCCACATGGTGCCTCCCACAGTGATGCACTGGGAAGAAAAGTGGGACAAAAATGGGCCGGAGGTGGCCCTCACAGTGGGTCACACCACATCTGGGCAGGACACACAATTGTCTGAGGTCCATATCCACAGGTACAAAGAAACTTCACCAACTTCTTCTCCACAGGCAACCATCTGTTGTTCAGTTTTTCAGTGCAAACATGAAGCAACGTGGACATTTAAAAAAATAACATATACATATACACACACATACACACAAGACCCTCTAAGTGTTGAAAGCTCTTTGTTTTGCAGCGTAAACACAACGCTGTGCAGAGTGCTGTGAGCTTACACCAACCCAAAATACTTGTCCCCCAAAGCACTCTAAGGCACATCGGTGATGTCCTGCCAGCCAGTGTCACTGAGGAGTCAGGAACACTGAGACTCTGACAAACAAGTGACTCATCTCTTGGGCACCACTGAGCTTCAGTTGCTCCAACATCATCACCAGAGAGTGTGCCAAAATATGCAAACTGGCACGATACAAAGATTATTTCAAGACATTTCTGAACCATCCAAGACTGCTTTCACGCCTGTACTAGAAGTGCAGAGGAAGCTCCGTGAAGTATCACTTTACTTTTTCCTCAGGATCACGGTGGTTAAACTGTTTTAAGCCCATTCAAGGCAAAAAGCTGTTCACACAAATGGTTCCAGCTGTAGCAACTGCCCAGATGATTATTTCACTCGGGCAGTGAGGCTGACCGGACGCTGAAGACGCGGTCCAGGCTGACCCAAATTCAGCAGCACGGCCAGCTGCCACAAACCTTTCCCAGCCCTGCTTCCTCCAGAGACGCTGCCAGCACCCCCGCGATCTTGTCAGGTTCAGACCCAGGATGATCATCCCTGGACACCCTTATCCTATCATACAAACTTTGTGCCAGATTTTTTTTTTTTACAATTTGTAGAAAAATCCTTAGTGGGATTGCAGCAATTTGAAGCTACAAATACAATTTGAGCAAAGGCTCAGTAGAGAAGCAAACATCAACAGAGCTTTATGGCCAACACAACAGTGACTTTTGCTATGGAGCCCAGAAAGAGTTAAACACAGTTAAGCTTTCTCGCTGCCCCCAAACCCGTAAAGTAAATAAACAGCAGACATTTCTAGGCTGAGGCATGGCCCAATTATCAGCCTGGAGGGAATTTATATCCATGAGTGAAGCCATAAGATGATGTGCTTATGTAACAGAACAGTTTATACGGCACCAAAGGGCTCCAGGCACTGCTTTAATGCCTCATAAACTCCCAGGCTACGGCGTACTTCGGATTTATACTCCCCCCCCCTTCACTACCTTCAAAGTTTCCTGGGATTTTAGCATAACCCTGTTGCATTTTATTTAATAATAATAAAAAAATACCAAAATGTCTTTCCATGCCACGTTGGCATGTGACTTCCTTGCTTTGTCAAAATTAAAAAGAAATAGTGTCATGTTCCTATTCGCAGCCTTTAACATATGTATGAAGTTTATTTTGTTAAATAATACTAAGAGCTGAAAACAACAACAATCCAGCACCACGCAGCCATGTGATGTCCCCTCGCTGCCCTGTGACGTTTTGTCATTTCATTTATTCAGACAAGCAGAAAGCACAAGGCGTAGCTGGTGCAGCACCTCAGGCTGACGAAACCCACAGCACCTCTTGGGCAAACTGCTCCCGGCCGCCGGTACATCAGCGCTCACTCCCAGAGCATCTGACCAAAACATCCCACAAAGTCTTTCTGTTGTTCGTGATGTACTGAATTTGGAACCAATGTGCTTTCAAATGAATTCATGGCTTATGAAATGAACCTTACTAAGAGTGACTTATATCAATTAGGGCAGTTGGAGCTGCACAACTAACCAAGAACCGCAATTTGAACATCGATGGGCTCAACACTTAGGGTATTTAGTCTCTGCAACTGTTCAGTCTTTGACTTCTCTCCACCCAGTTTTCTCTCTACATCCCACAACTCTCATGCTGCATAGAGGTAAGTTACCAAAATAACACAGATCTGCAGCCCTTGCCTTGACCATCAGGCAGCGAGGGATGAGCAAGGGGTACCCGTCTGCCTCATGCATCTCCCCTGCACTTGGGTGCCAAGGGCCAGGTTCATCGGCGCCCGTGTGGCAGCAGCAAGCCCAGACCAGCTCGGTGTTTACAAACCTACATCAGTCACTTGGGGAAGGATCTCCAAGGGCTAAATGTCATGATGAAAAATTATTTGGTATTCATCTAAAACAAAAACACATCTGTCTCACTCAAGCCAGGACACCTCACCCTTGAATTCCCTCCAGGCACGATCAGCAGCAGATGACATAGAGTCATACTTTATAAATGTCACATAAGAGGCCCAAAACTGCTTCTGCCTTCATCGATTATAAAGGACGAGGGACTGTTGTGTTCATCTGCCTTGGCCTCCTGCATTACCCAAGCCAGGGAGCTCACCAGGAGTCACTCCAGGCTGAAATTGCCAGGAATCATCTCTTTGCTACTCTGAAAAGCACATCTGTCCAAGCTGCTTTCCTTTGGAAAAGGTTGTTCTATTCATACCAGTGAAACATTCATTTTTGCATCCCACTGGAGAGTTTCAAAAAACAGGATTTAAAACTGATTTTCAAAAAGCTGATGGGAGAGAGGAGATTTTTTTAAAGTCATATCCTGGCTAGAGAGCACGAAAATGAGCTACTCGAGCACCTGCAGCTTTAGGATATGCCTCCACAGTTGGAGGCTAGAGGGTTTTAATTGGAGTTGTGCATCTGAAGAAGGAAACCTGCAGTCTGTCTGGGTAAGCAGGAACAGACCAGGAGCAAGCCACGGTGGACCTCCTTTAACCCACCATGTGAAGGGACACTTCATTTCCACCCACTGGAGAAGAACCCAGACAAAACCCCAAGATCTCTCTCCCAGCCTCAGGGATTTATTATACTAGAACTGCAGAAGCCATCCAATTTTTTTTCTTCCCTGATATCTTCCCAATAAGATGGTTTTATAGGTGTGTTTCTATTAAGGCTTTAAATAATTTCAGAAGCTACACAGGGTTTAGCTACCACAGTTTTATGTACAGGTGAAAACAAAAGGTACTGTGTATGATATTGCTCTATGTAAGTATAAGCACAGTTACCTTGTATAGATTGTGTTCAGCTATATAGATATATACACACACCCCTCAACACCCCTATATGCTAAAAGGCTCCCAAAAAAGTCATTGTAGAGTTTTATATTAAGACAAGCAACAGAGATTCAGAGTTGCATGTGCAGAATTTTAATACCAATGCTATTTATTTATTTATTATGTTAAAAAAAAGGGATGTGTGTTTTTAAATTAAAACCACAGGGAAATTTTGAAGTGGCTTTTTTTTTTTTTTTTTTAGGGTCAGAAACCAATCATAATGACATCCTTTATATTTATAAATGCACATGACTCATTCAAGCATCTTTGTTGAAGTGGTGGATTTCTTTCCAGTAATTTAATAGCTGAATGCGTTTATCATGAAAAAACAAACTGCCATCGTTGATATTCACACTGAGAAACCAGAGAGATTTTACGAAATCTACTTGCATTTGTCATTTCTCCCAGCTCAAACAGCCAGTACGCATTCCACGGGACTGTTTGTTCCTGGAAAACGCAGCCCCAGCTCGACTTCATGTATCAGTTTGTCTAGAACAAACATTTTGTACTTAACAAACAACGTCTTAATTGGCTAAATGAAAAAAGCGGAATGTTTGCTCCACATAACAAATAAGTATGCATTTTCTGTGTCTCCTGCTGTATTTCCAAACATATACATTAGGATAAGAATAAATACCTGAACACAGCAACAAATCCTTTGTGCCAAAACTCTGCCAAGCAGTTACAGTTTTTATGCCTGGATCTCTACCCAGGTACCGATGAAACCTGACATCTTTTTCTGGCGTGAAGAAAAGAGTGTGTGTCTAGACAGACACATGCTGTGAATCAGACCACTGTCACTTGACTCCTGGGACTCTCCAAACTGATTTACGATCTATCGCTTATCTTCGACTTCTTGCATATTCCTTAACCCTTTCGTATCTTTTCCATGCAAACCACAGCATGAAGCAGATTACTGTAATAATACTCCCAATATCTTTAATGCACTAGGCAAGTCTCTTAAAGTTTTCTCTAATCCAAAATTTTCAAAGACCGCAAATGAGTTTCCAATGATGAGGGCAAAATGATTGCTTCTCTCACCATACCCAGAAATTGTAAGTAGCTCTTATTTACTCACATCTCCCGTCAGAAGTCACAGATGTTTGAATTAATTTTTGTTAGGGATTAACAGAAGATACAAAGCATTGTTATTAAGCAGTAAAACTAATTAAATTTCAACAGACTGGAAAATCATTTCATATTTCCAGTACAAAAAATATTAATTCCCAGAGATTCTCGGTCCTGACCTGGCTGCTTTACACTGAAACAAGAGAGGGTAGGAGCATTACCATTAGGCACTTTTAAAGGGGAATTGGTGCTGAAGAGAAGTCCCCAGCGATCAGGCACATGAACTGAACAGGGTACAACAACAGGAGATACCTCATTCTGCAGGATACCACATAGCTGAGCCCCAAAGTTAGTAATGATCCATGTAACTGAGTGCCCTCGCGATTTTTGTTTAAAACTATTCAAAGCAAGAAGAAAGAGTCTTTGCACAGTCTGAGTTACATAATTATTTTGTTTTCAAACCAGAAACTCCACTAAAACTGGATTTTCTTGCATGCACGTGTTTTCTGACCCTTGCCTGGCATTTTCAGCCACTCCCGTGATGCTCAGTTGGACTGGGACTGGTCAAGAGCAGCTCTCCAGTGAAGCCATGCAAGCTTTCTCCATCACCACCTGCCATCTGCCTCTCCTTGACCCACGCTGGGCACCAGCCGAGACACGGACAGTTATTCCCAGAGCTCCGAATGCCCAGGGCAGCCCTGCCAAGAGAAGGCAAAGCAGCACCACCGATGGAAGCATCCTTGGGGCCAGCTCTGCTGTTCAACAGAGCGACTGGAGGTGGCTTCGTAGAACGAAACCAGGGACGGGGTCTTGTATGGAGCCTCCTCACTTCCTCCCTACACACTGCACCTTGTTTTCTCCTTGCAACACCCTGAACACCCAGATTAATTACTCAAAGCTGACACAGAACACTCTCAACTCCCTTTTTTATACACATGCATGCATATAATACACATGCCAACCGCTTTCCCACCCTGATACATCAAGCTCTCATATAATTTATTAATCAGTTCAGAATAAAGCCTCCAAGAGCCTATTCTCACGCTTACGTTGAAGCACCAAAGGTGCCCAATCCACAGAGGACTGCCGTGTCCAAACTAGCAGTTATTTTGTCAGTGGATAGAGCTACATGTGATGTATCCAGCACAACAGCAAAAGCTTTATCAGCTTTTTCTGATCTTTTTGGAATGGAACAGAAGGTATTTTTCTTAAGGGCGAAGTATTTAATATTGCAACAGCTGCTAAACTCATTAAGCCAGCCCAGACAATGATCACATCATTATCATAATTCCATTTAAAGCACTTGCCTCTTTTAAGAGGACCAACACGATACAATCATTAGAACATTTTCCTGGCAGTTAGCATCCTTATTTGTTGTGAGGGTGAGAAGTGAATTGAAGCCTCCTCATTTTTTTTCATTAAGGTCTCAATTAGAAAAATCAATGACTTACTGAGGTTGCCACAACATTTCAATGTCCCAATTTTTCCACTGAAGACCACAGAAACTTCACCGAACTTCAAAAGCTGAACAAATTGAGCTCCTTGCTTGTGAACCAGCAGCAGTATGAACTTCACTCATCACCTCTGTCCTATTTAGAATAAAATTCGTGTTTCCTATGACTTGTGGGTGTTTTGCAAATGCAGCAAGAGATGGTTTCTATACTAGTATTCTATACTTCTGCAACATCTGAGAAGAGATAATCCCTCACCGCATCTCAAACCTGCATGCCCACGGGAAGGTAGAACATTCCCTAAAGAGCAGCATGCAAAGGAAACGGATTGTGAAAATCCCGTTATATAGCACCGAGCAGAAATGCCAGGAAGCCACCCCCTCCTGCTGCTGCCCTCGCATCCCACCCAGCACCCGCAGGGAAGAAGTTGCTGTGTAGGTGGTGAGAGAGACAAATCTTTTTTTGACAGCCTGACAGCAGGCTAAAGCCACCTGAATCTGAAAGTTACTGTCAGAGAACAGGCTGGTGGTCAGATATCCAGTATCAGCTGAACCTTGCATTCATTTCTGGGCTAAAAGGGTGCTAAAGAGCATTTCTTCCATTAAGGATGGTGTGCTCACATTGTAAAGCTGACAGGTGAAGGATACAGATAGGATAACTTCATGTCAGTGGGATAAGTGGTTTTCCACAAAGCACTGCCTTCCCCACTATTCACCGTTTCCTGCAATTCATGAACTAGAGAACATCAAGTGAAACTACAAGGCAGCAGGTTTTAAACAAAGACATGGAAATATTTTCTACCCAGAATCGTGTAATTAAACTGGGGAACGCTCTGCCCCGGCATGATGTGGCCACAAGCCAGTAAGGAGCCACCACCCCCCGTGCCCACATCTCCCCCTTTCTGATGATCACTGTACGCAGCGAGGGTTTTTGTCTCTCTTACTCTGGAAGATGCGTACAAGGAGAGCGTTAGCAGCTTGAGGTGATTTCATCAAGATCTTACAGCAGCAAATCCAAGAACAAGATGAACTGGAGTAATATGAGATCTCCCAGGTTTCATTCTTCGTTGTTTTTTTTCATGTTAGTGATTTTTCTTTCCTCTCACACAAGAGTCAGAGCAAGAATTGTAGACTACAGCTAGAGATAACACAGCTCAAGTCAGCTCATAATCACAGACAGAACAAGCTACCAGGCTGTCCTGTGCATAACTGTAACACACATCCTATGAGTTGCAGGAACTCATGTGGGCAAACGTTTCTGAATATCATCAGGAGCTAGAGCAAGTCTTTAATCACATGGACATCCTTACACTCCTCTGATTTCAGACTACTGGAGCTTGGATTCAGGCTGACATTGGAGATGCAAGCAACAGCACAGGGAGAAATGCAATTAGTGAGCTGGACAGGCACTGGGAGCAGCACGAGCGAAGTGTTAAGGAAGCAATGCAGTCCTAAAATCAGGAGAAAAGACTAAGGGGAAAAAAAAAAAGTATTGTTTGGAGAATAAATGGTCTATACTGTTAAAGTAAACAAGTATTTCCAATATTGCCAAAAGTTATAAATCCTCATTTGCAATGGACCTGTGAGTCATATCTGAGAGTGTTTATACAGAATTATGCTGCAGCTGCTGTGCCAGGGTCCTCCTTACTACACGCCAGAGAATCCAAAGAGGAGTGAGTCCCTACCTTGTCCCAGATAGTGTTTTGTGCCTTCTGCTGCAACAAACACCTGCTGAAGCTTTTCTGCACCTGGGGGATTGATAACACCTCCATCCTTTGTAGATTCCTGCAAGCCCAGCGAAATCCTGGACTCACACCTTCTTTCCCTCCAAGGGTCCTCTAACTGGGTTTTCCTCAACTGCTATTTTTACAAACCTTGCATTTCTGAAATTTTTGTTCGCTTTACCTGAAAATGGCCAACGCACTCAAAATTTACAGCAGGAACTATCAGAAAGGCTGCATACAACCATAAAAGATTCCTTTTCTTATGAAACAAGGCTAAAATGTGCCATTTTTCTGGCAGAAGCGAGAATGTGTCATTCCAAGGAGGAGATGCACAATTAGTGATCAGAACGCTTTGAGATTCTACATTCTGGTTCTTTTCCTTCTGGGCTGCAAGTCTGGATAGCTTCAGATGGAGAAAGTGAAAACTGTGATAACAAGTAATCTGTCCTGGGTGTGCTGCCTCCTGCCTGTGCCAGCAGCCTGGGAGCACCTGCTGCCAGAGGAATTTTTTTTTTATTAATTTTTATATATATATATATATTTAGGAATCAGAATCCCTAAACTTCTTCCAGAACGCACAGATCTCTACTTCACACCGCTTCTCACTGAAAAGTCTTTCCCCCCATCCCTCCATTCCAGCTATAAATTTAAAGGTTGTAGTTGTAGCAGGACTGTCAGCAACAGTGAAACACAGGCTATGTTGAACCATCTTCAGACTTGAAAGAACCAAAGAAAAAATGACTGATACCTCCCCGTACCCTCTAGTAAGATATTTTGGTACTAAAACATAAGAACTGAAAGTTATACTAAAAGCAACTCAGGCTCTGGGGAAACGTGGGAGTTTGTTGCCTCATTTATTATGAATAGATGAGCATTTATATAGCATCCACAATATGCATCTGAGTCTGTAGCAACAGGGGGAGTTAAGGGGAAATCAGCAATTTCAGCAAAAACTGATGGCTTATTAGATAAGGAATATGCAAAAGGGATTGCAGGGCACTTTACATGCTTGGGCAGGTGTTATTCCCACACGCCAGTGCTCCTGCCTGGTTTCTTTTCATACCCTAAACCAGGCTGAGTTAGTCTTTACTGAAGTTTCCCAGGGAAAAAGCATTGGCACCACAATGGCACACTGAGATTCTGGGCTTTCTGCACAGAAAAGGGGATGGAGTACTTTTCCTCCAGTTCTAGTGTGAATTTTAACGCAGGAGTGAAGCATTAGCTGGGTACCTACTGCTGGGTTCCCTTCAAGATCCCTCCAGAACACAGTAACTTTTAAAAGATGTTTTGCTCCCCAAACAGGAGTCCAAAACGAGTGGAAAAGAGAAAAGCAGATGAATTTAACATAAAAACGAAATAAAAAGAACCTAAGGCACAGGTCCCTCTCCACAGGAACAAAAGGATGAGGGCATGGACAGCTCTGCACGCTCCGGTAGACGAAGGAGATCCCGGGGTCTTCAGGTAGGAAAAGCAAAGCTGGCCCAGTGCAAATTGCACAGGCTCTTTGCACAAATCTCCAAGCACCCGGAAAAGCATAGTTTCAGCAAAATACATGCTTATTGGCTTTAGAATTTATAGTTCCTTTCTCTGGCCAGAGAATCTTGCCTGAATGGTATCCTGCCGGAGCTCCTCAAACTGCAGCACGGACACCCACTAATATTTAAGTGACGAGCTAATGATGTAGTTAATGAAAACAGCCGGATTTCACAATCCTCACTATATGCCTTAAGTTTTTGATGAATAATCTGAAATGCCTATTAAAATGAGGAATTTCTAAATGTCAGTGCTGCACATTTTCTCATGACAACTCTTTAAATTTGGGCTAGCCAAAATACAGACTTTCAGGCTTAGTCAGCTTCTATTTCTTCTCCTGAACTGGCAAAAGACAGAAAAGGGGGGGGGGGGGGGAGACAAAAAAAAGCTATGATTTCTTGCAATATTTTAATTTTCCTAAAGAGACATTTACTTTGAAACTTTGGTCTTAATACCATTACTTCCTGCAGCACATCAGATCAAAATTATATTGTCTAAACTAATTACACTAAAAAATTCCCTCAGACAGCTCAGATGGAAATCTCTGTCCCTGCAAAATACTTGGTTTTTTCTGAGCAAGCATTTCCCAAAAGAAAACAGTTTCTTCAGACAATTCTCAAACAGATTTTCAAAATCTTTCAAATTTGCCACCTAGAAACAAGAATGCAAAAGCCTCTAGACGTTTCTTTTATATTTGGGCATTGATACACAGACAAGCAGCAGCACATACCAAACTTTCTTCCCTTATTGATCCTGTCACTATATTAAAAGCTGCTGTACAGTGAAAAGAATGATCCAAGCAAGTCTGACGTGTGAATTAGAAATAAATTGAATAAGATTTCTCACAAGAACAAAACTGTTAAATCTACTCCTCCATTTAGTAAAAATCAGATTAAAACCAACAACGTTGCAGTGTAATTTCTGTCTTCGCTCTCTTTATCTGATGAGCAAAGAGACAATTTAACACCTTTCCCAGGAATCTCGCTGCCTGGAATGGGAATACAAAAAGTCATTTTGATTCTTTCAGCTGTCAAAAAAGAGCATGTCCATCAAAAATGGTCTGTCAGGTCAGAGGGAGAATTGGATTGAAGAGATTATCAGTGTATTGGCATATTATGCTTGTAGTAGTCCCACTACAATAAGCAGTACTTTAAATAATAGTGAGAATTACACGTGTCATTTCAATTATTCGTACAGCGAATTTTGTGCTGAGGAAAGTTGCTCTATAGCACATCCTAGTGAAGGACCAGTGAGCATAGGGGTGCCACCTTGCCCCAAGCCCACCTTATGTCCTCAGGAGACCCAAGGACCTGGCCCAATCCAGCCCAAAGCCTGAAATTTAGTTCTTGGCCTCATCTGCATTAGACAAGCTCTCCTACTGCTGCTTTAAACATACACCAATCTCTCATCCTGCAGAGACAGCATATGGCACTAAGTGATGATTTATACCAGAGTGCCAAATAAAAATCTGTCACGCTCACAAAATTATCGTTGCCACTGCAGCCACGGGCACAGGGAGGGTTTGCTAACCTTCACCTGGTCCCGAGATGCTCTGCTCTTCCAACTCCTAACAGACACACTTAATGCAAGCAAACTGTACTCCTGGTAAAGTTAGCACGCTCCTGGCGTGACTTTTTTCCTCCCCCTCTTCAAGATTTCCTACCAGAGCAAGCCCACCATCAGCACATCCATCTCGAACCCTTCTTGCCTTCAATAAATAAAGCCAGAGAGAATCCCGTCTTTGCAGGATGCTACAGATGCACTGCTGACAGTGACCTTTCTCGGGCAGATTCTCTCATTACTCCACGATGATAAAAAGAGAAGAAGGGAGGATGAGAAATTAAGCAATTCTTTGTTGTTTTTCCCCAATTACTGTGATAATTGCTAGAGTGGAAAAATTAAAAACAAGCATTCCTGTTCCATCACAATACATCCACCTCCCCCCAAACAATCCGCACTTCGATGATCATGTAACATTTCTTGACATTGATGGCCAGAAACGTAACACCCAATATCCACTTCTAAAATACCTGTTTAAGTTCCAAGCACAGCACACACACAGATGTCAAGGACAGAAAATTAAAAAAAAAACAAAACCCCAAAAACAAACCAATCCCTAGGCAAATTAAAGATCAAGACACTTTGAGATGCATTGGTGGTGATGACCACGTAGGGTGCTGGTTCATCTATCTACCCGCACCACTGTGCAACGGTGGTGCAGAGCGCTCTGCAGACCTTCAAAATAATTAACATGGGCTCTTATCTATGAAAAGGTGCATCATATTTCTTTAAAAAAATTCATGAGGAGCTATAACCCAAAATGGATCACATTTCTCAGCAACTGGCATCCTCTTTTGCTGACAGGGAAAAACATAATCAGCGCTAACATTTTGTTTCTGAAACACGGCTGCTATTGTCATCACATTTTGACTCACCAGCACATAGTATCAGCCTGTAGTTGGCAGTTTTAATTTCCTGCTAGTGCAAACACGTGGCCCTGTTCCAAGCCCATAACTTGTCTACCAACGTAACACGTGAAGCGTCATAAGCTTACATCTCAAATCAATAGTCCAGATTCTCTGCTTTCGAGAACCACGAACAAAGCAATATCCCTGAGCTAAGTTCTTCGGTTTATCACACTGAAAGGTAAGGTAAAACCCAAAATGGTGATGTTACAAATTCCATTTTATCGCTCTCTTTTTAAGATATATGACAGGCAGAAGAAACATCAATCCAGAAGATATTCGGGATGCCTGCAAAACTGCTGCATCGACACATTTATTTACATGCTGCTGCCACTTGTGCAACAATATTGCAGGTCCTGTATTTTAATAGCAATAGAAAAACCACCCTAAATTCATCAGCCCGGTAGAACTAACTTGCAGAGACAGCTGCCAGCAGCCTTTCACTGCACTAATCAGGAACTGACACCGTTTCTCCATAAGAGGAGCTCGGAGTGCTAGAGGTTAAGTTTTAAAACAATTGCCTAAATTACTAGAGATTACCTGCTAACATCACCAACATAAAGGCCTGACCCCTCAAAACCTGGTCTAATTAGCACAGACAGAGAGCAGGGAGAGGGTCGGAGGGGGCGAGATCACCTCCTGCTGAAAAGAAAGGAGGATCTGGGTTTCTGCACCAGTGAGATGCTCGAGATGCTTTTATACTTCCAGATATTTATCTGCTGCATTTCCCGTGACGCTTGGGTGCCCTCTGCAAGGAGAGGGGGTCAGGAGCAGCTTTCACTCACCGGTGGCTGCTGCTTGGTGGGCTGCGTCAGGCAGGAACGTGTCCTTCCTGTCTGTCTTCTGTCCTTTCTCCAGCATCGCCAGCGCAAGGCCAGCCAGCGGGATGGCATCCCACGTAGAGCTGCCTTCAGTTTTGGGAGACTCCTCATGGGCTACAATTAAAAATGGTTGGCACGAAGCTTTTTACACCACCTACAAGTTTGTAACCAGCTCCCCAGGAAAGCCTTCTGGTGCGTCAAGGCAGGTATTTCCCTCTTGGTGCTGCTAGGAGGCTTTTCATGCTTTTGAATCGCTAGGCATGGGTTGCAGGAAGGAGCACAAGTTCTGCACAGAAGAGGCTCTTTTGTTCTAGCTTTGTACATCACACAACACTTTGTGGTCCTTGTTTGTCTCCAAATTGTACGGTGGGGCAGGGACAACAGGTTAAAGACAGGGTGGTACCTTTGTAACCACGCTTCAGGCTCTAGCCTGGCCTTTGGCGACATGGCCCTGCGAAAAAACCTCCTATTTTCTCTCTCTCAGTATTGTTTTCTGCAAAACAAACAACATCACTGCAGTAGAGGAAATATTCGTGCTCACATATCAAAAGGCAGTGCATTGAGATGAAGGACTTTTCACACTGCTGTGCAACCCACAAATGCTCTGTGCCTACAGCTGCTTGGAAACATCACTCCAGCAACCCAGAGAGCGCACACACACACAAAAAACCACAACCACAAAAACCCCCAAAAACCTGCATCAGTTAATGTTCTTCCTAATGTTTATACAAATCTGGAAAGATTTGGAAGGTTGAGCTTTTTGACCATAATATACACTCGAGAGCCAAGAGAGAGGATTACCCCTTCAAATACCGAGAAAATGAAGATTTTCTTCACCCTTTTTTCCTTGACCCTGGAAGTCTAAGAGTTCAAGCAGCTAAAGAGGTAAACATTTTGTCCTCAGAGAAGGACAAAGCAATATTTAATCAGTAAAAGACCTTATCTTTACTGTAGATTGATTCTACCTATTAAATTTCAAAAAGTTAAAATCCATTTCACTGGAGACCTGCATGCAGTCTAATTAAAACCACTTCCTCAGTTACTTAACACAGTGCACAGGGATAGAATAACACCACTTTGAGAGGTCTGCAAGCTGTAGACTTGTACTGGTTTTACTGGGTGTGCAAAGCTGCCACGGACAGGCCATCATGTCTGTGGAGCAACATGGATGATGCTTGGTCACATATGTTGGATAATCCAGTTATTTGGGAATCAGCTGCACTGTGTTGGCTTATTCTGTTGTGCTGTTTAAAAATGCAAAGGACACAGCAGTTCAATATCACTTCACATGCTGCCACCAGATGAGCTCTAGAATCATTTGTCATCTCCTGGAAGACCCCACCACCTCTCCACACATCACGGTAGGGTTTGACAGAGAATCGGAGCAGATCCGCACTCGCACAGGAACACCTCGCACGCAGGTCGTTGCGTGTTGCATCACGTACATACACACATTCTTTGTGTTTAGCAATGCCTCTAAGGGAAAAAACTAGGAGCAAAAGAGGAGGCGAGTAGCCCTTTGTGTTCACCGTGGTGTTGTGACAGGCATGTGGGAGACCAAGAGACTCCTGCAATATTTGAGAAAGGATCTTGTGCCCCAAGAGGGTTGATAGACATTCCAGGGAGGAAGAGGAAGACACGGGGAGTGCTGGAAGAAGCCACCAGGAGAGAAGAGGTGTTTCCTTAAGACTTATCGTTATAGTTTCTTTTACTTTCTAATCCTTCTCTCCCTATAATGTTTTGGCTTTTAAGGGGTTGTCTGGCTCTTGCTAATATACCCCTAACACAAGGAGCCTTGTTGGAGAGAACTAGGGGATTTAGTAGCCTCATTTAATACACGAGGGGCAATTTCCAAATGCTCCTCCAGGAGAGGGAAGTTCAAACACTGCTAGCCCTGTAATAAAAACAACCTGCCATCAGCTCAGATTGGATTTGGTCTTCAGAGTGGACTCCAAGAAAGGTGAGATTTTATACCCCCTTAACACCACCTCTTCCTCTCTTGTCTTCAACACAAACCAACAAAAAGTAATTTAAGAATACTTTTTTTTTTTTCCTTTCCTTCCAAAACAAAATTCTTTCACAAAGCAATTTGACTGTCAAAGGACATCACAACCCAACAGCCTGGTTTCAGAGCTTTTACTAACAAGCTTCCATGCCCGTTTGCAGTCAGTGTCCTGGAACCCTGCTGTGACCGAGAGACTGGCTCCTGAGACCCACGGTCTAAAAATCTCTGATTCAGACCGCCACAGAGCTGCATTGTCTAATAACAAGCAATGACAAACTGCAGCTTGCCACAAAACCTCAGCCAGCTCTTACCTGGCTTCCACTGTTCCTTTACTGCATTGATAAAAATCTGAAAACACTCATGTTTTACAGTTTAAACATTAACATTTCTAGGATTCAGATGGTCACAGTAAGGCTTCCATACCTCAGCTAAAGAGAAAATAATCTTATAATTAATTAACTGTAGTTTGTAGTTAAAATTAAGAACTCAAATAGTTATTTCTAATTGCTTTACTCCAGTATATAAATGTTTCTATGGTACAACTATGATTTTATGAAGCTACTAGACATTGCTTGACTTTTTTATTTTTATGCCCAGACATTTTTCCATCAGAAAGATGTGGTTTTAGTAAAATAAATGTTTTTATATGGAAAGTACCATTTGAAAGGACACTAAAGCTATATTTTTAATAAATTAACCTTCACGGAAAACTGAATAAAACTTCTGTTTTTAATCTGAGAACATAAGCACTCCCTTGGGGAAAAGGGAAGAAACTTATAAGGTAAAAGGAAACAAAATCCAGAGAAGGAAAATGGAAAACTCAATACTTGAGTTGCCAAAGTGGCACTGGAAATTTATAGCAAGCGTGCTTTTGTTTAGGAACTGCTCCGGGAAGCACACAAGGTGGAAGCGGTTGGTCCAAGTTTGTGCAGTAAGTCGGACGATCAAAACCTGGGACTGCTCAGCTCCGACCATTTACAGCTCCCTTTCTCTGGCAACAGCCACCAGAAGGAACCGGCCTCAGAGCAGCCAAGGTTTGGAGCCAGAAGTAGTTTCTCCGACTCCGTGCAGGGCTGTTTCACATCAAAACTCGTAGTCACAGACTCCGTCGTTGTAGTGGTATCACGCACGTTCCCCCAGCTGTAAACACTCATTCACTCGTGCAAGTTGGGAGAGAAATTTCAAGATGGTTTTAAACCCCAAAATGAAAGGCGAGGAGGCGAAGCACACCGATACCAGCCTTTAGCGCACACAGACTCCTCGATGCTCAGAGGCAGCAATACAGAAAATATTCAGACCTGGGCTGCAGTTTCTTTTTTCTCATTTCTTTGAGGGCTCATTTAGGCTGGGTATCATTACTGAGCTTGGTTCACGAAGAGTCAAGCCTTTGGCTCCACGCTCAACTGCATTTTGAAGATTGTTCATGGGAACAGCCTGCTTCAAAGTAGGGCTGTACTTTGAAAAGCACCAGAATGCAAAACATCCCCATAGGCTGCCTTTGTTTATCACCTCTCACGGGCTCCAGAACATACTGGCGAAGTCAACAAGAGAGCGTTACAAGCAACAACCTTGTTCTTTCAGCTCTGACATCTTTGCGGCATCTGCAACCCAAGCTCTGTCCTCCCTCGTTCCTAGAATAAAGCCACAAGAGGGACAAGACAGATGTGTTCCTAAATACACCTAAATTAACATCAAAATCCAACCTTGTGAGGTCAAAGATGCTCCCGGTGAGACTAAATCAGTCAGGTTTCCTCAATTTGCCAGCCAGGCAATCAGAAGGTGATTTTTGTTTGTACACAGCAAAACAGTAGCAGCAGTCAAGCACAATTCTTGAACTGTGATCCCTCTTTCCAAGGCAAAACCACACCAATTTCTACATAATGATGATTCTTCCATTCACTGAAGCTCATTCATCCCACATGACAGCATTGAGAATAGCTGTAAATCTTGATACTTCTCCCAGAAATGACTACACTTACAGAAGAGCACACAGAAGTGAAAGGATATGGTATTTCTCCTCTTTTTCTTAGGATTCCTTTCTGGCTCATCCCTTCCAGGACCACGTTTCAACAAATCCAAGAATTCCTGACATTGCAATAGCTCATTTTCTAGCCCTGCTCTCAAGTTCCCACTGAGGGTTGCATGACAACCTCTGTCCTCCCGGTCTTACTTCTCAAGTTTCAAGAATTTGAATGGAGGTGTTTAAATACACAACTTTAGGAAGGGGCTGGAGGGGAAAAAAACCCAGAGTTATCTGCTCTACCATTCTGTTTCATTCAGAGACACTTTGCAAGAGATAATGAATTTTGAGTATCAGTAAGATTGCATAATCCAGCCACCCACTATCAGGCTGCTTAGCACAAATTTGGCTATATTTTTTCCCTTGCCAAACTGTTCCTGCAGCAGGCCCCTTACTTGGCAGAAATGCTGCTGCTATTCTGGCTGTAGAACACATTTAAGGGGAACACACTGTTCCACTATGTCAAATTCATTCTCAGGAAACTCTTCCTTCCTGCACATGGCACTCCGTACTCCGGAAAATGCCACCGACACCAGAGTAGCCCTGGCTCATCCGTAGTCCAACTCCACAGCTCCACCACCACCATCTTTTGTTGGGAGTCTTGAACAAGCGTCCAAGTCCTTTTGATGGAACCACTGATCCTGAAATAACTCATCCCAATGGGCAGCATGAAAAACACTCAGCACAGGACTCATTTCATATGGAGTGGCAGGAGCCCCGTGTAGAGGCTGATCTCCAGCCCAAGCTTCGGTTTCTTTACAACTGTGACAGAGTCATGTGTCTTTCTTGTGCCTCAGTTCTCTCCATACAAACCACACAAAAATCCCTAAGAAAGAGGCTGCTGGACACAATTAATGCAGAGTTTTTTCCCACCCACCCCACCCCCCCAGCTCATCAGGCCTGGACACTGCTGTAGCAACCTACTCTTCTCCTTGTCCAAGTGATCATCATCTCCATTGAGACACAGCGACTAAAAAGGCAGTGGGAGGTGTTTTGAGCCCACACCTCTGAAAGGGACAGAATCAAGAATTTGTGGGTGTTGTGGGTTTTTTTTAACTTGGGAAAAGCACCTATTTCATTCCACGTAGGAATCAGTGAAGTTGCACGTTATTGCTAAAACAAAGCTAGAAGGCAAAAGCTTAAATACCTAAATGCCAGTATCAGGTTGCAGGACTCTAAAATGTCCAGCAGAAAAAGTACAGTTACGGACTCCACTCCCAAACTCAGAGCTCTTTTACGAGACAAAAACTTGCATTGAAATGAAAGAAACAGATGTGCATTGCCGCAGAAAATGGAGTAACACAACTTGTAATGTTAGCAGTGCTTATATCTAACTTTCCTTTAAAATCATTAACCTTTTTATAGCTTGCTTTCTGGCTGAGCACTTTCTATTCCACATGATGTTCTTCTGAATAGAAAAGCACTCTCAAGTGAATTTAGCCTAATGAGAGGAGTCTATGATGACATTTAACATTATCCATTTATCTTTTTAAAAGAAAGAGCATAAGTACACTCCCCATACTCACAAATTTGCTTCAAGTTTGTTCTCTTTGGTGAATTTAGTCCCAGGCCATTAACTTCAACTTTGGTGGGTTTATGTTGTGCTCAGTTGTTCTCTGGGAAGCGGTTTGAGCTCCACCAACAGCTTCCACCCCAGAGCTGCAGGAGAGTAATTAACTCGGGGTTAACATCAGCTGGGTTCACAAATGAACAAGGGATGCAAAGGTCAAAGGCTCCACATCAATTCCCCAGATATATCCACACAGAGACTGCCTTAAAGTAATTTGCAGTGATTAATACATGTTATGAGCTGGCAGAACCTGGTACAGGCACACGCCAGAATTACACTTTGATGGGAGAGAGGATGCTGCTGTTGAGGAGAGACCTCCCTGCTCAAAGCATATAAAAATATAACTATTTTACTACATCATCCCTACATTTTCTGAGCCTCGAAGAATGCAACCAGCCAGCCTGATGTCTCTAAGCCAAAAACCTACTAAGGATACAGAATTAGGTTTGGCTTCTGCAGTGGTCAACTATTTAACACTTCCATCATTTCTACATTTGTATTAGGTGAACATTACACTTGTTGCTGCTCCTGAATCTACCATCCAGACTGGGTTTTGTTCAGGGCTATCTAAATCATACTTTTAGTAAAATGGCATTTTTTTTTCTTGTTAATATACAGCAATAAACCTTACTGTTAGGAATAGGAAATTTGTATTTCTCTGTTGAGAAATAGCATGTTTAGGAGAAAAAAAACAGCATCAAATGGAATATCTAGCTTTCACATTCCTAGCTATTAAGAGGAAGAATTAAAAAGAAACAGAGAGACACAGTAACTTGAAAGGAAGCACAAAGCCATTCTGGCAAACAAACATCTTGACTTGAAAAAATAGAGTACTTACTAGCACTCTTTTACCTTGTTGAGGAAGTCTCAAGTGAGCTTCAGACCTAAATTGTCCTATAAATGCAGCACAGCTAGAGCTCAAACAAGCACCTTAGGAAAACACTTTGAGAAGTGCTCAAACTTAGTTTCACTACCTATCACTGACGATGATTTGGGTTGATTGGCTTCTGAATGAAACCAAATGAGCTGAAATCCATTTAAGGTATCACCAGCTCCAGAAATTAAAGGTAAAGATCCTGAAAATCAGTGAGCCTGGTTCCTAAAAGTGAGGATGAAGAAAGTAAGCAGAAGAGGGGGAAGTAAAATGCTGTCTCAATGCTGGAACCCTTATGTGGTGCAACAAGTAACTGGAGAAGTTGCACTTTAAAAAGCTGATAATTTAGCAAGGCACAAATGTATGTATTCTTCATAAGTTTCAGCCCAGTCATGGGTTGTGTGGAGTTTGGGGACATTTCTAGTGAGACCAAATGCATCAGAGCTTGGTAACTATAGAAACTATTAATTTAGAAGTATTAAAGAAAAGTCCATATACGCAGCAGAGGTTGCATGACAACCCTTAATTCTGTCACCATCTAACTTTTGACTTGGCAACTCACAGAATTTGTGTAGAAAAGATTTTTGCTACATTATTTCTTAACTTTAAAAAAATAGAAAAAAATGGAGAGGAGAATAATTAAACAATCGACCACAGAGCTGCCCATACCGGCTGTCTGCAGGACCCAGCCCAGGGAAGCTCTGGTTGAAGCCCAGGATAAGCACATCTCAGCCATCAGCTGTCCTCCCCGCAGGCAGCCAAGGGGAACGGGGCGGCTCCTCTCCGGGGGGCTCTGCGGCTCTTTATGGCCATGCCGAAGGCAGGGATGCGGCTGTCCTGGATTAGGAGCCAGACGCTGGGGGTGAATGTGCCTCAGGAGCTGCAGGCCCTTTTGGGGAGCTGTTGGGATTGGCACTAATGCTACACCAGACCTTGTTACCCTATTCCTAATTGCACAGCACATCAGTTCTTAATTACCTCCCTCATCCTTCCTGCTCTTCTTCCTTGTGGTCCCCAGCACCTCAGCTGGCTTTGCCCTCCTTTTTTTTGGGGGGGGGGGGGGGCAGCACAGGAGCACTAAGACCCCAGCACCACAGATGCTCCTGGGGACCCAGGTGGGCTGATTTGGGGAAATTCCCCGCTGGGTGTCTCAGCCCTGGTCCTGCCCTAGCCTCAGCGCAGGCAGAACCTTCCCAGCATGTAGGACGGAGGTGTCTGATGCGTTGGAGCCCAGCACAAGTGGGTGGGCGCAGGAACAGGGATGTACCTCCTGCACCGCAGTGTGTCCTGGCCAAATCCTGCTCAGTCAAAACAACTCTTTAATTAGCCTGTTTATTCACAGAAGAAATGGCTTCCAAGGCAAAACGCAATCAAAACCAAACACCCAGCATGGCAAAAGTCTGGAAAAGACCCCCGCAAGCTAAACCCCAGATCTCATGGGAAGTGCTGAACCATCTCAACCATCTCATCTCCACCTGTACCTACACTCCTCTCTGCATCTCCACTTCCACCACTTCGTCGTGCCGCTGCCCTCTGCTAAGGACCCCAGGCGTCCTTAGGCACTGAGGACACACATGCTGCCCTCAGTCCTCGGTGAGCACAGCCACCGCTGTAAGGGTGACCAGTGACATCTTCACTTCAGCGCCCTGCTTGGCTGCACACTACAAGCCTTTCACTTTGCTCGTTATCAGTTTACCGTAGGCAGCAGCCAGCATGTTCGGCTAATTTAGCTTGGACTTGTGTCCCCCCCCGGCCTATCACACAACTCTCAACTTGCAGCAGCAACTTATACCAGAGACAGCGCACAAGAGCCTGTTTACCTCTCTGGCAGCAGCAACTCCGAACATTTCTTAAATCAGAAGTATCAAATGCTCTCAGCTCTGTGTGGACTTTGATTCACTTCCGCAGAGTTTCTGAAGCCTGCAGATAAAGCGATGTAAGGTATCCTGCCAGAGACATAAAGCTTCAAACTATACAAAGAAAGATGACTGGTTTTCGGCAGCCTATCTGGATCGCCTGGATGGATTAAGCACGAGTAAACCCCTCTACCTTGCAGGGAAAGACTTAATGAATTTGCACATTTTCTGGTGGCTGAAACACGAGCCAGCCCGGTGTGAACAGCTGGAAGCATTAATGTGCAATAATGTAAAAGGAGTCAAATATATTATAATGACTGTCAGTCAGCAGTAGGTGTGTAATATGAAGAAGGAACACATTAAATCTGTTCTAAATAATTGGCACTGTGTTTATGTAGGACTAGTGCTGCATATTAAAACACACCTGATTTATTCTTCATAACCAATGATTATTTACTACATCTGTGATAGCTGTATAGATTCAAACCTCATTTTTTAAAAATGATTAATTAGTGTTTAATTAGCATGCATTACCATACTAGTTATATACATCCTAGTTGTGAATGCAAATATAATTCTAATAATTACATAACTAGCTATGCTTTCAAGAGCCTAATACATAATGCAGTACAGACAGCTTCCCTTGCCAGAGGAAAATAGCACATAACACATTTAAAAAATGCTTAAATCCTCCTTTCAAAATGGACTTGGGTTTAAATCAAGAATTCTTAGGCACTTGGTTCTTTCTAGTGCTCAAGTACAAAATTTATGTGCCACTGGCGTTCTCAAACCCAACTACACAACCCCACAAGCATCCTCGTCCCTGCTGGTTGGCACACGCAAGGCCACGTAAGACCGGCAGACAGCTAACGAGCTGGTCGGTGCCGTACCTTGAGCTGATCCCACTAGGATCCGAGGTGGGATCCCTCACCCAAGCAATCCTGTTGGCAGTCTCCAGGTGAGCGCGTGCAGCCTGGGGCAGGTCGGACCATCCAGCCCACCTGGCTCAAACTCTTCCTTAGGCTGTTTGCCATTCTGCTCGCTCCCCTCTGGGTCCTCGTAATGGCAAGGGGAAACTAAGATGTGGGATCCCCGCAGCAGGTCTAGCTGTGACAGCGAATAACAAGGGGTTTCACAGCTGACTCGCCTGAGCAGAGGGAACTACCACAAGCAGTAAGCTTCCCTGGCATCGGCAGCTCCTTTTTCAGCCACTTTCTGCAATACGTGCACATACCTCCACCCATGTGGCGGTTGTCTGATGAGCCTGAGCACTGAACAAGGAGCTGGGAGCTGCGCGGGGGACACTGGAGGGTTGCACTCTGCATTTGTTTTACAGCTTGGACCCTCAAAGCTGGTTTGGTGCCTAAATCCCAGTGATTTTCAATCAAAGGTATGATCCTGCATCTCTAAGTCCTTTAGAAAAATAAGATATAGTCTTTTAAAAGCACATTAGGCAGTTTGGAAGGACCTTTATATTGGCATCCTTTCTAGGAGTAGTGATCTTGCCTACTTGAGAACCATCGCAGGGGTTGGAAGAGGCTGTTCCCTTTGCTAAGATGTGCCTTTGTAACACCAGTTGTAAAGCAGCTACTTCTTTTAAATGCTCAATCAATATGTGAAGCTCTGGAGATGTGTGTTTGAATCTCAGCCGAGTAGTGGTGCTGTGACACCTCAAGGACTGAGCAGAGGTGGCACCTTCAAACGATGCACTAGGACAACTGCCAAACGCGAGCCAACGTCTCAGCACTTCTCTAGGAGACAAATACCCTCACAGGCTCCTTCCCTTTGGCGTGCTAGTGCAAAGCGGCAGTGCAGAGAACATTCGTCACTTTACCAATATCTAAGAAAAGTCCCTAAAACCCACCCCGAATCCCAGTGGTTCTGTCAGATACTCTCCTACCTTCTTTCAACTCCACGCTACCAACAGGGAGACATTTCTGAACAGGTACGGAAGGGGTAGGGGGCTCTCTGTGTCTCTCATCGGAAGCCTACAAAACCAAATTGCTGTACCTTAGGCCAAAGACAGGCAGCCTCCTCTCAACCTCCCCGCTGTTAGGTGTGAGCTTGCGGCTCGGCGAGAGGAAGAGGGTGCGGGAGCCACTGTCCCCAGTGCACCCCAGAGCATCCTACAGCTGCAGCTAATGGGGGCGAGAAGGCTGCATTTGTCAGTCTGACAACAACAACTTTGAGATGCGGCTTCTTCTCCGGGTTCAATGACTCCCCACGCGGAGCTTCCTCTCCCCCAAGCAACGCTCCCGCAGCCCTTTATCCAGATCTCTCTGCTTTCCACCAACAGGAACGAAAAGCCCGAAGCAATTCAGCTGCGCTGACCGGGCTTTCCCTCCCCGGACTCTGCCTGCGAGATGTTTATCTTTCATTTCTCCTGTTGAGCCCAGCGCAGGAAAATCCCACTGAAGATAAATCCTCTCTTTTTTAAACATTAAATTTTAATGGAAGTAGTTTTTAGTCAAAGATTTGCTGATCATTCATGGTGAATAATAAAGCCTTTGGTTTATAAACAATTGCGCTTGTATCGCCTGGTCTCTCTTTCTGTCATGCCTCGCTCTTTATCTTGTAGAGGTTACCGAGGTGGGTTCAGTCAGTTATTGCTCAAAAGACCCATTTGATTGTGCTTGTTCAATGCAGCCACACATCTCTCTATCATCGCTGCCGGAGTGGCCCTGACGGTCATTACCAAGTCAATGCCTGGCCACCACAAGCAGTAGCAAATTTACCGAGGGAAGGACGACGGAAGGTAGAAGAGCTCTCTATGGGTCCCACATTAGTACTGTACCTGTCGCCCAAATGGGACAAAAGAGGTTTCGCCCTATTTTGGCGTCGCTGAGCAAGTGCGGCTGACCCTGCAAATACCGACTTACGCTTGGAGACGTGCTCCTCACATCAAACCCACTGCCTGGGGGAGCATGCATCAACAAAGCATCTCTTCTGGAGATGCCTAGACAATAGCAGTGCCCAGGACTAGCAACCCCGTCTTTACCAATCCTAGGTACATTTTATATTTAAAGGAAGCATTAACATTGCATGTTTTGAGAGCAAATACGTATGAATTGTTGCAGACAGTTAAAGCAAAGGCGCGAATTCCCATCAGGAAGCAAGGAATAGTTTTATGGCCGTGAAGCTTTGTGGAGTCAGGAAGATGCCCACTGCAATGTGAGCGGATCATATGGTGCAGCAGATTTTGATGTTCTCTTTGCCTTATGTCACGTACTTCAGAGCTTTCGTGCAAACTGCCAGGAGACAAGAAAAACATACTATTACTGGGGGAAAATGAAATATTCCATTTTCTAGACAAACTGTAGGGGCCGGATCTCTGGGCTGTCTTCAGTAATAAAAGCATTAGCGTTTTTACATAAATATGCTGGTGTAGTCCCAGGCTGATTAGTAAAGAATTGTAAATGTACCTGGCTATCTGCAGCCTGCAGAGAAAAAGCCATGCTCCTACTGGTTAGTTCTTAAATCTTTGAGTTTCTGAACACTGATTTTCTGATTGTCTACAAGTTGCCATGAAATTAAGAAAACGGGTCCAAACCCTCCTCCAATAAACAAACAAACGGACCCCCCCGTGGTTGCTTTATCACTGTTCCTCCCCGGTGCTTCTGTTTATCCTCATCATCCACCAGCCGGCACGGTGACACGCAGGAGAGAGTCCCTGGGGAACAAACCTCTCCGGGTCGGTGTGACCGAGGAGCCGGCAGCAGCTGGTGGCACACGGTCACGGCATCTCGCAGCTTCTCCAGGCATGGTCGGAACAGCCACCTCCACCCGGGGAGCCCGGCTCAGACAGCACACGGCTGCAGCAGCCCTGGGTGGAAAAATTATCATTTCAGGACAGGAAGTAGAGGACAGGGAGTAAATCCTCTGCTCCGTTCGGTCAAGGCTTTTAAAATCAAGTTTAATGCAGATCTGAAGTGAGACAAAGTCTGATCCAAAGGCAGTGGAAAAACTGGAACAAAGAGGACTTCATTGCTCTCCCTAAAGCCTATGTAAGTACCCACCCAGCTGGAGTTTTCACTGGCTGAAATCCCCTTTCAGCAGCAACATCTGACAGTGATAGAGTCTGACACATACCCTCGAATAATTAAGCCAGACAAACATTAGAATAAAAATATAATAAATGGTTCTCGGTTCCCCAGAGGCGCTACAATCTGGAGGCAAAAGTCAGCTTACAGATAAAACTGGCAGCAATAAGAGTCCCTGGCTGGTGCTGCCGGGCTGCTGCACAGTCTCCTTTTCTGCATAACATACACACCTGCACAGAGCGTCTCTCCGAGGAGTTTAGGAGGAAGAAATCTATAGGCGGAGGTAGATAATGAGGAGAGAAATGACTAAGCGGAGGCGAGCGGGTTTGAGTCACACACACAGCTATCGCCCTCACCCCGAGAGCTGTGCCAGGAGTCAAAGCGCTACCCGAGAGCTCTCGGCGCTGCTGTGTGATGCTCCGGGAGTGGTTACTGCTAGAAGAGGTTTAAATAATCCACCCTAAAAAGGATGCTGCGCTGCCAACCTCCAAGGCAGAATCACCGTTCGGTTCAAACATCCCCAAAGCCAGACGCAGCTCTGGTCTGAAGCCCTGTTCAGAGGAAGGGATCCGAGTTCTTGTTGGGTTTTTAATCACTGGCTTCCTCCAAATCCCACTGAAATCCAGGGAAAAGCTCCCACTGACTCCAGTGAGCTCTGACCCAGACACCGAGCACGAGGCTCGACTGGGAATTGTTTCTTTGGCAAAAGGAGATTCCTCAGGCTTCTACTCTTTTCTCACATCTGTCAAGAGTTTTTACATAATTCTTATAAGCCCGAGATGAAAACCCATCCATTTTCCTATTAACCATCCCTCCGAAACAGAGTGGGAATCCACACAGGGTGCACGGTCCTGGCAGCAGCCGGCTGCTCCCCATCTGCTCCTCTCGCGGGTGTTCTCATGAAATGCAAACGCTTCACCTGAAGGTAATTTCTCTGTGTGGACAGAGAAATATTACAGGAGCCAGGAAATAAAGTATCTGAAGCCCTTTCTTAACAAGAGGTTGAGGTGCCGTGATGAAAGCCTGCCGTAGGTTTTTGCACGTTCCTTTGAGTGGAGTTTAGACTGTAGAAAAAGACGATCTTTTTGGGGGGAGAAATGCGCAGATACAAACGCCACGATTTTTCCATCAGTAGAATGGGGTATTTAACGGGACTAAAAGCCTTCCTACCTTGAACAAAAACAATTCAAGCACCAAAAGCAACACTGCACTGAGCACGTGACTTCCAGGGCTTCTTCAGCTACACAAAAGGTAACTCGCATTGCCAAATCAAAGCTGCTGCTGACCCCGCCAATACCCCGCGCTCTTCGGGTCAGATCTCTGCCAGCTGTTTGGCACCATCACTGCAGCGCAGATGCTGTGTGTACAATAACAAAAAAACCTCTCCGGGAGCCAGTACCGTCTCCTTTGTGCTCGTGTACGTGGTCAAGGAGGATGATTTTCAGTGTCTTTTAGGTGGGGGGGGAAAGAGTTCAAATCTAAGGGTAACAGTGGTTTGAGTTTCCACAGGAAATGACTTGGGGTTATTAACATGTATTTTTTCCATTGTAAAATGATCTTTTCTCAAATGCTGTAACACAAGGAGAAGATCCTAAAAAAATCCTGCCAGAGCCCTGACTGCTCAAAGTCACTATAGCAGCACACGATTTACACTCTACTGCAAAACCCGAGGACAAAGCCTTTGATCTCCTGTCTTTTCTCGTGGCCTGCTGTAGTCTCTGCCAGGTATAATCTTCAGTGCTGAAGATCTCAGGCTTATTGCGATACTCTGAAGAAGCTTTGACATCTTTGGGTACAAGAGGTGAGAAGCAGATTTTTCTGGACTCAAATCTATGATATGGTTGCTTGGACTCAGCAACCCTGATGGTGCCTTCCTATAGAAAGCCTGCAGCGTGCCTCCAAGGGTAGCCAGCACCACCGGGCAGATTCTCCACGGGTGCAAATCCGTGCGGCGGGCGTCTCAGATCTTACGCCGCTGGTGACTCTACTCATGACTCTACTCTTCACATGTGGCAGCAGGAAGGAGAGAGCAAAGCACTTGCTCATGAGCACTGTGATTAAAAGAGGTACAAAAGCAAGTCCCTCCTATGCTCTTTATATCTGGGAGGGCTTTTAAAAACCCACTGAATTACATTCCTGAAATAATGCTGCCTGAAACCTGTTACGCAGTCTTCTTTAGAGATCCCGGAGAGGGTTCAGATTCTCTCCAGTCACTCCTGCAGCGCTAGGACGCTTGCCTCTTAAATATCTGAGTGGGGAGAGACAGCTCTAACTTTAAAATAAAGTCTAGCTGTAAGGTTAAATTTAAGGGCATGCTCAACTGTATAAGACGTGTAAACATAAGTATTAAAGACAAGCTTTCAGAAGGGGTGGATCAAATTCGCTCTTGCTTATAGCTCTGCAGATCGGGAGTGCCCCGCTGCCATCAGTGGGTTATGCTGTGCACGGTCCGTGGCTTTAAATAATCCTTTGCACCTGAGTGACCATTCTGGTTCAGAAACAATTTCACAGACAGATGAAGCCCCATGCATATTACTGCAGAGCGTAAACATTGTTCCAGTGAGATTCAATTGCCAACTGCAGAGAGTATATATTCGTGTATTAGTAACTTGAGAAGAGGTTCGGTATGGCGTATGCTATTGAGTTAAGCAATGCGGCCAAATCAGTCTCCGGGCATCCCGTGGGATATTATGCTGCAGTTGCTTTCGATACCTCTTTGTCATCCGCTTCCACTACAACATTACATTCCATTTACAGGCTCTAAACTAACAGATGATAACTTTGAGCCTCTAAGTTTAGGATTAAGAAATTAATGTATGGATCTCATCTGACAGCACGTGTTTGGGATTTAACAAACCTCACCCTCGGGCTTCTCCAGAGCCGTCTGCAATCTCAGCCTTTCTCACGTGGATGCTGTATCAGGACCTCTCTGAACTTGGCAAAAGCTAACTACTTTCCTGATGCTTTGCCAAGTGATCGGTTAAGTCTTTTCACTTCCTGCTGAGTAGGAATTCGACTGGAAGAGCAGCGGCCACATGGTGACAGGGCACAAGAACATCGCAAGAAACAGCAGTGCTCACCCGGCCAGGCAGGATTAGTTCAACTAAAAGCAATCCCATCCAAAGGCTGGATCCATGCACCATGGCATCGGTACACCCAGAGCCGACGGATGCTGAGAAGGAGGCAAAGGCGGCATTTCACGTGTTCCCTACCCTGCACTGCAAAAATTCACTCGCAACAATAAAATTCCACCAGGACGGCGCTGCGGGAGGACAACAGCTCACAGTGACAGTCCCTAACGGCGAGCCTCTGCTTCCAAACACTCCTGCCTCCCTTTTGCCCAGCCAGCAGTTAGTTTTGGAGCCTGTCGCAGCTGTATGGAGCAACGAGAGCCGCCTTTCAGTTTGCCGCGACTGCGGCTTTCAGCTGCCCCCCATGTATACTCTGGCCTTCATACCCAAACAAAGGAGTACCAGCTATTCACGGAGTAAACCAAGGGGTTTATAAAAAAGACATTGGACATGCCTACTCAAACAGCCCTCATCGTGTAGACTGCTATTATCTACTTCCTAATAAGTAGACAATTTTGTTAGGAAATTCTAAAATTAGGCACTAAGCACCTGAAAAAATTTCCTATTCAAAACAGACAATAAAATGCCAAATGGAGCTATCTTTTAAGATGGCTGGATATGGTTTTGTGCATTAGCACAAATGCCTCCGGAGGGGAAATTTTTCACATGAAGTACATTATTAATCATTTTCATATCAGTACTTTTTAGGATATTACAAGAAACACACACATGGGGATTAACAGATTTTGAGGTTCATGAAAGACAATTTGATCCTTGATGACTTGGGTTGGTGTGCAATATGTTCCTGAGGACTTATTCTGACAGTAATTCTGCACTGAGCTCCATATTTCTATTTGATTAAATAGAAATTTTCTTTTCTTCCAGAAAGGCACTTGCAGTCCTTACTCAGACATCTGGAGAACTGGAAAATGCACCACTTCTTCTGGTAGCTTGTCACCCACGCTGCTAAAAAAAATGTGTATATCTTGTGTACACACACAAATGAGAAACATCACTATTCTGGACTCCTGTATCCATCCCCTTTCTAATTCTGATCGATTACGGCTGTCATATGCTCCAGGCGCGATTCCACCAGGCATCGAGTGCTACGTCAGTTCTCGTGGGCGTGCAGAAGACTCGGTGCATGGCAAGAGCAGAGCATCAGAGGAGAGAAGTGCCTCTTGCTCAGAGAACAGGCTTTGCTCTGCTGCAGAACGACTTCAGGCAGCAAACTATTTTTTAAGAGTTTAATAGGAGGAAGTTCCCATGGATACATGTGAGTATCCTACATGTTTAAGAAAACAAGTGTCTCACGGACTCACTAATGCTTAGCATTGCTCAATTAAATATTCTTCTACTGGAAGGAAAAAAAGGAAGTTGAAATTAGGTGTTGACTAAACAGATTAAGTATTTCTTAATGCGTCACTCTGCTTATCTCTACCATCTTGTGTGATCACCCCAAACAAATCAGGTAACGGGGCAGACAACAAAATACCTATTCTGTTCTCTTTTGGCCCTCTGTCCTGGCCAGAAAACAAAACAGCGCAGAGAACAGCTTCAAAACAAAAAGGAGACGGGACTGCAAAAGTTGCGTGCAACCTCATTCTCAGAGATGAGCTATTGATGCCAAACCCGGATCTTACTTGGAGTCTGTGGCAGTCAATCCCCTTGACTGCCATGCCGGCAGGATTTGGCCCCGGTAAAGTATCCGCCCGCATTCCCAGCTGCCGGGTCCAGCTGCCGCAGAGGAATGCGGGGCTGCCGAGGGCGCTGGCATGGGACGGAGTCCAAACTTCCAGTGAAAAAAAAAAAAAATCTCCATCTCAGCGCCTGGATCTAAACTTTGCGGTGCGATAGCTGAATCTGATAAAGCAAACCCCTGCCTCAAAATAATTCAATTTAAATTCTTCCCCCTCACCAGCATTCTAATCATGCTTGAACCAGCTACTTTATTGAATATAGCTTTAAGCATCTGGAGAGCTTTGGAAAGAGGCACGTACGTTCACGAGCAGTACGGGGTAGGAAAGCAGAGTTACACGTGTGTGTGTGTGTGCTAACTTTGCAGCAAATTAAAACTGAGCATTCAATACAATATTTTTATAAGGCTGAATCCTTCTCCTACGAGTCAACAAGGGTTTCACCGCTTTGTAGCATGCCACAGAGAATTAGATGACAGTTTGCACAAAAACACTTTGAGGAGGGATTAAAACAAGCAGATAAACACATAGTGGTCATTTTAGCACTCTGGATGCAAGCAGAAACGTTTGAAGGCGTAAAAGCCAGCTAATTCCAATGGGAATTCAATGGGAGCTGAAGAAGTACAGCACTCTCGCACCCCTGGAAAGCTGTCCTTTGACTATGGATTGCCCTAATCTCTGCTTTCTCTAAAATAAGATCAAAAAGTAAGGCGCTCATTGATTCTGCAACTGTCCCCAGATTTCCCATCCTTCTGGAAAAGTTGCCTCTGTAAACGTCATTCATCACACACTGTACTTCACCCGCTCCAGGTGAATCAGCTGTCACTAAAGCTCAAATTTAAATCTTGCTATAACATTGCCGTGCTATTCAGAGTAAAATTCAAAATATTTCCACGAAAAAAAAATAAAAAATAGAGGCTGTTTCAGGCCCGGGTTTGTATCCACCTCCATCTAAGTGCATCTCCGAATCTCTCTGAACCACTACGTGCTGTCTACCGGAGAAACACCCGGGGTACCTCCGGCTGCTCCCTATTGCCCGCAGAGATTTCGTTGCCTGATGAAGCAAAAGCACCGAGCTCCTGTCGCCAAAGAGCAAACCCCAGTTACAGCAGAGCGGCCGGGAAACTCTGCAGGAAGCTCCCACCGCTGGCGGCTTTTCTTTCCCGGGGGGCACGGAGCGCTCCACCTTTGCTCCCAGCTCGGGGACCCCCCCGCTGCCTCCCCCCCCCCCGCTCGCTCCGGACCCTCCGCGCCGTCCCCGGCTGCCGCCTCTCCCGCCCGCGGGGGCCCCGCACGGAGCCGCCTCCTCCGGGACGGCACCTGCCCGGCCGCTCCGCTCCGCTCCGCGCTGCCGGCTCCGCACCGGGCGGGAAGGCGGCGGCGGGGAACCGGGGGGGGGGACACCGAGGGGGGGGGGGTATCCCCGCTCTCCCTCCGGACGCGGAGAGGGGGAGCCCCGGCGCGGCGGGAGCCCTTCCCCCCGGGGGCAGCCCCGCGGGCGGCCCGGTACCGCCCTGTCTCCCGCGGGGGGCGGAGCGGCCGGCGGCGGGGCCGGGAGCTCCGGGGCCGGTGCGACGCTGCGGGGCCGCCGCCGCCGCCCATGGAGCCCAACGGGACGGCGGCGGCGGGGGGCAACGCCTCGGCGGCGGCGGCGGCGGGCGGCGGCGGTGCCCCCGGGGGCGGCCCCCTGCTCATCCCCTCGGCCTTCGGGACGGTGCTGTCGGTGATGTACGTGGCCGGGGTGGCGGGTAACGTCTACACGCTGGTGGTGATGTGCCACTCGGCGCGCTGCGCCGCCCCCATGTACAGCTCCATCGTCAGCCTGGCCCTGGCCGACCTGCTCTACCTCTCCACCATCCCCTTCATCGTCTGCACCTACCTGGCCCAGGACTGGTACTTCGGGGACCTGGGGTGCCGCATCCTGCTCAGCCTGGACCTGCTCACCATGCACGCCAGCATCTTCACCCTCACCCTCATGTGCACCGAGCGCTACCTGGCCGTCACCCGGCCCCTGGACACCCTGAAGCGGTCGCGCGGCTACCGGAAGGTCACGGCGGGGGCCGTCTGGTCGGTCTCGCTGCTCCTTACTCTGCCCATGATGCTGATGGTCACGCTGACCGAGGGCGGCAAGGCAGAGGGCAAGGTGAAGAGGATGTGTGCGCCCACCTGGAGCGTGGACGCCTACCGGACCTACCTGACGGTGCTCTTCAGCACTAGCATCATGGCCCCAGGAATCATCATTGGCTTCCTCTACACGCGCCTGGCCAGGACCTACCTGGAGTCCCAGAGGAACCCCCCCCACAAGGAGAAGAGCAAGAGATCCCCCCGGCAGAAGGTCCTCATCATGATTTTCAGCATCGTGCTGGTGTTCTGGGCCTGCTTCCTGCCGTTTTGGATCTGGCAGCTGGTGCGACTCTACAGCAGCTCCCTGCAGCTCACCACCCAAACCCAAAAGTGCATTAACTACCTGGTGACCTGCCTGACCTACAGCAACAGCTGCATCAACCCCTTCCTCTACACCCTGCTCACCAAAAACTACCGGGAATACCTGCGCAACAGGCACCGCAACTTTTACAGGTTCACATCCTCCTTTCGCAAGAGGGGCTCCAACCTGCAGTGCTCCTGGGGACGGTCCATGTCCTCCAGCAACCAGTACGACTACAGCTCGGAGGCCCTGGGCATGGCCACGCTGAAGGACAAGTGAGGAAGAAGAGGCGCTCCGGAGACACCAGGACCAGCAGAGCGTCTGGCCAAGGTAGGGCTTTGGGACCCCTTAGCCCTGCAGGGTCCGAAAAACTTATTTTTGGTGGTCACTCTAGTTAGAGGCAAGAAGTTGCCTGAACTCAAGTACTGTGAGATGTGTTTGAATTTCTGTCTGGCTTAGAGCTGTCAGGGGGGTCCTGCCGGGAGCCAGCAGTCAGCCAGGACAAATCCTCCCGGGTTTTGGGTGTAGAAGATGAGGTGGATACTTTGTTCAGTTCTGCCGCAAACTCTTTGCACGCTTTGCCGAGTTCTGCCCAGCTCCGGCTCTGCACCGGTTCTCCTCTGTGGTTTCTCAGTGCTATCCTCAGGCTACGGCTGGGTCAGATCTGCAGAAATCTGCAGTTGTCCTGGTATTGCCTAATTTAGCTGCAAGCCCGATATGTTACCGTTGTCTGTTTCTAGAGTGTGTAAAGAGACCTTTAAGCCCCTTTTCCTATTTCCTGTTACATTTTAGTGCACT
Organism: Balearica regulorum gibbericeps; assembly: GCF_011004875.1. Classification (NCBI taxonomy): domain Eukaryota; kingdom Metazoa; phylum Chordata; class Aves; order Gruiformes; family Gruidae; genus Balearica; species Balearica regulorum. Next base: position 9,852,926 of record NC_046201.1, read on the forward strand.
ACAGTTTCATCAAGCTTAAAATATCTATTTTAAAATTCATTGCAGCAGCACTTCGAACTCCAAGCATTCAAAAACCACAAGGTAAGCTGTCAGAAACCACAGGATTACTTAAAAAAAACCCCACCTTGTAATTTTTTAAGGTTTCTACCTAAGGTGATTTGAATTTGCCACTGATTTTTTTTTTTTTTAAGTTGTTCCTTTTCTCAACAGTCAATGGGGCTTGAAAAACTGAAAATTTACCTGGGAAAGAGAGAAAAATGTCTTACAATCCTATCAATCAAAGACCTGAGGCTCTAAGAAAAATGACTGAAACCTGTATCAATAGACCCATCATAAAAGGGACAAATTTATTCAAGACATTTAATCAAAAGCATTTTGCCTCAATGTATTCTGCTCATTTTCTCCCCACTTAGCATCTCATAGTAAACCTTCACCACAGATACTAGAGATGCCTTTAAGCATCTAAACAACTGTAAAACCTCGCTTTATAAAATAAATGCTGATTAAAAAGTGGACCAGCATCAGGTTTCCCGTCGCATGGTCTCTTCAGCCGGCTCAGGGGGGTGTATTTACCAGGGGAGAGGCTGCTGTCCCCAGCTGTTCTCCGAAGAGCTCATGTGTGTGGGGATGAAGTTGGGTGCAGTATTCCTCTTTCCTGCTCTGGGACAGACTCTGGGGATAAGGAAAGCGCGGTATGAGTTGCATGAACTATTGTCAGCAGGTAGCGATGCCCAGGGACTTCTGAAACAGCAGGGAGGTGCTTAAGGAACAGTCGCTTCCACTTTCTTATGGCACACCCCAACGCGCATCCACTTGAGAGGAGTCCCGCTCCAGCCCGGCAGCGTTACTGGGTTCCTGTGTCCTTGGGTGATCCTCTCGTGTCACACGCCAAACTTTAGGGTATGTTTGTGCTAAAGCAGAGATGCCGCAGCCAAGGATTGGGAGCAGAGAATAGAGACAGCAACACGCTGGATTTTATGCACTCAACTAACAGCAGAAAAATAAGACCGTCGGGGCACATGTTGGATGAAGACCAGGGACGTTCCTGTGCTGGGAGTCAGGCGTTCTTCTTACAGATGCGGTTGTTGGGGTGCTTTTCAGGGAGGGGGAAGTAACTAACTCACCTTAGAATTGCTTGTATTGCTTTTCACCACAGGCCTGTCTTCGAAACACTGGGGACCACTTTGTCATGCTCCAGTATTGCGTAGACTGCCACGCTGGGCAGTGTAAATAGACCTGATGGTGCCCGTTTCCTTATGAAACAGGGGGACTGACGCACAGTTCATGTTGGGAACTGGCAGGGAATTGGCTTCAACAGTTTTTAGGAACAGCTCTTCAGGAACTAATTCATTTTTTAATTATTCGCTCTGAAGTCATTGTTACTTTTCCTTTGCTTCCCATTTCCGAGACTGGAAGTCAGTCCCGTATGAGAATAGCAAAGATAAGACTGAACCAAGAGGCGGTGTGGGAGGGCTGGAGGACGTGCGTCATCTGCGGGGTGTGCTGTGCCGCCCTGCTCTCGGGGAACGTAACGGTGCGGCCGGGCAGACATCCCGGCAGAGCCCAGCATGGCTGCATCCCTTCCAGGTGTTGCACATGCCATTTGCCCACTTCTGTGAAAAAAAAAATAAAGTATTTCCCTATGGCTATAGAAAGAAAAACCCACCCTGATTTGGATCCTGACCTGACACCATACTGATGTGTCTCGATTTCCGTTGCTTGGCCTGAGAAGGTGGTTGTTGGAAGGCCACTCACCCACCACCGTGCTACCAGGCTGCTACAGGACGGATCATTACCACGTGTGAAATAGTTGCAAGGCTTAGTGTATACCTATTAACGGGTGTGTAAGGGGAAGCGGGTGATGGAAGCGCTGTATAGGTATCAAAAAGAGTATTAGGGAACACACTTTCTGCTTTCAAAGCCCCACAGTTAAACATCTAAAGCCAGTCTGAGAGCATAGTTGTTAATAAGAAGGGGAAGCTGAAAAGGAGTCGTGCCTAGAAAAAAACGGGATGAAAATGCAGAGCAGATGAGACCTACGCTCGTAACATAATGTGGGGATAAGCAAACAGAAGGGCTTGATTTGGGGGACACTTCCCAGGGCATCCCATCAGTCCCCAGAAGGAATTCTGCTACTGTGCTCAGCGTCACAAACGGTGCGTAGGGGACGTGCTTTCTGTGCCGCATCGTCAGAGCATTAGCCGTCAAAGGGTTGATGGAGGAGCGTCCAGATGAAATGCAAAATACTGGATTTTTGTCACTCATCAGGTTTTTCAACCAGTCTGTGCTTCAGGCCGGTCCCATCCCAGCACTGCTCCTGTCTCCCAACAGGCTCTGATAAACCCGTACGAGATTATTTTAACGAGAGAGCCAGTAAATTTGATGACTCCCACAAAGCACATCCTTGGGGCAGAGGAGAGCCTGTTTAACACGCAAAACCGGCCAGCAATCGGCAGACGCTGCCGTGCGTGATGAATGACGGCTCTCCAGGGCGCAGGAACCACGACACGGCGCGGACCTTCGCAAACATGACTCCTTGGGAGCCTCTCGTGCTCCCGGGGATCAGAGCGCAATTTAAAAGCTGAATTACATAAACAACATCCCTCTTATTGTCCCATCGGACCAGTTAAACTGCCAAAGTCAGGAGGTTTGACCCACTTCATAAATATCCCGCAAGAGCAGATGTTTTAACTGAGTTCCTCTTGTCTGTAGTTGGGCAAGCCTTGACTCTCACGTTTTGGAAACGAGGAGACGGTCTTCGTGTATCTTCCTTTAGCAACAAACCCAAATGAATCTGGTAGGTCGCTTTGGAAGGGGGTTGCTGCGGAGTCCCGCCCGGGGCTGACTCGACCTTTACGTTTCCCATAAGGGGTGGCTTTGCCTGCGGCTGCCCCAGAGGATTTCGGGGAGGGTGGTGGTTTGGGTTTGGTAGGATCCGGGTGTTCGTAAGCACATCTCCCTGCGTGCAGGCCACGCAAAACTGCGGTAAAGCAGCTTGGGCTATTTTCTATGTGAGGGAGAGGTATTACCTGTCCTCAATGCTACAACAGATGAGTTAGGACTCCCAAAATCCTGAGATTAAACCCACACCTTCTCTCCACAACTGCAGAGGCTGTGGAAGCGTATGAAAATTGAGACAGACACATAACCAGAACCCAGATGACGGGACTTTGCAAACTCTGCGTATCTTACCACTGCGGGTAAATCTGAAGCATCTCGGGCCAGGGCTGAAGTAACAACAGGAAAGTCAGTCGGGCTGTAACTGAGCAAAATCTGGTGATTTCCTTGAAAACAATTTTACTTTGGCTATTCTCCTACATTCCATGGCGGCAAGCAGTGTGTACCCTGGGATCATTTATCATACCCAAATCATTGTAATCCTGTGGCATTTAATGTGGGGGTTTTTTATTAGAAATGAAATTTTGCTGCAGGTTTAGTGACACAGCTAGTTCTTCAGCAAAATGGGAAATGGTAATTTTAGGGAAGGCAAAAGCATTTTTGTTGTTGGGGCAGAGGTTGTCCCTGTAAAACTCCATACGTGCTTTACAAGAAAGAAAATAGTTTAATCACCAGAAAAATCTTTTCCAACACGCCTTAGGGTTTAGGGGTTTATGACCAAAAAAAAAACCCCCACCCACAAACCAAACAACCCAGACAGTGAAAGAAATGCAGTTTCATCCCGAGTGCTCTTTCCTTCCTTTAATCTCAGGTAGTACCTACTGCGGCAATGGCAATTGTTCTCCTTTCACTTCAACAGAGAAAACGCTGGTTCTTTGTGGGACAAGTGAGAATGGTTGTCTTCCCGAGACGTGGGAGAATCCATTCGAACCTTCCTGAATTTTTGAAGACTTTACCTTCAATCACACATTCTTTATCATCTTTCTCCTCGCTTTTTAAACCCAAATTTGCACCAGATGCTCAGAAGCCCTACATTACAATTTAACCACGAGTGTGGGCAAATCGTTACCATTTTAACTCCCATTTTAGCAGTCATTTTTGGTGCTTAGTGTGCGATTGAATACGGGGGAAGCCAGTGAAATAGAGGTGATTTTTAGGAGCGTTTTGTACCTTGCGCGGTACAAAACGCACGGCTTGCTGCCCAGTTGTGTTAACCGAGGAGAATGGGCAGGATGCCTAAGTTCATCATCTGTTCCCCCCATCAGCACGATGAGAGGAGAAGGGGCACAAACCTCATATCCGAGCCCAGCCCTCAAGCCCTGGGGAGCAGATAACGTAGCGCCTGAGAAATCCTCAGAAAGTCTTTGCCGGGAAGTTTGGCCAGTTCGGGGCCGCTCGGCTCTTACCATCGTATTTCTGAGTCCCTCTGGTGGCAGCAGCAATCTTCCATCCTGAGGTCTCAGGAAAAAAAAATTGCTTTTTATTTTAGGCTTTAAAACAGTGGTTGCACACCAGCAGGGCACAACGTACCTATATAATAGCATTTAATATCTTTAAAGGATAATGTTACTACAACATCCGAAGGGGAAAAGTCTGTTGCGAAGAGAAATCCTATTTCTAAGCCCTAACTTTCCGCTGTCAAGTTTCTTTCTATTCCGAACCCAGAGTGACTTTATTCCTGTCATTTTGCACAGCATCCTCACTGCCAGCACCCACGGAAACACCCAGAGCCGGTGACTAACTACAGTTTAGCCCAGCTGGAGTATTTTTTGCCTTATAATATTGGTTCTTACCAATTCTTAGTGGTTCAAGTTTTTTCTGGGGAATTGGAGAGACGTGGAGTTAATTGCTGTGGCTTATAAGAAATATATTGCTTTGTCTTCAAAATTGTAGCAGCAGCTTCACAGGATGGAAATACCCTTTAAAGTTACTGTTATTATTATTATAACACAAGGGTTTTTACCCTTGTTTGGGAATGTATCTAAAACACAGCGGCGAGAAAGGAGGCGTTGGTAGCAAAGGATCCGGAGGGTTTGGATGGTCCGCGTTGAGTTTTGTGAAAGCGGAGGAAGGAGCTCGCTGCTGGCTCGCTCGGCCAAACCTCCGGGACGCAACGAGCTTCTGCCAGACACCCACCATTGAAAGAAGTTATCGAGGTATATTAAAACCCTAAATAGGACATACATTAAAAGTTATTAAAAATTATTATTATTTGTGCTCAGGAATCCAGGTTTCTGCCCACACCAAGTTTCTCGTGTGCTGTATATCACTTTTGGGGAGACTTAACTTCATCCTAGCACAGTCACAACTGAGCTTTGCCATCTGCAGTCCCAACTAGAGCCTTCCTGTCCCCAAAGAAAAGGTTCCCAATGGGATAAACCAAAGCAAAATTGCTGCAACATTTTCCTTTTTTTGCCCCCACCCAAGAAAGGGACAATTAAAAGAGGAAAGGGAGAAATGAATCTTGAGGAATTCTGGCATTCGGGCTCGACTTCTCTGGTTCTCGCCATTTGTAATTTAAATTTTAATTTAAATGAAATATTTTTGTGAACACTAGGACTGCTTCTACAGTGAGAAACAAGGTGACTAGTTAAGAAAGTAGTAAATAAGTTTGTGCCAAATATTAGCGGTGCTTGGCAGAGGGCACAAGTCTAAAACCAAAGCGGTGCTGATGCTGGAGAAGGAAAATCTGCTGAGTTTGTTTCAGCTTGTTTAGGCCAGTGTCTCTCTGAGATGTCGTTAGCCTTTCCTTGTGCATTCCCGTTAGCATCTTGAATTCAGCTCCTGAATTCTTAACTAAAACCAAACATGATTTCATCCAAACAAAGCAAGAGAGATTCCTGAAGGTAAATGTGGTGTGTCCATAAACACAGCCTTTTGGAGACGGTTACCGCTTCATCTATGGGCTCCTGCAAACCTCACCAGGGGCATCCATCAAATTCACAACACTTTGATGCCTTTTATTTTTTTTTTTTTTTTTAATATCAGCTTGACATTCGAGAGCCACAAGGCTGGCTCTTGCAGGAAGCCTCCCAGGAAAAGGCACTACATAGCAATTAACTTCTCAGGCTACATTGAACTGATCTTTCAAAAATCTGGAGGATGGAGAAGGTAAATTAACTGTAACGGAGTAACGCTAAAAGGGAAGAGACAGCAGCACCCTTGAAGACACACGTAGAGAGAGACCACCTAAACCTTCAGGGCCCGGCAGGTCCCACCAGACAAGCTGTGCCCAGTACCAGCTCGTGTGCTGAGCTCCTGCAGCATCGTCCCTTTGGGGAGCGGGGGCTGAGAGCAGCTCCCAGCATTACGCTACTCAAAATCCCAGTAACCCCACTCATGTAAATTGAGTTTCTGCTTTTTCTCTGTAACAGATTTTTTTTTTTTTTCCCTTTCATTTAAAACTGTAGAAGGGAAAATCTTACAGGAATGGCATTATCTAAAATCAGCTGGAGCCCTAGCTGCCTCTAGCCAGCACATTTTGAAAGCAGCTTTCTGCCCCTGGGCAGCGTTCAGACTAAAGAGCCGTAGCAGGACGGCACGGGAAGGCTGCAGCACCCACCCGCCTCGTGTCTCACAGGAGCAGCCGATATCTGATCCTGCTCGAGCGTATATATTTATCTTCCTTCACATCATCTGCTGGTGGGGACACGCAGGCCATTCGTCCCCCAAGCACTACTGCTGTTAGTAGGTAACCCAGGCAGCCCTACAGCAAGATGGGTAATAAAATCCAGAAGAGATTTACAAGGGGTTTGACGCTGGAGATGCCCATCGAGGCAGCACTCGCCATCGGAGCTGAAGAGAGAGAGAGATTATCTGAAATGGGGGGAGGTCCCAAGTCCCGGCTTCTTGTACAAAGTCACCGCTGACTTGCACCACGACCTCGGGGAAGTCACCTGTGCTTGTGCTGCTGGTCATTAACTGCCTAGAAAACAACGACGCCATTTCCGTCATCTGCACAAGTGCTTTAAGACAGCACTGATGCGCTGAAATGTTTTAAGATCCTTGGATGAGAGGTGCTACGTACAGAAGGGAAAAGCTCTCCTTGTAGGGCTAACGTAGCGTTCGGGTTAGCTATTAACAGTCGAACAGGGAAAGCGCGTGCGTACCAGAACAACGTCTCTGGTTTTGATTCGTGGCAGCTGGTGGGTGAAGATGATCACATAGCCCTCAGCAACGGCAGCCGCGCTCGGCTGGCTTCGCTGGGAACACGAGTCTTCTGATAAAAGCATCATCAGCTCAGTGCATCAATACCCTCTCTAAAGTCCTTCCTTGGGTGAGAAACAAGAGCAGGAGACATAGCAGGGAAGCAAAATCTTTCCCCTTGACCTCCTGGCAGCTTCTTCGTCCCCACGTTATGGGTCAGGAGCACTGGGGCAGTGGAGGTAAAAGCAGCGCATCCCTCCTGGGCAGATCCCGTGCCGCAGCCTGCTCCAACGGCAGGATCACGGTGCAGAGGAGGCTGAATCGAAAGAATTAGCCCAATGCTCGTCACCGATTGCTAAACACAGCAGAGCTTCCCGGTCATTTTATTGTTGGTTTAGAATGATTAAATCTGTTGAGGAACCTCCGCCTACCTGAGGCGCAGCACAAGTAGTTCCCAACAACAGAAGCAGAGGAAACAACAACCGAGTAAAAATGGGCAGTTTTCTTTCTTTTTTTTTTTAATAGAAAGGTGAGTTTATTATGGCAAACATCTCTCAAACTTCAAAGTGCTGCCACCATCTTTGCAGCAGCTTCTCTTGGGCCGGATGAGGAAGTGAAGCTCCACAGCTTCTGGTGCCCTGCGTTAGGGGAAAAACTCCTAACGGAGCTGCCTTAAAGGGGAGGGGACCACAGTGGAGGGATGGGGACAGAGCTGGAGCATCACTTGTTTCACCTCCATCCATCATAAGTTAATATTTTCTTTACCAGGCATTGTGTGCCCTGGGTATTCACTATCTATCTCTCTAATTCAGAAGAAGAAAAAACCCTGTAAAAAGTCTTGGGTTTAGTCAATAAATGACAAAAATAAGTTTTAAATATATAACTTCACGGCCTCAGGAAACTGTTTGTGCCCCCGCCCCAACTCAAGTCCTCGGTCCTGGGGAGAAGGGCATAGGTGACTACATGACCTGCAAAACGCAAAAGGGAAATAGTTAATATGTCACACTGAATTACTCATTAATCTTAATGAGAGCACAGAGAAATTGCTTCAGGCTGAGAGGAGGCTTAGGAAGGCAATACTACATCAGCTTCACACCTTTACACCCGGCATGAAAATAGGACGGGGAAGAGATGGGCACCCTGAGCGGGCTCCAGAGGAGAACACGTGCCCAGGCACCGGCAGCTGCCCGAGACTTATCGTCTCTTGAAGTCTCATCAATCTCAGGATCTCGGTGCAGAACCGGCATTTGGTCCGACAGCCACGTGGCCCACTCAAAACGCAGCCAAGTCCCAGCTTGACTTCCTTGCAGGTCTTCCTCTCTTCTTGCCCCATTTACCACGCTCACAAGCAAACCCGGTACGGGAGCCTCCGATCTCTGCTACAAGCGCCAAGCCCTCGCGGTGCAGGGGGAGGACTTACAGAGGCAGCGCGGGGCAACAGGAGCGGGACGTCTCTGCCGCTCCGGTACCGTCAGGGCATAGAAAGAGAGAAGCTGGCTGCCATGAGCACGTTAGCTTAGATCTCAAAAAAAAAAAAAAAGCATCAAAGCAGCATCTTAATAGGCATTTTTGTCTTCCGTCACATTCCTCAGGAACTGTTTATCTCCGCGAGCTCTGAGGCATGTGTTGGAGACTCAGCCTGTGGAGGGTCTCTGTCTAATTACAGACTTCATCCCAGGACCTGCCTTAACGATGCACATTCCCATCGCTCACCATAGACGGAATCTCCTGCCCACGTTGAAGGGAGCTTTAACAGAAAGACCATGGATCAAACGTGACTGTTTAGGTTATTTGTTCAGTAGAAATATGTGCTTGTTTTTAGCATGTTGCTGTCTTTGGCGTTCTTACTTTAATATTATGATTATTTTTTTTCTGTCTCTGCATGTTCTGTCCTTTCTTTGTGTTACTTTTCCTTCTCAGCACCAAGTTACAGCCTCTCCCAGAGCCCTCGGCTTCCGCCCTCGCTTTGCTCCGTAGCCAAACCTGCCACCCATCAGACTCTGTAATGCTCCCTGTAAAACTGGGAGAGTTTCAAGGCTGTGGGGAAAGTCTCATTCCTTTTGAATTTCAAATCCATGGTTTCAGGTTGCCTGCAGAGAAGGCAGAAGTCTCTACGGATTTCCACAAGCTAATCAGAAAGCGGGCTTGTTTCTGTAAGCGTCAGTGCTATAAGCAAATCCTTCAACTACATTAGAGAAGTTATGTCGGCATAGCTAGGAGTATAATTTGACAAGTGTTTCCTTTACTGTTGCTCCAGCTTCAACCTCCTCTGTCCCCTCATTTAGGCTGGTACATCTGTTTTCACAGCCTTGTGGTTTTAAAGGATTAAGCCATTTGACTTAATAGGGTTGGGTGGGGGTTTTTTTTCCCCCCTCCAATCAAGCCACAAATAATTATTTCTTGTTCCGATCAGATTCACTGTCTGCCCCCAGGCAGCTAAACCAATACAGCTGATAGGCCGTGAAAAGAACTGTTCGTGAAACAACATCTTCAAATCTGTTTTAAAAATCACGGGTGAAAAGCTTCAATGCACTTGAGCTTGTTCTTGTTTAAATTATTGCTTAGACCGGTAAATGGCTGAATTCACAACCCAACAACTTTTATCCCACTGCAACTAGAAATATCTTTAAGACTTGTGTTCTCAGAGGATTTGGGCTTTACCTTCTGTTTTCTCCTTTCCGGTCAGTGGGCAAGGCAGTGCCTTCCCTCTTAGAGATGCGCATTGGACCCCAGGGAGGCTTTGTAAAGCCTTGTGAGGCAGAAAAAACCATCAGGAACCTTTATATCTTTGCCAGAGCACCCATGAAAACATAGTACTGCAGCTTCAATCCACGCTAGTAATTCTCATGATAGATCTCCAGTCTGGAAGGGACCACACGCTTCAGGACTCAGCGTGGGGCAGCACTTTTCCTTACGTTGCCTCTGAACCTGTGGGGTTTTATTTTCCTGTTCAGTTTTCAATTATTTGACTCACACTTCGCAGGCTTCATTTCCCAGCACGTTAACAGCTGGGGGTTTCGAAGGCTGCAGTCTGGCAAGGGCAGTGCCTGGAATGGATAGTAATTACTTGCTGAGCTCATTATAATTGTTCAGTTATTGAATAATTTGGAATGGCAAGCAGGGGGAATATTTGGTTAATTAAGAACTCGTTTAATCATTGCTAAATTTAGCCTTCCAAAACAGTGCTCACCTTCCCCGGATTTGAAAACCTGTGGCGGGGGGAGCAGGAACGCTTTCTCTCGAGTCTTTGACTTCAGTCATCGAGACGGCACTTGCTCTTCGCCTTGTGGTGTCCTGGTCTTGGTCCTTAGTCCCACCTAGCTCCGACCCTCCCGCATTTAGCGTCACAGGCATTAAGATCTCTCTGAAGCTGCCAGTCTCCAGTGAGATGTTTAATTACAGACAATTAATGTAAGCGCTCGGGCACTCGAGACTTAAGTGAGAAGTAGCATTTGACTTAAGATGAATACAACTTAATTATAAACAAATAATGAACAGATTTTTATTTTTTTTTTCACTTTGGGCATTTAACCTTTGTCCTAGATTAATTTAACACATGATATTCTTCATGCACAGTATCGGTCAGGTGTAACTACCACCACAGATACGCCCATGGGATTTGGCTGTCAGGCAGCACATACAGGTGAAAAGGGTACCGTCCTCCCAGCGTGGAAGTCAACCGCAGACGTTCAGGAAAAAAAAGAAAAAGCAAAGGCTTGAAACCCTTGCTGACCACAGGCAGATTTATCCCCTTTGCACTTCCAAAGTGAAAAATGTTTAGAGCCTCCAAGAGCTAGCAGTTCTTCTGATCCCGTGTGTAGGGCACCCAAAATAACAAGGAGGAAGAGCCTGTGCTGAACCTCATCCTTCACAACACACTTCAGATTGAAGTAAGCTTATTTTTTCTGTTAGGGAGAAGACATTAGAATAAGCCAGATCTTGTATGGCTAGAGACATACCAGTCTTTTACAAAGGCATCCATGAACTTCTTGGATTTTGCTTTTAGTTTAAATGCTGGGGGAAAAAAGGAAAAAAATTAAACAGGTTTTTCAGAGCAAACTCTGCAAAGTAAATTCTGCCAAACAGAAGAGCCAAAGCAGGTTGATTTTAAAACCTGACAACCTTGACAGCCTCCTCGCAGCAGCACAAAGCTACGTCATTTCTGCAGTTACCCCTGGTTACAAAATTGTTGAATGAAAAGGAATCCAAACCTGTTGAGGGTTGTAACTCTCACACAGACAGAACAAATGACCTGGAATGATAAATAGTCGATTACTCCACTGGGTCTTTAATTGAATATTTTGCCAAATGGCTCCCAATTAATGGAGCTCATCCATTCTGAGTCGGGGCTGCTGAGGAGATCAGGAAGCTCACGGTGGGATCTAGCTGATTTTAAATATTCCCTTCCCCCCACCTCCACGAGACTGGAAGGCATAAGGCAGCTCTTCAACAGACCCTGTGATTTCAAATAGAGAAGTGTTAGGGGATATTCTGTCCCTGCCCCCAAGGAAAAAGAATCAAGTTAACATACAGGCTAGAATTAGTGTTTTCTCTTCAATTAGTAATTTCTTCTAAATGAATAAGGCTGAGACATCTACTTTAGCAAAACAATTAAATAGTACATCAATAAAGCAGCTGCCTTAAACCAGGCAAGTGACTTTGCCTCATTCCCCGCCTTTATTTTCATCCTGCATTCTGGAGGGTTAACATTTGGGGCCACTTCCACTCCCGGGGCAGTGATTTCTAGGAAGAGCACGGCACGGCTGGGCTCCGGGCTGGCTGGGCACACAGGCAGGCGTCCTGCAGGCAGCTCAGCCCGGGGACACCGCGTGGCTTCAGTCACGCTGCCAGACAGTCACCGATCCCATCCCTCCTCCCATGTATCTTGCCAAGGAAGTGGTATTTAATCAAAATGGTTCCTTAAAGTTTTTTCTAACTATTCTTCCTGAAACGCCCTGCTTTAAAGTAAGGCTTTATGCAAAACATTTCTGCAACTTAGCTTATCAAGTTCCAGAAGAGCTTAATTAAAAAAAAAAAAAATCTGTTTTAATCATTCAGTCTTGCCTTTGTGCTTTGTAGCTGTTCCTGCTGAGCATCACTCAGGTGTGTGTGGACATATGCCACTGAGGCAGCCACATGCTGATTCTGTTGCCTAAGTTTTCTGCTGGATTTGGGAGGTACTATACTGGGAAGAGGATGACAGCAATGCTGTCAGGATCTTTTCTTCCTACTAAGTGTCCCTGTCAAAGCATCTTTCTGTAGCACACCAGGGCAGCAGGAACTGTCTGCCTCTCCAGCCAGCCTCCTTTCCTTACTGGTACCCAAGAAGCTACAAAAAGTCAACAGCTACAGAGTCCTATTGCAAAGGATGGCTGGAGAAGTGCTGCAAATTGATCTTGACTCTCAATACTAAGTGAAATGTCTGTAAAAAACTATTTCTGTCTCTTCTTGTGAAGGGATCCCACACTCTGCTGAAGTCCCTGGGCCGTCAGTTAGTTTTACCTTTCCCCATCCCATGTACCCACGTGATACCAATCCCCATCAAGTGTCATTTGGGCTGTTAGACCTTGGTGGTCAGCACTAGCCATTATCTGGATTTAGCATTTGCTCCTCCTCAGCACCTCTTCAGCAGCAGAAAGATGGGTCTCAACCTGCCCATCCCTGGGTATTATCCTGCTGAGTCCCACAGAAGAACCCAAGTATTCTCTCCCATTCCCCCATAGAGTCTATTTTGCTGCCACCATCTCCTTAAAGTCTCCCAATCTGGCAGATGTGCCCTCCCCATCCCAGCAGCTGACTGAATTTCAGACTTGACAGCCAGAGCACACTGTCCAGCCTCCACCATACCCTGAACCTCCTCCTGGGGTGGTCTCTACCGCCCACCTTGTGAGGGGCCAAGGGACACAAGGGCTTTCTTGGCTTCCTACGCCAGAGCGTGTGCAGTCAGAATTCTTGTAAGCATCAGTTTTACTGCCTCTTCCCAACATAAACTGGACAAATTGATGGAGTCCTGGCCCCAAGGATAAACACCGTCTCCACTGTTTAGAGTAACCGTCTCCTGAAAGGAGAAACGTGCAGCTGAGTCGACACCCCAGCAGCTGCTGGGGACCTACATCGGGGTACGGGAGGTGCCTGCAGGCTGGTGGCACTACCCCAGCAGAAACCTTCCCCTGCTATCAGACGTGAACAGGAACAATCTGTGAGGAGGATTAAGACTAGAAAAAGGCTGCAGTTAACTCGGGTACCGTAATAACAATCTTAAACTTATTTTGCAGAAATACAGAGGACTAGCAATCTTCACCCCTGTCACTTGTACAAATCCCTGCCGAGGGCTGGTTTAAGCCTGTGCCCAAATACAGAGGTTGGCTTTTAGATGCAATACATCAATGGTGCAAAATGCTTCGTTTTATGGAGTTTTCGTATTTCAGATTAGTTTCAGCTTTTTAGCTGTTTAGGAATTCTAAATCCTCATGTGGTTAGGAAGCATTCTTGGATATTATCTCTAAAAAGAGCTTACCTTAATATTTATGGTCGGGCTAGTACTTTGAAGGAGACAGATCAGAAAAGCTCATTAAGTCAAGCATTCTTTCCACACCTGCGTTCTTCCCAACAAAATAATACTTCTCAATTTCAAGGCAGCTAATTTAGAGACAGATGTTACATGTCACACTGATAGGAACCTGAATCACTAGCATGTGCCATGAGTGAAGCTGGCTCAGATGTACACATGCTGTCCTCACCTTTCAGAGCCTTGAACACAACTGGAAAATACTTGTCTCCTAAGTGATACAGTCTGGTGCAGCTGGACTACTCAGAATGCATTCAGCAAGCATGCCATCACTATTAGAGAACTAAAATCTTATTCATTTAAAAAAATTTTGCAATATCCTCATCCTGTTCCCACCCTTGTCTTCTCCGTACCACAAACAAGCCTTCACCAGCGCTTAGGAAGCCGTGATGGATGTCTAGAGCAAGTAGTGGCTGCAGCCTTAGGAGACAGGTTAAAAACCAAGCTGAGCCTTCTCCCCTGCTGCACGTCCATCGCCTGCAGGTCCGTCCACAACTACAAGGAAAGAAAACTAAGGTTCAATAACCCTGTTCAGCTGCTGGGCAATGACATTTACTTTTAAGTTAATCAATCCACTTATTCACTCCATTTCATTTGTTAAAAACAAGGCTTTGAGGTTCAAAGCTTTCTAGTTTTTTTTCTTTTTTTCTCCAATTCTATCAAGTGGTCTAATAAGAGGCTATTACCATTCCTTAGGACCCTTGCCATGTTTGTAACTTTAATATATAAGCCCTTTAAGTGTACACACAGTTACAGTACTACTACACCTCCCACTCCAGGGCAAACAGTGCAGCTGCTCAGACCCCTTCACTTCTGCCTTGCTCAGGATGCTGCAAATCAAAGCTGGCCTGCCCAGCAGACAGAATAATTAATTTAGACCTGAACATCTCAAAAATATCTCCCTGTACAACTCAGCTATGGAAAGGCTTTTGATTACTGCCCGTCTGTGCATGCTTTATAGCTGAAATGTTTAATTAAAGGGGAATGATTGGATGAGGACAAGTTTTAATGGCCTGCTCCAAAGCCTAGATAAGTCTTAGCTACAGAGTCGAAACGTGCTTAACTTGTATTGAAAGTGATAATTTCTGCAGCATGCTGGAACTCGGTGACTCACAAGCCATCTGGAGGTGCTAAAAGCATTTAGAAAACAAAGTCAAGAGGTCTCAAGTTCCAGTTGTTGAGATGAAAATACCAAGGCTCAAAGGTAGCAGGCAGTCAGCTGTGAAGATAGTCACTAGTGTGACGTGAGTGAGCACCTTCATCGCCTCCTGAGCTGTGTGCTTTCAGCTGGGTACTCAGAAATCCACGTGCATTTGTTTTATGTGTGTGGTGAGGCAGAGAAATAAGATTCTTCCTGCCTGCATGTGTTCTGAATGGAGGAAGATCTCCAACAAAACGTGCGTGTAACTGGAAAGGGAAAGCGAGCGAGGAGAGGGCTAGACTTCCAGATACGGGGCAAGCATGAAAAAGCAGAGTAGAACCTCAGTAGAAAGTACTGAGGAACAGGCGCATATCTCCTACACTGCAACTAAAGGATTACAAAATGAATAAGACTTTGTCCTTTCTTATGGACTTTGTCCTTTCTAGCAAAAAAAATCTTATAAATTGAGCAACACTTGACAGTCCCACTGCCATTAGAAAGTCATCTTAGATTAGTACACTACATGGGCTAAAAGGGTTATAGGGGCAACGCTAGTTCCTTTTCAGTTTTAGCAAGCCAGTCTACAAATAAACAATGAACTGAGCTTATATACCCTACTCAACATATGCTACAGGTATGTGGGACAGTACTGAGATGAAATAAGTGATTTGAGGGGAGATGATGGACAGAATCAGAGAAAGACGTGCAGTTTGGAAATAGGACAGAGTTACTTCCATTGGACAGTCCATCCTGAAGAGTTTTAGTACAAGCCACTAACACTCATACGGAAGATAAGAAGTACCTACAGAGATACTGTAGGGGTAACTGGATAGTCATTAAAAGAGTGTTGACTGGCAGGTTTCAGCAAACATGACATACAATTAGCTTTCAGCTTCCTAAGAAGGTTTACAAAACCAGAGATAAGGCAGAGTATGCTATAGCTCTTCATGGTGTTTTACAAGGAGCAATAGACACTCACCGCTTTACCCGGATTTCCCGAGGAGCCTGCCTTTCTGAGTGAGGCCGAGATGATCGATGCATGCCAGAGCCATCTGCGGTTCAGAAAGGAAATAACTCTTCTTGCTGTTCTTGGAATGTTTGGTTGGATTTCCGCATAAGAGACTCAAAAAGGAGACAGGAATTGGGACTTCCCCCCCTGCCCCCTTGAGGGAAGGAAGAGGAGGAGGGTGGTTGGTTGTATTTCCCCCCCACCCCCCCCCCCAAAGAGTCCTGACCTCTTAGCAAGATTTCCTGGTTTTATTCCTAGAATTTAGACAAGCCAAACACTGCACAAAGCTACACGTGTACATGTTAGATTCAATTCACATGTAAACACTGTGTGAGGATATCTGGATTATAGAAGGAATGTGAGGAACTATATTAAAACCAAAACCATCTTTATTTACTGGGGAAAGGAAAACTGTAAAGGAGAAATTCAAATGTACAAAGAATTGCAACTGAAGAAGAAACAAACCCAGATTTTCTTGACAGCATAGTCATTATCAATGCCATTTCAGCTATACTTTTATTGTAAAATGCACATCGTTATGTGCTACAGCCTTAGAAAGTAAACTATTGAGATACATATTGACCTTAAAAATAAGTCATGAAACTAAATTTCTGCTATAAATCCAAATTAAAAATCTTTTTGTAAATAGAGTATCCTGGGAAACATTTCTGGACTTGAAATTCATTAGATGGAGCTTAGAATATTTCAGATGGACAACACATATTCAGGAAAATCTCAACATAAATGTACCCTTCCAAACGTTCAGTTGATTTATGAGGAATTAAAAAAACACGACTCCACAACTGTTTACACAATGAAAGTTTTAGATGTGAGAAATACCAAGAAGTGCACTCTGAGCTCCTAGAATCCTGTCATAGGGGATAAAAAATTAAAATAAAATGCATGCTACAGGATTGAAAACTAGGTTCATACTAAAACCCTAATCTGATCACCTACCTGTTAATTTTACAAAAGTTCCTGATACTCCCCAAAACCTTTGACTGGAAAGATAGTTTTAAGAGTAGTACAATTTCACAGAAGTGTTCAGGAAGCTTCACTCAATCTCTTAGTAGTGATTCAAACTCCCACTTGTCCTCCTGCTGTATCTTCTAGCTCACCCTGGGACTTTTCACACAAGCAGGCTTTACCTTTCCTTACAAATAGTTTTCTTTCAAAAAAAAAAAATCAACATTCCCAAATGCTTGTAACAAGTATGCTTTCAGGTACAAGGCTGTAAATTTACTGTCAGGACTTAGCCCCAACTCACAGTGAACATGTACTGACCTTCCTTTACTTTCTTTGAACCACGAGGGCTCTTTACAAAGGTTCTCCCACAACTGGGAAACATCAAGCCAAATTCTGCCATCACAGTGTGTTCAATTAAGAACACTTGTCTGCAGCAGCTTGGCATCAGACTAACAGAACAAATCCTGTCCTTGGCATAATCGGAGTTCTAAGAAACAAAGCACTGTATTTCCCAGTAGCACCAGGCAGGCTGA
Source organism: Balearica regulorum gibbericeps (assembly GCF_011004875.1). Taxonomy (NCBI): domain Eukaryota; kingdom Metazoa; phylum Chordata; class Aves; order Gruiformes; family Gruidae; genus Balearica; species Balearica regulorum. The sequence continues at coordinate 9,870,187 of NC_046201.1, forward strand.
ACCTGAAAGAGGACAGACAGTAATTAAAGTATTTCAAATTCAGAATGATCTGTCAAGAACCGGGAAGAGATACCCTTAATAAAAAGTTATTCAGGATATTTAAGTGGACTAAAATAAATTAAGCCAAGTTTATTCCTAATGATCAGTGAATTCTGCAAATTCCACTCTGGCCCAGGAGCATCAGCCTTTCTGCAGTTACTGTTTTCCTGCTGGAGGCTATGTTCAGCATCTTTTAGATTGCTCTGTACTTCCTCATTTGCTATTTAATTTCTTCATAGATCTACATACTGCTTTTAGTAGTCCGGATATTGAAGCTTCAAATACAAAAATCTTGGTTGGTACTGAAACATACAGTTGAATTATTATACTTCTTTCAAAAGATTAATTCTCTTACCAGGTACTAGCACACATTTTTTTTCCACAAATTATATTTGACAGCTTTGGTCATCATATTGAACACATTACTGAAGCTTAAAAACTCCAAATGACAAATACCAACTTGATTTTATTTCTGAACAACAGTCAATTCATAGCATGAGAGATGCACCACGTTCAGGAGATAGTATAATACACAGGATCTTCAAAGATGAAAATCCAAGAGCAAATTAGCTGAGACTTCCCCTATGGTCTAACATGATCTTGTTGAGGGCAGCTCAGAAAGTGCCATTTTCATCTCGTGCAACTCAAAGCCTGCATGACAGACAGGAGTGACTAACAAACACTTAAAAATAGCAAAGCAATTTATACAACAGTGTTGCAGAGCAGTGATAGGACTTACAGTGAAGTTAAGAATTTTGGAACATAGGACCTCAACCTGGAGAATCCCAACCCAAATCCACACAGGTCCATTCATACCTAGATTCCACTGCTATCAGGTATTTTTGTGGAAAAGACTCTACATTTAAATCTCAAAGTAACATTAGGAATTATATTTTAAACCAGTAGTTGCTGGTGATCTTGGTCTGCCTTCACATCAACTTACAACTTGGGTGTAATGCAGATTTCTTGGAATTAACAGGTTTTGAGACAAGTATTTAGACATGGAACCCAACGGACTTTATTAATTTCCTAGCATCCAGGAATTTTTAACAATTCTTCCTTGTTAGCATGGACAAGGAAGCCTTTTTCAAGTTTGAAAACAAATTAAGTTACAGAAGGCTAATCTTGCTGGTGCGCCAAATGAGAACACTCACAATAGAACAAATCCAAGTGTCCTGTCATCATTCCTCTTTATATTGATCTTCAGTGTAACGCCCCCAATACCCATTATTCCCATAAAAGGGGAGATTAGAACAAAAGCGAAAACTGTATGCATAGAAATTTAAAAAAAAATATCAAAGCACACTTCCAGATTTTCAAAGTGTTTCACAGAAATTAATTAAGACTATTAATAAAAAAATTCAACATGTTTGCTTCCGAATTTGATTGAGAAAAAAAAATTAAGGGTTTCCTACCATTTACTTATTAATGCGCTGACCTGCAAAAATCTTTGCTTGTAATAAGAAAGCAAAGTAGTTGGCAAGATTACACATTTGTTACTTCATGTGTACTGCAATGCAATCATCCCATCTTCTCTGAAGTCCTTGCAATTTATTATTCAAGGAACATCACAGACCAGTGGTCCTCGTTAATAGGAAAAAGTCTTCATACTAAACTGAAAAAAGAGAAGTCCAAAAAGAGCTATTGAGGAACTTTCTGAAACAGATAAAACATTGTTTTGGACAAGATAAAACACAGCATTTCACAACACAAGACTTTAGTTGCATCAACAATAAAAAACCCTAAACTTCCTTCAGCTTGGTCTTAAGATTACATTGACAACATGAATTTATTGGGCCTAAAAATGTTTTATTATCGAGTTCCAGCTCAAGACCATACCAATTTAAAAGGTATGGCGGACACCAGTTTCCTCTCAGACCCCACATACCGCAATCTGCTGGTCCACATGGTTTTGTTAGCCAGCCTTCCAAGAGCGACCCAAAGTTTACAGGATTGAGTCTAAGCAGGCCAGAACTGGCATATGGAAAACCACATCAAAACTAGCTTTTTTTTCTCAGCTGTTCCGCTCCCAAATCCTACTGTCCTACTTGGGAACTAGGTACCGACGAATGCTCAGATGAAACCAAAGGACTGTCTGATTACCTCTGCCCAGCTCTCCTTTTTGGTATTTACTTATGTAGAGGGTTATGTGGTCAAGCCATCTGCACAAAGAGCTCTTAATAACCTTAACACTCGGCTGCCAACAGGAAGACTGATTATTTTCATTATAATTCAAAGAAAGTGAGGCAAACTGAGAACACTGCATTCTGATCAGAGGGATCTAATGCCATGATACACCCTAGCACACCAAAGCATTTGTAATTCAAGTTACATGTTTGCTGGCTAACCAGAGAACTGTATTTCTGACTTCGTATTAACTAGTCCCAGTTTGTAGCAGAAAATATCTGTAGTAATTCAATTAAAAAAAGTTCAAGTAAGTCCCAGTAGTCAAACCACAGGTGTATTGCCCACTAATGCCCATGCTAAGGAGAATATATTCCTCTCAACAGAAGGTATGTTCAAAAGAGTAATACTCATCTTGCTCTAATTTAGGTCAAGCTTTCTACACTCCATTAGTAACTGAAGAGACTAATTAAACAACAGGTAACAGCAGCATGGGAAGTCGTATCAAGACTTGTCAAAAAGATTGTTTGTCTCAAACTGGAGAATTGAAAAAAAAAATAGAAAAAATAGAGAGCCTACTCCAGGACTCTTTGTATCCTGTCCCTTTATGACATGAAGACATTTTCAGAATACACCAAATTTTAAATGACCTTTAAGGCAACGTTTATCGAAAAAAGGCATGTGAAAACAAAACATATTACAATATCTTAATACAGCTAGGAAAATCTAATTGAATGTGAGGTTACAAGAGATGTTATTTCCCTCTTTCCTCTCTCCTCTTGCAGGGCTTCTCTCATTCCATTTGACCTCATGTTCCATCCCCAGAGGAATTACGGCAAGACTGGATCCCCAATGCCATGGTCTGGGTTGCAAGTGAAGGAGATGGTGATGGCATAGCGAGTGCCCCAGTGAACCTTTTCCACCCGATGAAGGTTCTCCGATCCAGAGGTGAAAAAGGAAACCCGGCCTGTAAAGACAAAAGTATTTAATCAGCAACATTGAGTTTGCCACTCAGCTATTAACTCTCTACGCAGTTTTTGCTGTTGTCTCAGTCCAACTGTTCCCTAGCTACCTGAGAGCCCATAGGTCATCACAAAGACAAACTGTTATGAGCTTATGCTGCACTCTGACAGCTTTATGTACTGTTTAAAACATACTTTATTCCTTTGCGCTACAAAGCTGGAGACGTAATTCCACCATATCTCATAGTTTATAAAAGGCAGGAGGCGGCCAAGAACATCTGAAGCCAGTTCTTAGTTGCCTCAAAATAAAAAAAAAAAAGGGCAACTCTAGTGACTAGCAGCAAAGTGTATTGACTTCCTCCCTGTTCCCCTTCTAGTCTGGGCTCTAATTTTAGACCAAAGAAGGAGGAAGTACTACAAAGGTGGCAAAAAGTCTTCAGTGAAAAAACGCTCAGCAGGTTTACAAGCAGCTGTGGCAGCTTAACAGCCTTGTACCAAGTATTTGCTATAGCTTTTTGTGCACAGTCTGATCACTCACTGTTCAGCCAGGTTAGAAAGTTATATATCAGTCATATACAAATTAAATTTTCCTTAGAAAGAGCTATTCCATCAATGCATTGGCTTGGAAATTGTTTTATAGATGCAAGTGCTTACTCCTGTGCTTCATCGTGTCTGAGCTTTGACTACCACTCTGCCTTGGGGTTCTCCAGGCCTTAAGTGGCATCGAGGTGAAAGGCAGTTACTTTGCTAAGGACACCAGAGGTATATCAGCATCCCACTTGATGAGACAGCAGAATGGAGCCCTCTGCAATGTCACATTATTAAACTGTTCTGAGAACACAGAAGTTCGATGTTTAGCAAGTAACTCAGAACTGACACAACTCTGTAGGACTGCTCAAGTTCTCCTGAGAAAGCTAGTAATACTCCTATGCACAGCCGTTTTATCCCAATAGCATGTGGTTTCCCCACTCAGGCTTTTCTTCCCCTGTTCAAATTAGCTTAAAGTTTGTTAAAGAGCTTAGCTTATCACAGGGAACTCATATTGACAATCTAACCCTGCCTGGGACTCATTCACAATCGGGTATAATGAAACACTGAATACCTACCTAAAATTTGCACAAGATAAATTATTCCAACCATTACAGGATCTCCACCACAGAAATGGGTACCAGACAACATAGCTGGTTTTCCCTTCTAACTAAAAGCGATCCAAGAGATGCAAATGTTACTTTGCTTGCACACTCCTAAGCAGCATATATGGGAGATGTGAACAAAACTAGACGGGCCTCGTGGAGCTTGATTTACTCACTAATGTCTGAAGTCTGAGTAGCCTCTGAGTCCCTTGCACGTTCAGTTGCAGTTTAATTTAGTCACATTTAATCTTTCATGGTTCATGTAGTCTTTCATAACTGCCAAGCAGAAGTCATATCATACTCTACTCTGCCTGTGGCTGCACATCAATAATTGGTAAAGCTATGTACCTATAAAAAATAGATTAATTCGTATGCACAGCTCATTTACACCTTGGTGTCCTGCTTTTCTGTATCAAAGACTAAATGAAGGCAACGTACTCCTATGAATGTTGCAAAGAACAGCACTACCCTCAAGGATTTCATACAAAGTCCCTGTGCCATGAAATTTTTGTTTTCTTTTAAATCTTATTTCAACATCATTCAAGTAGTTTATTATCAGTCCCTCACCTACTCACCCAAAGCTTTGCCTTAAAATGATTTTCAAGCTTTTTTGTTTGATCTCTTATTAGAAGTAGTAATAATTCAGTTAGACAAGTTTCAGTGTATTGTTGAAGCCAGTTAAACTGGATTTTTTGGCTACACAGAATGTCTTTTAATTGCTTTCTTTAATAAATACATCTTCATATATGGTATCTTATTGCTCCTTGTGCATCTGTCAACCAGGGTCTCTGAGTCACTGAACAAGCCTATACTCAGTATTCAAAAGATACTTCTTTCCCACTTGGGAAGAATTTCTTTTAAACTAACTTCCATTGCAAAATTTTGAAGCAAAAGCACAAGAGGGTAAAGAATATTAATTCCCATTCCGTCTGACAAAGCCTTCTGGGAATATATAGCAAAATCATTATCCAGAGACTCATGGGCAAAGACACAAGATAAAATAAAGTGGTACCATTACCAGATGACTTCTAGGACTTTCAAGCACACTGGAGACAGGATCCTTCATAATCTTGCTTTAATACACAGTATATGGAAACCACTTCAAAAATTAAATTACTACAAGAAAGCAAGCAGGTCAGGACTATACAAGTCCCTTAAAGCATGGCCCTACTCCTGGGTTATAACCTGTCCTTGCTCTAGCTATCATTTTTTTTTAATCAATTTGGAGTTAAAATTTTAAACCCCAAAGTTCCAAACTGTGAACTATATTAGCAAGTTAGTAGGATCACATGCAATACAGATCTGGTTTTAGCTGTGAGACTGCATTCAAAGTGTTTAAAGTACTTTTTTTAAAGTATTACATGCTGCCAAAAGTAGTGTAGCTGTGATGGGATTTCACTCATGGTGAATGGTGAGGAAGACATGCATAAGGCAGTTCCACTAAGCTCTACAGACTACGAAATATTGATAGAGTGAATGCTGAGCTTCATAACAGATTAGGGTTGTACTACAAATGCAAAGAATGGCTATGCAACTACTCATTGCAGATAAAAGTACATATGCACTTACAATTTCCTGGTGAAACATTTTTGAGCAACAAAAAGCTCAGGAGAAAGTGCGTCAAATTCTAATCTCATTTCCTTTGTCCTTTTCTTTCGTTATTTAAAAAGACCAATTTGTAGACCATTGTTATTTTCTCCCCTCCTCTGACCTGCCTGTGCAGATTTCTTTCCAACACACTTTTCTGCTCCACTAAAGAAATCTTGACTACTACCTCCTGGCACATAATTCCGGTTTGATTTATGAACACTTACTGTTAAAAGTGTAAGCTTTTTTGAGATCACAAGCTACTACTCCATCCAATTTTATAGTATATTACCTAAGCAAAAAAGAGAAAGTGTTTAATCCCTGGTCCTTAAGGGATGAACTTTTGGAGAGGAAGAAACAGCAACAGGATCATCTCCTGTTCTGAGGTCCAGGCTTCTAAGCTTTCAGAAAGAGGCCTGTCTCTGAGCTATGTTCTGAAGGATGAAGATTGGAATGGAGGTGTCCTAGGGTTAGAAGTGATGCCAAGGGTAAAAACCAAAGGATTTGTTTTTTTTCCATTGAGATAAATCTATAGTCTGGAAAGTATTTCATCCTGATTATGAAGAATTGACTCATTTTCCCCCATCGCTGCAAGATGCCATGAACTCCATTGCTTCCTTACTTTCATGATGCTTTGACCAGTACCTCAACCTCAGGGAAGAGTTTTGGATCTGTAAGTTACAGGGAACTGTGGGCCATCCTCTCACATCTACCATCACCTCCTCACCTCCACTTGCCACTCCACAGTAAGTCAATCAGGTAGAGCATACCACAGCAATTAGTGCAGCACACCAGAGCATTTAGTGCTTTTAACACTTGGGCATGCAGCTTCCATATTAGATAAAAAAAATATATTTTCTAAGCACTTCTACCCATGCTTTCCTCTTTTCTGCCCACAAACACTTAAAATTTCTTTATGGCTGTTCCCACATGGCTTCAAGATTTCCATCACTAGTAACAGGGGCGTGAGCTGTACTCCAGCCTAGTTCCCATGGAAGAGTGCAACAATGAAATGGAGGAAGTTCCTCCCACACAAATGCACTTGTTCTCACCTTTCTAATTCAAAGAGCAAAAAACCAAAGAATTGGAAAGATTTGTGGTAATCTCAAGACAAGCAGGAGCCTGTTTCTAAATGATTAGCTTGCCTGCATATCTCTAAAGGAACAGAAAGAATCAATCCTTGCCTTTGGTCTCTATTTGACAACAATACCTGGATCTACAGCTTGCTTTTTCCTCCTTCCCATGTTTTCCCTACTTTCCAGCATTAAGTGTTAGAAAGTGTGTTTCAAGATGGAGTTTTGTCCAAAAAAAGCCTAGCTGATGAGCTTCTGTTCCTTGCAGATTGCAGAAAGTGTTTTTGTGATGCAGTCGCTCCCCTTTCTCCTTCACAGATAACGCCTCCAGCTCTGCTTCTATGCTAAGATTAGTCAAGAGTTTCAACCGCAGGTGGAGCTGCTTCTCAATCCCTTCTTTCCATGGCCCTTAAGCATCCACCCAAGTTTTAAAAACTTAAGAGTAAGCAAAGGATAAATTGTATCGGGGATTAAAAAAACTAATACCATGGAAAACTCAGGTGTGAACTCATTTAAATCACGTCACTCTCTCACACTGACTTAGACAAGGGACTGCTAACAAGCTCAGTGCCACAGCATCCATCAAAACTGACCTAGGTCTTTGGTGTCACTGACACAAGTCAAGCTCTTAAATGCTGTCAGGCTGAGAAAAGCTTGTGATGTGAAAAAACAGGAAAGGTCTTGCTCCCTGTAAGAGCAATAGCTTATTTGTATTAGAGGTAACCACTTATTCTCCTGATTTTGAGAATCAATTTTTGCACTGATCCACAGGAATCATTATTTATGAAGACACGCAAGTACCAGTCACAAGCTCCACTGCTATGAATTTTATGTGATCCTAATTTAGATGAAGCAACACCACTATTTTCAGGAATAAGACTTAACAAGCAGCAAAAGCAATGGCTATTTCACTATGCAGCAATTATGTCCCATTTAATTACTCAAACAAAACCACCAGAGGAAGATATGTATTAACTATAAAACCTGGGAAAGCAAATGCTGGGGAATGCAGAGGCTCAATCACATTCATAATTGTCCCTTAGCGATGAATTCTTTTTGGATGCACTCAGAAAATATAATCACTGCAAGAAGCAGCATAGAGGTGAGAAAGAATTATGCATTCAGCTATATATCACAGTAAAAACATAAGTATTCCCATAGGGCTCGCTCTCACAAGATTTTATCTGTGTTGAATTTTAACATTCAGTTGCACTTCCATACACAAGCTGCCTATCATTTGCTACCTAACCCCTGTACCGTGAGGTAACGTAGAGTGGAGGAATATACAAAGGAAACAATTTTCAATGACAACTATACCCTTGATATGTTACTGTGACTTCAACCAAACCACTTACTCTCTCATTTGTTTCCTTGTCTCTAAAATGAAGCTAGTGCTGACCTGTTCTAACAGGGTTACTGTGAAAATTAATTAGTAAATACCAATACAATACTTTGCAGTTGACACACGTTCTGTTTTACAAGTATTATAAAAAAACCTTCCTCTGTTGTTCTTATTCTGGCAAGAGAAAAAGTAGTAAGGCATGCCAGATTACATTGTAACAAGATGTAGGGAATATATGAAAGGACTTTGAGAACCATACAAATATTAACATACCACAATGCTCATAAGAAAAAATACTACAAGATTATTATGCCTCTAATATTACAAATTTATTGCATAACTTAGGTTGGAGGAGACCTTGGGAGGTCATCTGGTCCTTTCTCAAATAAAGGCCAACTTCTAAATTATATCCAACTTCTGAGCTCCATCAGGTTGCTCAGGGTCATATCATTAGCACACGAGTGCAGCATTCAGACACTGACATTTCCCAGGTATGTCTCAGGCACACGTATTTTGCTACCCCCATGTCTTCTGCACTTGATTTGTGAGCAGAGGCCATGGAGTAGATGACCTCCAGAGGTCTCTTCCAACCTCAGTTATTCCGATTACACATGGAGCAGGCCATTCGCATTGATATCAACTTTGGCAATCAGTTTTTATTTGCAGCATGCCTGCTTTGCCGCTGGATTCCAAGCCCCTTTGTGCTCCCATCCTTCACATGGGACTACAACTTCTGCTTCCTTGGCAGCATCCTTCTGGCCCTTCTAGTTTAATTCACTGCCAAATTTCCTTGTAAACTCCTTGAGTCATGAGAACATCAAGGAGAAACTGCAAATTATATGTTAGATTGTCTCAACCAACACTCACTCATGCAAGCAAGGGGATGGTAACTGTCCCCTCACTCTCCTCCCTGGTCTGCTTAAACTGTGGCTGGACACCAGGGAAGGGATGCAAAGTAGGGCTGGGGCAATGGAAGAGGTCTCACCTCCATCCACTGTCCATGGCAGTTGGTTGGGAGACCTGGAAAGACTGATCTGCTGCTCAGGAAGAAATGAAGCAACTTATCTGCCTGATTAAAAGGAAGCAGGAACAGTTTGTTTGGCACTACAGATCTATTCAACATCTTTCATCTTATGCACTGACAGCTTTGACTGTCTGCTTAACATTTACCAGCTCTAAGTGTTCCTCAGGAAAGAAGGAAAAACTGCATGTCATCTGCTGAATGACATCAAGACAGAAGCACTGCCGGGGAAACTGCACAAACACAATTGTGTTCTCATCCTTGTCATCTGCTTAGCATTAATCACTAATTCATTCTCATGTAACATGTTCAAGAAAAAAACACCATATCTATTAGGCAAGTAACTTCTTAATATTTTCTGTAATCACACAACAAAAAACTTATTTAACAGATATACTTATTCAATTACTTCTAAATGTTGAATGGGGAGAGCTTTAAGCCAGTCCTTACCTAAACCCCACTAAAGTAATGTGGAATGACAGCATCTGCGAGTGCCCTGATTTGGGTTGAAGAGAGGACACAAGCTTCTCTGAACAATTTCACTACACATATGCCGAGTACAGAAACATAAAGAAGCCTATGGCCTAAAACCCAATAAAACTGCAGCGGGTGTCTAATGAAGCCTAGTTACAAACTCATCCCAAATGTTTACTAGACAGAAATTACCCGGTGTTATAAATAAAATCACTGATTCACACAGTGAGCTTTCCTACAGCCAGCTTGTAACTTGCAGAAGTATTATAAATCCTTCTAAAAGTACTTGCTTCTATTTTAAATTCAGAAGCACCTGGACTGAAAGCTTCAAAATTACAGTTTTGAAAGAAAATAAGTGAACTTAATTATTTCCTACTAAAAGTACATGAGCATTTTTAGACTTCAGCAGAATCCCTGCCTGCTTCTCTCCTGTCAGCACAGTTGGTTGCTGAACGTAACAGGAATTTCCACTCTGTGCATTATGTTGGAAGGTGTGACAACTTAGTGAAGCATTGAGAAGTGAAAACTGTGTTCTCTCCAAGTCACAGAGTCTCACTAAGGCCTTTTGGCTCTATGTCTTCTCCCTACTGCCAAGAGAAGGACAGGTATATCACCTCTGCTCTGCCTTCCAGTTCTCTGCATTGGTACCCAACCTCACCCATGCCACGTCTGCTCTGTTCTCCCATGTTAAAGCACTCTGGGCAGCAGCAGCAGGTTTCAAAATTGGAGTCCTACAAAGAGTTCTCACCAAGAGAAACCTCTAAGAAAAAAGTGTTGTAATTTCAATCACATTAAATAGCTCTGGGTCATCTATTTTACTTTTCCTGACCTTGCTAAATATGACATATTTAGTAGAGCTGGGGTCAAATCACATGGATGGTGGAGTTCTAGGTTTTGGGCTTCTGATAGAGGAGTTCATCCTTTCATTTAAGTAAATCACTAAAGCATAAACACAAGGGTAACTTCTGCTGCTCATTTCTTCGTCAAAAAAATGGCCTTTAAACAAAAAGACTTCATGATAGCACCTATGGCATATAACATTAACAATTAAAGCTTAGAAACCAAGAAATGAAATGTCATTACTGAACCTGCAGTTAATTTGGTATTTTGTTTTACTTTACCTGTTACGTTACCTGAATTTCATCAAGTAACTGGTTGAAGCTGATTTTACTCTGCTCTCTCTATGCCTTCAGCTTTGCTGCGTACTTGTCTAGTAGTATCAAATCAGACTCATGAAATACTGGCCCACATATGCACTACATAAAACAAAGTCCTGTGCAGCAAGCAATGGAGAGCACATATGGTGCATACTACATATGTTCATTTATAACTAAGTATTTTATACCAGGGAAAAAAGCCTTAGAGGCCAATTCTCAAAATTGACAGTGCTTTGCAATGCTCTGTGGAGCACTAACATAATACACCTATTTAGCAACCCCCGTCCCCCCAGCACTCCTCCATCCTTTCAATGGTCCAGCTAGTATAAAGTGACCATTACCATCCTCAGTATCAGATGCCCTCAACAAGACAGTGTATTTTATACGAAGTAATATAAGGACCATGTTAAGTGCAGGTCTGACTTGTGTCTCCCAGGTACCTATTGCTTTATGGGCCCAATTAAAATATTTCATTTAACACCATCATAAACCTATCATCAAGCACTGCTGGAATACAAAACCAGAGCCTGGAAGACTTATCCTTCCACAGAAAACAAAACAAACAGAACGCAAAAGAAAAATCTTCAGAGTTCTACAAATAAATGAGGAGCTATTTTCCATACATTTTTGTGACAATTGCAACAGGTCCTCCTTTTTCTACCATTTCTCTCTGCAATCATCTTACCAGTTGCAGGTGCAATTTGTGATTAGTATTGCATATCAGTAAGAATTGCTGTCCTACAATCTATGAGCTTCACATAGCTGGTATTACTGCAGCTGCTAATGTCAGCACCATTTATTATTCTCTAGGACTGACAGCTACTGCTGTGGATTTCAAATCATTCTCAGCTTTCACTTGTTACTGATTTAACATCAAGATGTGCTCCAGTTTTACTGATTGGAGCAAAACTAAAGCTAGGAACACCAGAATATTATCATGATCTTGACTGAAACTGGATGATGGTGATTGAAAGTGGAGAAATATCAGACTACCTACGGACAGTGGGGAAAAAATTAAATCCACTATTCTATGATACAAGAAGGATTACTAACTATATGATTTAAAGACAGCTTTCACACCTTGTGTTAAGGTTGTTGTGGGACTTCTGAATCTGGAAATCTTACTTCTCATATCATTGCACTTTCTGTCACTATGCTGCATTTCCTCAGCCTTCAGCAGTGAATTCCTCCAAATTAATTTTTTTAAAGAGCATAATAAAATAAAGACATGACAAATTCTCACCACTTAACTTGGAATACTGCACTTATTCTCATGATTACAGGATCTGACAAGCCATGCGATATCTAACCACTGCAATAAAGCTGTACTTCTCAGTGAATGCACACACAGACACCCTGAAGCCCATTCCTGCACTATGAGAAAGCTACGTACGCATTCTTAAATGTATGCGTTTTCGTACCTGAGCAGAAAACCTGATGGCTCAGACTTTGAGCACATACTTTTCCATTCTAGATGAAGAATAATCCAGCTTCACAAGTTCCTAAATAGCTCATACCTTCATCTCAAATATTTTTACACTTTCAGAAACATACACTTCTGACAGCTCTGAGAATATGCTAAGTTTGATATTCAAGAGTCACATTTCACTCTCCAATGCACAGGATTCATTTTGCACCACAGATTGTTTCCTTCCACAAACATACAGAAGAAGTGATCGCAACCTTTTCTTCTACCTTTATGTAATAAACAACTTGTAGACAGAAGACACTCCTTTGTAAGCTGAAAATAAGTGCAGCAAAGCTGCCCTTAAAACCAAGAAAAGTACATGCAAATACGGAACACACAACTGGTCCAGATATTTCATTCCAACTCCAGGGTTTTATCTACACTTTATCATAAAGTGAAGTTTGTGACCTGTCCCCAAATTCACAAAAGACTCTTCAGAATTATGAAATTTAATATGGTTTACACTGACAAATTTAATAGCAGCAGCAAACATACCAATTTTATTAAAAAAAGAATGCCTTTGTCTGCCATTTATTCTTAATCCTTCTGTATCTGTTGAAGATTACTGAAACAGGTCTCTGGTCAGCAAAGGAAAGTTAATGTTGAAAGGGCTGTTGGCTTCATTTTGAAGAACCCCATTCTAACCGTTGCTCTATTTCATTTTGTCTCTTGACCAGAGCTACCCCTGGTACAAAGAATGAAAAAAGCCAATATGTCAATTTTGGAAATAGAACTAACATACCCATTTAAAAGCAACAGATACTACTTTAGAACTGTTTTAGTCCAAAAAAGTGTTGGGCTTTTTTCTTCAAAGTAGTATTTTACTTGGCGCTAAGCATTCTCTTACTCATGGTACAGTGAGTTTCTTGCAGCAGACAGAGGTCCTGACTTACGTCAAGAGACACATACATACTTCTCAAGCCCATCACAGCACAAGAAAGATGTGTTCCTTAATGCCACATTCGGTTATGAATTAGCCAGAGGTCTGTACATGTGAATTGGCACCAGAGAGGTGACTTGTTCATGTCCATTAAAAAGAAAAAATCTCCAGAGCCTCTAGGTTAATAAGTTTAATTCCTTCATAAAGCCAGAGGTGTTTGTTAATAATTGAACTTGGCAAAGTTCTAGACCATGCTACAAATTAGATTGAGAGTCTCACTCAAATATGTGAGACTTCTTATACAATCCACCAGTTTATATATACTTAGAGAAGTGGTAAGTGTTTTAAAGTTAGGCTCCACTTTAACAAAGCAGTTTTCCCTGTCCCTAACTGTGTGGCTAAGACTGATCCTTAAACGTTAAGTGCTGCGAAAGCATTTGAAGCAGCAGTGAGACTTGCCCAGGCAGCACTCCAAAACACAGGGAATCCCACGATCTTTTATTTTAATTGTCTTTTTTTGTACTTCAAATTACTGCTTTTCTGCTCTGCTGCCTCAGTAACAATGCCTTTCTGTTCCCTACTGCAAAGCCTGACACTAACAAATTACTCTCACAGAAAAATGAATGTGCTCATTTTGGCACGATACCAGGTTCCCAAAATGCAGAGTAACTTTGAGATGACAATTAGTGCCAGGTTTTGGAACTAAAATGGCATTAGCAATATGGAGAAGGTGAATTAGGTGTCATGCACTAAAACTGAACTGGCAATTGTGACAGTCATCTCAAAAACCACCTGAATCTCCTAAATGAAAAGCATAAAACCTTACCAACACATGATTTTAAAAGTTGAGTTGAAATGACAAGAGAAGCACAAAAGATCAACACAAGCATAAAACTAAAAACCCAGTGGAGGGAAGGAGAGAAAAAACACTGCAAAGGAACATTCTGAACATGAAAAATACATCAACTTGTACCAGGAACAGAAAACACCCTGGGGTCATTCCCTCCTCCTCACTCTCTCACAAGCTGCACTTTATCAGCAAGAGGAAAACTAAGTGCAATTGCCTTCACATTGTGCTTCACCTCTCAAGCTTTTCCTCTTTCTCACAGGATGTTAGTCGTTATTTAGATTACACCATCGGTAGTGACACAATCACAGAACCCCTGACAACTCTATCTAAATAGACATGTTAGAAAGGTGTAACTGGCATTAAACTTAATTTTCTGTTGTGTACATGGAGCACATTTGATCTTTCAGAAAAGGCCATTCCCTACAAGCTTTGCATTGTTTTGTTTTAAAAGGTGTGTTTGACCAGTTCTGTGGCACACATACTGTCAGTGAAAGGGAACAGCCCAAACCATTTTATTAAAAAAAAAAATCTTTCTGTACTTCATCTGCTCCCCCTTCCTCCCCAAGAACAAAATAAAAAACCTGAAAATTAACCAAATGGGGCTAAGTGGAAGCAATTTCACAGGTGCAGACTTTTCAAAATTAAGTCGGGGCACATTGCATACAGCAATTGGACTGAATGCCTCTACACTGTGCAACGAGACAGCTCTCCTCCCAGCTACCTAAAATTCAACTATGATTTCTACAGCTCTAAAAACATGTTAATCTTAGAATTGCATGTGGAAATGAAATAGTTTAATGTGTTCCCTTTCAAATTACCAGTGGCAGTGTTTTGCAAAAGATGATACTTCCATTTTAGCATTTATTTCCAACCACAACAGCCAAAATAATCAAACATACAATTCTTGGTACCAAACCCAGAATGCAGATAATCTCAGAGTTTATCTAAGCTGGCATTACTGCTGGTGAGTGGATCGCTATGATCTATAAATCAAAAAAACCCCACACCCATCCCCATTTGCAGGTAGCAATAGTCAGAAGTCAGTTCTGCTTGGGGTAATGCCTGTCAGCAGACAATTACTGATGCTGTCTTTAAATGAGTAAATTTCCATCTTTTCTCTCTTGGAAAAAAAAAGACAGAACACAGTAGGAATATAAAGGTGTCCTTGATTTATTTTTTTTCTGCAAAAGTGTGACTAGTCTTGCATTATAAAAGGTTACACTGCTGTAAGCTCAGTATTCACCTGCCAGACAGAGGAGTTGAGGCTGAGCTCGCTCTTCCCAGGCATATTGCCCCAGAGTAATTCCAATTTCATATGATCCACATATTAGAAAAATCTTAAGCCAGCCATAAAGGCTTTTTTTTTTTTTTTAGGTTTAACTGACAGCCATCAGAATGCTCATCCTTGTCAGATCTACCAAAAGCAGCTATGGACTTACAACCCAGTTAACCATGGTTCATCATGCTACTGCAGGTTAGCAGAGCTGTGGTAACTAATCATCTTCACACCCAGCCCACAGCAATTACAGGCTATTAAGCCCTACCTTGAACAGCAAAGGAATTTCAGGCCAGACAGTCTAAAATAAATTGCTTTATTTTGGATTTGCTGTAGTCACATAGTTATCTTTGCTCTTAATGCATAGTGACCTGCTAAGCTGCCATAACTAGATGGTAGTTCTGAGCTCTACTGCTTTTGAGGCAGTCACTTTGTGGGGCTTAACTCCAGATATTTCAAACAGTGGCCACATCTTGACCTCGTTAATCTTTGTCTTCAGATTGATTACATAAAGAGTGCTGCATTATACCACAGTTACTACTGACACAAACCAGAAGTCTCACTACATCCACCAGCCCACTCATTAATAAATGGCACAATTTGGCCTGCTTCAATGCAGGCAAGTCAAGACTCTTACCTGCGCGGGGCTCTATCGTCTTGTTGGAGCTTGCATCCATAAAGACAAACCGTCCACCACCAAAGTCTTCAGTGTAGTCAGAAAGATAGAGCAGTGAAGTATAGTCAAAAGAGCCATAAGTTACCTAGGAGTAAGACAACGTTACCAAAAATTACCAAATTCTGCTCTCATCTCTGCAGAGCACAAATAATTAAGCAGATGGATCTGATGGATTTTTCTAATTTTTCAGTTTTCACATATTTAATAAAGCAGTCTCGAAAGCTGAGACCATTCTTTTCTAGAAGTGATATGTATTTATTAGCCTATCCTGTTATGTTTACACACACAATGTATACAGGACTAGCATGTTATGTTTATGATTTCTGTTATTACAGTTTCCACAATTAAAGAAGTGCTCCTATTGATTTCTATCATCCTAAGTCATCTAAACAGCTAGCAAAAAACAACACGCTATCAGAAGTTACACCTCTGCATTGTATCCAAAAAATAGAAGGGCTCAGATCTATTTATACTATTTCAAGATAAAATTTCAGCATAAGGTTAATGAGACCCAAGAACAGCCTATTATCTAATCATGGTTATCTAATTATAGGTTTCTGGAAACATCACTTTTTACTCTTTCACCAGCTACCATACAGGAACTTCATAGTAACAGTGAATCAGACCTTCCAGGTAAACACACATTTGTTGCATGGAAAAAAGAAGAAATTCCTCCAGGTTTGGTTTAAAAACCTTCAAACATGACTTTTAATGTATCTGCTTCTTCTCAGCCTACACACCAAACACCCCATTTTTAAGTATAACAAGGTGATTTTCCTTCCTTTTAAAGTATTATTTTTGCTCAATATGTATGTTGAAGATGGAGAAAAGAAATACTCTATTTAATGCTCAGCATGAAGCTACCTAAATATTTAACACTGAGTTTAGCTGATTCTGAAAATATTTCCTTTTCATAGCTACATGTCACCAACACTTAAAAATGTATTTAGAATCAATGGCTGTATTCTCCAATTTCTTTACAGTGCATCACAACTCAATCAAGTTCTGCATTACACTGTCAAACAGTGAAGTGTGCAGCACAGTAGTACTGTATAAATATACAGCATTTGCAGAGTGTTTTGACTGACCTGGTGACTGTTAGAGGTAGGTGTTACTTCCAAACTTAGAAGTTTTCTAAATATTTTCAGTTTTGTTTGAAGTTACATTCATTAGTGCCAGTTAAATTTTGGCTCAGCAGCAGTTGTACATATTATTCTGTAAGGGCAATGACTAAAGAGAAGATAGAAGCAGATGGAATAGGAAGACATTTTCATTCTTACTCATTTTATTATTTTGACCATAAGGGCTTAACAGAAAAAAGCCAAATCCAGTGATACACTGCACTACACAGTCCAAATCACAAGAATGAGAAAAACATGTTGGTGATCCCCTTCTCCCCATATTTACCCAAACCTTAGTAGCAATACAAGGCAATAAATGGGAATTAATGAGCATGTGGTACCACAGCACCTGAAGACAGCCATTTGACAGCCCTCCTCATGCAATAGCTTTGCAAAGCTATTGTCACCTTCACTGATTTGGTAATAAAACTTCCAGTCAGTGAAGAAGTTCGTTCAGCTCACACTTGCAAGTCTAATGCATTAAAATTGTTTTACGAACTCTTCGGTGGTGCAGCAATCTTTCCTCCATCAGTGCACTCCCCATCTTCTCCAAGGTGGTTTTACCAGTTCTGAACTTTTAAGAGCTGACTAGAAACCATTTTAGCCTAACCAAACACATCTGATTTCTATAGATGACTGATTTGGGGAACCAAGTATGCAATGGAAAATGGCTTTTCTGTTCCTGTTCTTGTTCATTACTAACTCTCAGAAGGCAGCCAGGCTTGAGAAATGCAATACTATGGAAACAAAGCACTAAATTATACTAAGTTATTTAAAATGCCAGAAGTCCCCCATGTATATCAAATGTATTTATTACCCTGGCCATAATTTCCAATACCAGAAAGGTTAATAACTGAACCAGAAGTTCAAACTATGTGAGAAAAGCTGTCATTAAAGCCAGGTGATAAGCCATACAGGCACACTGCAGCAAATCAAATTTCTACAGCTCCTTATGAACAATTCCATAGAAAAGATGCAGGCATTTCCATTCGGCCTGATGCTTCATACAGTTAGTGCGCTCTTTTTGAGTATCCTTTAACCCAAATAAGTCAAACACAGCTAATATTTAATGGTACGTGCTCATAATGATATTGATATGACACTTCTTTAAAAGCTATTATTAAAAATAAACTGATTGTCAGAATTAGCCAGCCACAGTCTGCAGCGTGGCAGCCTTGGATTTTTGAGGGACACACATTTATATGCAACTAAACAGCTGTAAGAACATGCGACAGGCCTGCAGTTACTAAGAAAGATATATAGCATAGCACAGCATCCTCTACCTTCCATTGCAGAAAAAACCCACGAACATGTATTTACTTTCCAATCAGCATAGGTCTAGCATGATATCTTGCAGAAGTGAGTCAAAAACTGCTCTTTTCCTGTAAGCCTCTACATGCAGATAATCACAAACATGGTCTTGACAGCTACTTCTAATGCTCTATATAGTGGTAGCATCTATTATTAAACAATGTAAGACACCAAATAGCATGTCTCAGTTACAAGGGGCTGTAGGTGAGCTGAGGCTTGAGCAGACACAAGAATAAGCTTCCATGGATTTCGAAGACAATGCTATCCTAAAGCAGAAGTAAGACATTTAATGAAATACATCAGAAGATCTAACAACACAAGGGGAAGAAAAAGAAGAGTGAAAAGTCTGCTATACCACATAACAGCTGCTCTCAGCAACAGCCTCAACAGCCAGAAGAGAGCTGCTAGAAGGATTAGGGAGATGGAGGGCATATTGCAGGTAAGGAGACTTTAAGGTTTGGCTTGTTCAGCTTAGAGAAAGAAAGGGTGAAAAGGGATATGACTGCTACCTAAAAATACCTGGGGATGAGAGGAGGTGGGGAAAAAATAGCTATAAAGCTGATTGTGAACAAGTTTAGGCTAAAAAACCCAAGAAAATTTGCACTGAAGTCCTGCAATAGCTCCAGCAGGAGAAATTAAAGGAAAACAAACCAAAACTGATCTTATGGCAGAGTCTGATAATTCTGTGAAGGATGAGAGGATCCTTGCCCAGTCAGGGGACTGCAGAAATCTAAGTCCCATCTCACTTCTATTAGAGAACATAAGACTATTCTGCTGTGAGAGTGTGCAACAGCAATTCCATTATAAATCAGACATTTGATGTTTGAAAGGCTCAGCTCCAAACAAATTCCATCCAAGATGAAACTCCACATCTTAAGCCAACATTCTCTTTATTTGATTTAGCTGCTTATAAATTCAACAAGATTAAATTAGTCGTTTGGGTGATTTCAGGGTTTCTATTCATGTTTAACCAAAAACCAAATACATTTTAGGAAAAAAAAGAAAACAAAGCCTCATAACGACATAATAGATCTGTGCTATTCCATTATGCAGTCAAAATCTTCCAAACCAAGGATATTCAGACTGAGAAATATAATTGCAACAGACACAGCAATACAGGGAAAAAGGCAAGAGAGGTATTTGTGTGCTCCAAGAGGCCAACATCTTTGAACCAACAGTATCAGACTTCAAAACAGAAAATGTGTCAGATTCATTTTTTCAAGGGCTTGATTTTACCTTTCTTTCAGAAAGGGGCAGGGAAAAAGAATCCTGAAGTCTTCTAGGGGCAACCTTCACCATTTAATTATCATGCAGAAATAAAGTGATTTGCTCTATTCTAAGGGGAAAGCATAAATATGGATACCACGGAAGAGTATCCAACAAACTGGCAAAATTTTTTAACGTGCTGAGTTTTGTTCATCTTTCTTCAACTCCTCAGTATTCACACTTATTTTGCAGGCATATAAGAATACTTCTCAGATGAGAGCAGGAGTATTTCCTACCTTGGATGAATAGCAATGCTTCCGCCCCACCTCTCCCCTTGCTTTCAACTGTAGTCTGGAAGCAGTAAGTGAAACTTAGTTTGTTGAAGAAATTAAAATACAAGGCAGGCTGACTGCAGTGAAGACAACTTATGAAGCTATACAACTTGTCTGTCCTATTTAGCCTTCTCTGAAATATTTTCTGACCTTCTATTTGAATTCAGTCTCCTGCATAGCCAGATCAGCTATACTTTTTTTCATCTCTTTCTAAATACATAACACAGCTACAAATATACATAATGTACACCTATAATAGGCTAAAATTATATACAGTCATATTCTACACATACTGTAACATTTTTGGTAAATTATGATCTGGCAAACATGTACATGAATGCTACATCCACAGACAGCTCTGTTCCAATTGCACTTAAAGGGAAAATTATACCAGATCAGATCTTTTGACACACAAACAGAAGTTAGAGGAATTAGAGGTTTGTTTGTGCAGCAAGGAAAGGATTCAAATTAATCCTTTGATGCCAATTCAAGTGAATGATGTACCAGAAGTGAAGGCAGCCAGTATCCAGTAGCAATGATATGTGATGATGCAATTTGGACTTTCATGATGGACATGAAGTGAACAGGATCAAGGATTTATCTCTATCAGACCCTATTTAAGGCATCACTAACCCAGTTCAAACTCTGAATTTTCAACTAGGCAATGCAAACTGCTATCACTTAAACCATAGGAGTAACTGTATTATCTGGCAATAGCTGAAGTCCTTTACCCTAGAGAAGGGATAAACCACTGAGCTGGGGCAGTTTCCATAAGAATGATCCCTGTCCATCTCTCCAACATCTGCTCTAGGTCTCTCCTCCTCAGTACCCACAAAGCCCATTTCCCTGGCCCCCAGCCACAGCGAGTTTTGTTCCCTTGTGCTCCCCCAAAAAATGAAAGGGAACTGATCCACACAAGGCTCCGAGCTTAGCATGCAACGTTGCTGTCACGACAGCACAGACAGTGAGCCAACTCTGACATTGTCACATGCAATCCTTACTGCAAGTATGCTCTGGAACAAGAATGTCAATAACCACATTAAAATATATTCAAGCAAACCTACAACATAAGTTTAAGGCACAGACAAAAAGCACTTCGATGGTCTGAATGCTTTAGTTTTCCCCATACAGACAACTTACTGCAGAAGTCAGCTGCTACAGAAGTGAAAAATGTTCGAACTACTTATATAGAATAAACAGGACAAACTACAGTTTTAAGTCCCAGAGTTATCTAAACAATACTTCTCAGAAAATACCTTGAAATTTAGCATAAGTCACACTTTCATATTTTACAGCAGGTACGCTATTTTTCGGGGCCCAAATTCTACATGATTATGAACAAGGTGCTTGGTAACTGCCCCAACTGGGTAATTATTTCTTCATTGCTGTCATAAATCAGACTACCTAATTATTCAGTATAGAAACTATTAAGGTTTAGGTTATGCATAGCAAGTTTAAGACCACATTTTGTGTTTGTATTGGTTTGGTTTTTTTTTTGAAGCTGGGAGTGGGTTAGAAAAAGCCAAAGCCAATCAGTTGGTGTCTCTGCTCCCTGAATAGACAGCCTGCAAGATAAACAAAATGTGGACAAAACAGACGGATAAAACCAGCAAAACATCTAGCCTGCTGTCCATCATGCACAGGCACTGTCAGGATGCCATAACAGAGAAGCAGCTTCTACAAAGAAAACAAAATTCTCTTTGTGGAAACAGATTTGCTTCTATGACAAAATAACTCATACATTAGAGAAGAGATTTAGGTAGAAACACTTAATTGTGAGATTATCTAACCAACGCAACTTATTCATTTAGCAATGCAAAACACATGCAGAAAAGAATAAAGAGAATATTGGCAAGCCTAATGCTTGTGCAGACACAAATCTCATTATAGTAATAAATCAGAGTCTGAAATTCTAATACACTTTTTTGGGCTGAAAGAAAAAAGTGGAGAAAATAGCCATCAGCTATTGATATTTACTGCTTTCTCTTCCCTTGTGGCAGTCAAATTCTATTCTCTGAAAGTGTGAAAAAACTATGAGGAACCTATGAATTTATTGCAGTTCACACAGCCAGAATCACTAGTTTATATGACGTCTCTTGGAAGTGAGCGCAGTATGTGATAGAATTCCTGCGAACCCCACCAGCACAATTTGCTCCCTACAATGAGTTCTTATCAGCACTAGTCAAAATAATGTGCACCGCAAAGTCATCCCTACCACCTCTGGTCCTAGGTCTACTCCTATTCAATGGTTACATCGCAGCTTTTTATACAAGAAGCATCCGCAAGCTGGTCTCGTCTTTGCTGTATCAGTGACTGCAAATTCCACCCTGTGTTATTTTCTTCTTTCGAAGAGCGGCTATATCAGTTATCATCACTGTCACCATGTTCTCTAAATTGAAGCTGCTTCTGCCTACATGACAAGAAGGGCACAGGAACTTACACTAACATTGTAAGCAACAGACATAATACTTCCTTCAGCCTGACATTTTCCAGCAAATATTTTCAAGGCAAGGAATATTTCTCTGATTTTTATGGTAGATGTTTCAGTCTATAGACTTCCAGGTACACTATCCACACACACAGACTCTAGCACTGAGGCATAACTTAGATTTTGATGAGTTAAGTTTTATGTGGTTCTACCTTGGGTGATCCATGACTCTAGAGTGACTAGTTTTCAATCCTGAAGACATGAAATGTGGGTATTCTAGGGGTTTTTTTTGGTGGAATTTTTTTTATTTAATTCTTCCATTGTTAGTTTGTATTCTGCTATGCCAAACCTTTGAACTCCATTAAATTCAGAAATAAACTCAATATCAATTCCAAATCATTTAAGTCTATTGAGAAGTGCAAAGTATTAGGCTGTGAGCCTACAGGTAGAGGACTATACAGTTCAGAAAGTCACAATACTTCCATTCTAAAATGAACAAAACATCCAATTATTAAAAGAGGGTACCATATCCCCATTGAAGAACATGCACTAAAAAGCCTCAATTCACATATAACTGAAATGTGATGTTAAGCATTTCTCACGAGTCTCAGATCAACTAACAACAGTGATTGACTGACCAGTGGCATAGCTCCCGCTAGACCTGGCTGAGAGTGAGACGCTAACTGGAAATGTAAGTTTGATGAAACTGAAACACTTTGTAGGTGCAGGTCAATTTAATCAATGTTTCTGACAAAAGAGATTCCTGAGTAGTCATTCACATAATTTATTAATTCTAGCAGAACTAAAGTACAGAAAATAAAATAGAAACATCAACCAGTATATTCCTTTTTAAAACTCACTTATCCTTCCATTAGGTTCATCCCCCAAAGGATTTTTTTTACAAGCACCAGTTTTCAAACATGTTTGACTGATTGTTTAATACAAAATTACTTTAAAGTGATCTAACAGGAAACATTTGCATCCCAGCTGCCTCCTACTTACCTTGTCAACATGTGGGTGCCAGTATTCATCGTGTGTTGTCTTTGCTTCTGTGTTGTTTATTCTCGAGAAGAACGTTGGCTTAGTCAGGTACATAGAAGCAGAGCGGATACCAAACGCCTGAGCAATCCTTTGCTGAACTCTCTGTCTCACATCACTGCAAAGAACACAACACACCAAGTGACACACACCTCTCTCACTCACTGTCATTGCTTCTTTAGAGCTAAGCTTCTTCCTCAGCTGATAAATCACAGGGAACTTACACCCGTACTTTCTCTGTTATTTTTCCTTAACTATACAAGATCTACTACATTAAGAAGAGACACCCTGTGTTTTAGGTTGGGAGTTGTTGGTTTGGGTTTTTTAATTCTCAGAATATCAACAAAAAGAAACCACTTGTCTCCTGTGGCCTAGGTTTTAAAGTTTCTTTGTGTAAGCAGTCTGTTTTCCTGAAAAAAAAAAATCCATACATATCTCACTGTTTATTAACTACTAAGAAGATTAACGTCTTTCACATATATATTTTTAATCCAAAGCAGACAAATAGAGAGTTGTATCTTCATAAAGGATTGCCTCTGAAGAACCTTCTAATTTTAAATTAACTGATAAAGTCCCTGGCACCATGAAACTCAGTCATCTCGGACATCTGTATTGGTATCATGACCACATTTTCCTTAAATATGAATGCAAGATGTCTTTCCCAACTGTTTTCAAAGATTTAACCAAACTATTTCTACTTTGACTATTCCTGTGTTTCTTGGGAGACAGAAAGAACAGAACAGGATTTTTATTTTTGTTTTTAAGATTAGGAAAAAAGAAGACTAACAATCACAGATGTGTTACTATACAGAACTGCTTATATAGCAGCATCCATCTTTCAGGCCAGATTTAGCTGCATACAGGGCTAGAATGGGGCCATCTAGAACTGCCAGCCTTACTTCACTCAACGGCACTTTTAAAGAGAAGAGATCTGTGATTAACGAGGAATAACACTGGCATATCCCATCAGTAAACAAATACAGCTACTATTTAACTTTGAGTAAATTTAAAAGGCAGACAAGAGTGCAATAACACAATGAGATTAAATGAAAACATTGGGGTTTAAGATGTAATCCTCGACGCTTCTTAAAATCTCTATATTGTTCCTTCCCAATGTTAACACATTCTTAGTGATTGTATTAATCTTCCTTTTCTTCCTTCCTAAGTGCTTCAAAAGCAGCACACAAACAAGATACTCTGAGTAAACACACTTCTGAAGTTGTGCATGGTGTTACATTTGTAGTTTTGCATCTTTGCTCCACTGGGTAGTACTGAACTTCAGCATAATTTTCAAGAAAGTTTTTTCCCCAAGTATTTCTCTAGGGAACTTAAACAGTGACTAAAAGGAAGTGACAACTAAAACTAGACCTACAGTGTTAGGTTGTGAAAGTCACTTCTTGAAAACTATTTCTACAAGTACTAAAAAAATCCTAAGTATTCATGCTGTTCACATCTTGTCCCTCACCAAAAGTAAAAATAAAAAAACACATACAGATTTGATTTTTAACTTGTCTCACTTTACATTTTTAGGGATCTAAGCTTTAAGGGTCAATTCAAGCTGTTTTACATGTGAAACAGCAAACCATCAAATTAAGTCAGAGCTGAGATTTCCAGGTATTTACATGGCTGCATGAACTGAGGTTTCAAGTTGAGAGCTACACAGTGGTAGAGTTTGCAAAACTGACATCAGGAGAGGATCTACAGGTCCTTCCTCTCATGCCTGTGGGAGCTTGATCTTTCCATCTGTTTTCTTTCCAAGAAGTAGGACTTCAGCAGACTCTGCCTTAGATTTCCCAAAAAGCATTAAATGTAATTACTCATTTCACTCCATCACGAATCGAAGGCAGTTGGCACTTTCAACAACCCAACACAAGAATTAATAACCTAACCCACAAATACTAAAGCAGCATATTCCCTGGCTGACCCTGGGTGGCCAGTTGCATCAGCCAGCTGGAATATATCTACTCTGAAGTAGTTAGGCCACAGTCTTGACATAACTTTAAATCTCCAGTGGTTGTATTACTCTAAGCAGTACTACTTCCTCTTTCAGGCAGATTCCTTTTCCACTTTTAAAAGCTTTCTATTAAGATTTGCTGCCTAGTGTTTACAAGGCTCCATTAAAGCTTCGCTCCTCTTTGAGGCTTACGTGCAATGGCTTTGGGCAAGATCGCATGTTTTACAAACCAAAACAACCAACCTTCCAAAATAATAACCACAAGTCTACCTGGTTTGGACCAATGGGTTATCAAAAGAAAGGAAAATAAACTCAACAGTTTAAGTATGCTGCAAAGAGAAAATAAGCATATTTTTCAGAAGGTAAGGGGGTTTTCCTGTTTATAAATCAAGTAGGCAGGAGAAGTCACGAACAGGAAAACAGATTATGAAGCAGTTGAGGTGGTAGGTCTAAAAGCATGACTATAGGTGCTATCCTGGTCTCATGGAAGCAGCTGCCTTCAGCTGACCTAGGCAGCTGGTTTTGGGGTGTGGAAGCATACTGCTGGCTTCTTGTTTCCCTGGGTGCTACTGGCTTCAAGAATTACTTTTAATCACAGTAGCTTCTTCAAGTGCATGGGGTGACAAGAGGTGCCAACCTTGCATTTCTTCAGTTGACTTCTGTTCTCCTGCCTTTTGCTTCCCAGTGAGCTCTCATCCTACATAGCACAGCATCACTCAAAACTTAATCAAGACAATCATGGTGTATGTAGCAGGCGAACATGAATTTTATGCATACAAGTAATTTACTGTTCAACAAAACAAATGGTACGCTATCAGAAAGTCCCACTGGTTGTAATAGATCTTGGACCAGGCTTCAAAGAACAGTTATTTACCCTTTGCATTTGCAGCTGTGCTAACACATAGTACAGACAGACCATGATGTCATATGTCCAGGGAGCATGTTTAGAGCAACAGCCTTCCTTCAAGAAAGAGGTCACCACGCAAAAAAATACTGACTATTCACATCAGAGCTCCATGAGCAAGAGGGGTTCACTTGACTTGCCTATAATAAAAAGTTAAAAATAACAAAGCAGAAGTAACTTTGCTTCATATGCAGGCTGCAAAGTTGTAAAAAAGTTAAGTCTCATGGGGAGAGGACACTTAATCTTCTAGTTTGTCTTCAGTGCTCTCAGACATATTTGCGAGAGCTGGGGGAACAACCAAATTATTTTTTTAGGGCCTAATCCAGCACATGCTGAAGTCAGTAGGAAGTCATTTATTAATTTCAATGAACTTCAAATCTAACATTGGGTTAGTTTGCTTAGTTTTTTTCTCTAAACACATGTGTAGTGGTCACTGGCAACAAGACTCCTTTCCAGCAAGCTTTGCTCATAAAAAAAGCCCTTCACAGGATGACCTTTGTAAAAAGAAACAGCAGGGACAGAAAGGAAATACTCAAGACTGGATTTTTTTTTCTTCCCCAGCGTACACACATGACAAAAATACATGTACTCTACACTGCTGCAAATTGGGCATTCTCAGAGTTCAGGGTTGAATTCAAGAGGTACAACAGAAACCTGTGTAACACATGATAGAGCAAAGAGTGACAGGACATCTCAGCCTCTATTTCTTCACATCCTGTGGATGCTCTTAGGTTTTAAAGCATAAAATACTATCCTGATACAAAGTGTCATCTGATACACCTCCAAGGAATGCCCGAGCAGTTTATATTCAATGCAAACTATTAAACTGGGAAAACTGTGCCTACAAATATGAACAACATTTATTGCACTATAATGCAGTGCAATAAGTAACCCAATTAGAGAGAATCAACAAGAAAAACTAAAAAAAATAAAATTGCACATCAGTCATGATTACGCTGCAGGTTTCTACTGATGTTTCAGTGAATAACCCATATGGCAAAGATTTGCTGAAAAAGAGCAACACCTTTGAGTGCCTAAATGCTTTTTCTTGCTTGAGTATGTACTGTACTGCTCAAAAGTTACAGACACTCCATGAAATTCCTAGCTGAGCCAGCAGATAAATATTATTTCTACACATAGATAGTGTTTAATAACTACTTTCTAATAACATGGCAGTCAAGTCAAATGCATAGGCACTATAAGAAGAATATGGAAAAACGCAAGAGAAGACTTTCCCAATGCATGCAAACAACAACCAGAACTTCTCACTGTCATATTTAAGTGGCTGCAGTTCAAAATAAGTTTAAGCAAGCCACATAAAGTATAGAAGAACTTAATGCAGGGGGTGGGGGAGAATTAAGGTGCAGAATACTGATCTTACTAGAAAACACTGCATTGCACTGTTGTAACTAATGACAAGAAAATCTTAGCTTGTAGTGATGTCAGAATGTGTAAAAACCCATTCATTTCAAGTTTGGTGCCAAAGATAACAGCGTGCTGCAGGAGGTATGTTTTTTGGGGTGCTTTGTGATAATCGTGGTTACCCTTCGTTCCACAGTCACGTTTACCCCACTGCAGGAGTCATCAACAGGTTGACAAACCTGTCAGTGCAAACATGACCTCTGCTTCAAATTTCATAAGGTATCTCGTGTCCCTCTACGATAGCAAATTAAACACTATACATGGGAATCAAATGTTTACCTTGCAGTAGGAGCAAAGGCATGACTTCTTTTAGAGATCAAAGTGTTCCCTATAATTCTATAAAGCATGTATCTGAACACATGCATCCGTGTACTTCAGCTCATTCTGTGCCCAGTGTATGCCAAATATAGCACGTAGCTGTTTTCAAAAGAAGTATAAGTCACTTCTTAGCCTATAAAAAACCCTCTTCCATACAGTCTGCTTTCCACTAACCTGGCCATTTCAACATTTATCAATAACATGACTGCAAGTTTTTCTTTCCATTCCCTTCCCTGTAATTCCAGATGCAGCCTATATAGGCTATTGGTAAAACACTTAATGACAAATGCATTGTACTTCATGTACAAAACGTACACAATCACCTGACAAGATAAGCCAAATTCCAGCTTAGAAAGTGCTCTCAAGGAAGCAATGAATGAGCTCAGAGATTCTGGCTACCTTGGATCTGGTACAGTAAGAGCCACACTGTTCCCTCAGCCACTTCTCAAATGTGCCAGAAGGAGGAGCCTCCCCTCCCTTCTTGATCCTGGCCCACGCGTTCTTCATGCGTTTTCCTCTGTCCCCCCATATATCAAAAACTTCTGGGAGAGCTCTGCTGTACTATAGCCACAAAGAAAATACTTCTTTATGCTAGAGACTGTAAGCATTCATTTTCACAAACACAGCAACTATTCTATCATTCAAACTGCTTAAAGGGTACCCCTGGCTCTGATCAGATGCACTAAACAGAGCTCTGCTATGGCAATAAATGTAGGAGTACAGCATCCAGTCAACAATTTAAGTAACAAGTGAATCCCTCCCAGAATTTGTCAGCAGCACTCCTTGTACATTTGCACCGAGTCACTGGATAATATCAAAATGCACAGACCATGCTCAGGGAAAGGCAGAACAGAACTCACTGAACAGAGCACATCACCACCTTCTATAAAAGCCGTTACTGAAGTCTATTTTGGACTCAGGGCAATGAGGAGAAAAAAGCCAAAGTAGCTAGAAGTCAAAGGAACATACAAGTTAAGAGAAAGGATGTTCACTAGGTTGTAAAGTTGCCAGCTTAATGTAGCAGCAGCAGCATAAAGGACTGAGTAAAAGAACTTAAAAGTTTCTGTAAGCTACAAGCTCTACCAGACCAGCAAAAAAATGCACTGTTAGGAATCACTGTAAGTGTGATTCAAGTACAGTGACAGGAACACTCAAAGCTTTGCAAAACTATACAGCTTCTCTAGCCCACTTGTCAACATCCCCGCACTGCTCCCCATGAAAAGCACCAAAGGCAGCACAGGCAATGCTCTTCTGCAGCCAGAAAGTTTTAACAGAAGTCACACATTCTGCAGGATGAAGGAAGGAAGAAAGCGTGCTATCAGCTCTCCCTCTGCTCATTCTGTCTCTACCTTAAGTTGTAAGATTTTTGGAATAAATCTTTGATGGTGCCATTTTCTGCTGAAGTCACAACCCTTAAACCAAGCATCCAGATTCAAAGGTCTCTCTTCTAGATAAAGATGCATCTGTTATGTAAAACAAAAGGAATATGCTTGGCAGATGGTGGTTAAAGCGTCAGCCTAGAAACCATAATTGACTCTGAAGCAACATAATTTTGACAGAGACAGTTCAGAAACCAGCCTCCTGGCTCAGAATGCCTACTCAGATTTGTTATTGTTGCAATCAGTGATACTTAGACATGAATTACATTCAGTTATTTCTCTCAAGAGTGGATTTTTAAGTGGACCTTCATAGGTAAGTGAAAGTAATGAAGATAAATACTCCCAAGAATAGCATAAAAATAATTTAAGGACATAAGGTACTACAATCTGTGTTGAAGCACTGCCATTAATATGAACAGAAGCATTTAATAATATATTTTATATTAGATGCATATCCAGCAGACTGAAACATCCCTACATTGGCATGCAAATACCAATGGAATATTGATATTCCCTAGCAGCTGTCATCTCAGTGTAAGAATCAGAAATATTCCATTTTTCAATAATTTTCATTAATTTCTGTTTATGTGAAACAGAAGTATTCTGGGGTAAGACACCCCCTCCATATACTCATGTTATTTCTACAGATTTTTTGTATCTTCTACAGAATGAAAGGCAAAACAAAGACTATTTTCAAGATATTCCCCACTATTTTGGTGGCAGAAACTATGTTTTCTTTATACATTCAGAGTTCAACAATACTCAAGAAAACATCTCATTTTTGTGATTTTTGGGGGTAGAAGTAAACACATTTTAAAGTTCAACTATAAAGACAAAGTATCTAAAACCAGCTGTCAAACAAATAAGCTTTAAGTGGTTAATATTTTAATATAAATAAAATTACTAACAAAACTAATAAACCTATTTGGCTACTTAATAGTACTTCCACCACTAGAGGGAGGTCATATTCCTTCACAAAGGCAGGAAAAAAGACAAAAAGAGTTAAAATGTTCAAGCCAGGTACATTATAAATTATGAGAAAGCAACCAAAATGCATAGCTAAAGATTTATTGTGTCTAGTCAACAAAGAATGCTTGTTCCTAAACTTTGGCCACACACCTTCGCAGACACATGGAACTCATTACGTTTGTTGTCTTCGTTAAGTATATGAACAGGTCTACAGGAAAGCTAAAAGCATCAGATGCCAAAGCTATTACATTATAGCACTATTTCATATTCTGGCTTCTTAGGGGGAAAGTACACTCTGCTTCTCTAGCCAGAAGATTAGTAATTTGAAATCCTTCCACTTCCTGCTTTACCACTTTTAATCTTTTGCTACACTTCACCCAAAAACCCCAAGTTCCTAAGATAATAATAGGATTGGATTGTCTTTATCATCTAACACAACACCTCTTGGATAACGTGTGTGACATAGGAGTTAATGCTAACAGATTTTACATCCCAGCTATACTGTTCCAGCAAACAGCCGCAGAACTCGGATGAAGCAGCTCTCTGCTGGCATCAGCCCCTTACACAGAAAGGGAAACGTGTGGTGCTGCCATCACTCTGGTTACATTTACACCATCAATACTGTCCTGACATTGGTAATGCAGCTAAGTTCAAAGCAGCAAATGTTATTTATCAGGCAGTCACCAAAAGCTTTTACTTATTTTCCTCAAGGCATCTTAGTTCTCAGAGATTACTATTTTAGCTGCAAATTCAATTGTGTGTCCGAATCCAAAGGGCAATCCCCACCCAACTGGTACTCTATAAAAAAATAAGTTATGTTTTGTAGTTCATTCAGCAGTTATTGAAAATCTTTACCGATATAATGCAAAATCCTCTTCTGTGAAGATGTCTTGAATTTTGTTCCCAAAGTACCTGAAAAGTTAAAAACAACAGTCTAAAAGAGGAGTTGCTGAATCAGACTGCTCAAGTAACACCAAGATGCCTTCTCACCTCCATCCATGCTTTACCCACAATCAATAAGTGAAAACAATACCAAAGAAGTCCTACAAATGCTTTTGAGTGTCATGTTCCCAAAGCATCGCTCAAAGATTGTTAAAAGATGAAAGGATCAAGGTGCAGCAACTGATAATGGAATTCCCCAGGCAGGAAGAGAGTCCCCTCCCACACAATGAATAAGCACATGGATTTAAGTCTTTAAGAGTTCAAACTACTTGATTTCTTCTACTGCTGACAAACTAGACTATAACTGTGGAAAAAATACTAATATTTACCCATGCAAAGGTAATGGTAGCTTTCAAAGAGCCCAGCTCAACAAAAGATCGGTTTTCATGCCACAAAAGCTGTTTAACTGGTCATGGAAACTGTGGTGATCTGACCAACTTCTACAGTTTGTCATTACTAACCTCAGCCCACAGGGCTTAAGAAACTTGAAATGGCAATGAGCACTGACGTGTAGGATGACAAGAGAGGCAGCGAGCCACAGTCCCATTTTACCTGTACAGATTAACAAAATGCTTCCCCAGTGAAAGAGCTCCGGAGTGCAAGTCCAAAATTGATGCCTGGGAAAGGAAACAAAAAAGTAGGAAAAAGAGCATGAAAAGGTTTTATCATTATTTAACTATAGCCTTTAATAACTGTCCCAAGTTGGCTCTCACTTCCCACAGCCTCTCAAGTAAAAAAAAATACTAGTTTCTAGCATTTGGGGTCACAATACTAATGGTTGCTTTACAAGTACAAACCTCCCTCAGTTTGCTGTGTAGATACACAAAATATTAACGTATTACAAATAAAGCATAGGACTGCTATTCCCAAGATTCAAGTCTGACACACAGATCTGACACAGAATTCCATGGGCTTCCTCCGTGGGCTGGGAGTAAGACACCATGTTACTGGATCCCTTCTTGAAGATGTTTCCCTTCCACACAAAGATGACTAATTTTCCAATATTTGTGAAGCACTCAAATAGCAGCACTAGTATTTATCTTGCCCAACATTTGTTATTAAAACTTCTCCTCCACCATGAGTTCCTGTATACTTCTCATATTTAATATGGCCACAAAAGTCTGTTTAAAAGAACAATTATAATTCTAAGGCTTACTAGAGCCAAACTTTCTTCTCCCCAATTTCTAAACCGCTGTAAAAGAAAACCAAAGAGTGAAAGGTTTTTACATATGAAAAGTCAATCCATTTCTTCATCCGATTCAAGCCAAACACTTCTGCTGAGCTCAGACCAAGCTAAAAAGATTAGTATTCAGATTTGCCAGGATTGAGAGCTACCTCTCAGGACTCTAAATTATTTCTCTAGCTTGAATAAAGTACACTTTTGTATGTCCCTTGCTGTCCACAAAATACAAGTTTGTTTTGTATCAGTTAAACAGCATTTAAAAATATGACTCCTTAATAGTAGTGTTACTTTTTTTACACTGGAAATATCAAGTAGCAACAGTTAATTAACCTGACCAGCACTAAAGTAATGACATCTTTGATATACAACATCCAGGCAAAAGCACTCATCTTGGAATTTGGCATTTTTTGATGCACCACATACCATTCACATTATTCTAACAAAATCCAAACAATAATACCACTAGGTGAGCTGCCTGGTAAGAATGATAACTTCCATCTTACCAGCAAGAAGAATTTCTGGGCATGGTTGGAACAGTACTGTTTGAAACCACTTCGTATCTTTACCCAAATGCAGACAGGCTGGGGAATGAGCAGCAGCAAATCATCAGCACGGATGTGTCAGAGCTGCAGTGCCAGGCTCGCAATACAGCTTCAACTTCACCCCTAGTCCCAAAGCACTTTTCTCCCTCCTCCTCTGGATCATGCTGGAAGAAGACACCCATGACAATCTCTCAGCAGAAGAAGATTTCTGCAGGCTCAATTGCTCTGAGCTTCAGAGCTGAACCTGAGAAACTCCAGTAGAGTCTCCTTTTAACAGAGACAGTAGCAACCTTCTTTTAATAAATCCACTCAAATAATTTTATTTATCCCTTTAAAAAAAAAATACATAAAGTAACAAGCTATTCAAGTGGACACAGTGTGAGCTTTTTAGACCTCCCCTTCCCACAGTTCTCCAAAAGGTTCAGAGGGCTGTTATGGAAACAAATAATTTCACACTCATGCAAGAGCAGCTCTCCTAATAAGCTTTATTCAAGCTTCAGAAGCAAAATATTTTCATTTATTGGTTTCTGGTTCTGTACAACAATCTAAGCTATAGCTAGAAGAAGTAAAACTGCTCCCATGTAGCTTCAAAAATATGCTTGTGATCATGCTGAAACAGATTATCAGGAGAAGTAGCAGGACACATCTGAAGAGAGGAATTTCATTTAAAAACAAATTGCTGCTCAAATACTTTCAACATGCTTTCCAAATATACACATTTCTTCTCACTCTTTGAGCTCTAGATGATTACAGTTGGGAAGATCCAAAATGACCAAATGAATCCATAAAGGACACCCCCAAGAACTGTAGGTATTCATAGCTGAAAAGCTAATAGCTATGATACAAAGCCTAGAAAAGCCAGATGGAGACAACTGGAAAAGGAATCTAAAAATGAAAGAATGGTCTTCAGGGTTGTTACAGACAGAGGAAAACAACCCTGAAGACCAGACATAGGGACTTGATTACACACGAGCACAGAGCTATTTAACAGCTACCTTGGAAAGCAACTGAAACACATTTATTTTGGCCTCTTATTTCAGAACATTAAACGTTTTCAGCATCAATTCCTACACTGAGAATACCTTGGTGGACGCCTGTGTCAATACCGTTACTTCAAGTTCAGCTATCTGATCGGGGGTCAGCCTGCAGTTCAGGTCAGCGTTCCCACACTGAAAGCTCTACAAAGTTTATCTAAAGACAGCAGGAACACTGCAAACACATACCCACACATCTATTTCCGAGAGATTGTTTAAACAAGGATATTGGGGTACTTCTGTTACAGAAGAAAAATGTTTCTGTTATAGAAAGGAAATTAAGCTTCCTTTAAGAAAAAAGCACAAGTACATGTTTTTGTACTTTCAGTATTATTAGTCTCACATTCTCCACCCTCTCACTGCTAAAAGGATTCAAAAAGAACACGGAAGTATCCGCCGTTTCTCAGTATATGGCAAAAAGGCTCAATTTCCCCATCTTGCAAAGCATGATAGGCCCTGTGCCTTTGATCCTCACTAAAACAGATTGCCAACTGTTAAATATACATTCACTGCTACAGTATTTCCACCTTCTTCCTCCACCCCTTAAAGTTTTTAGTGAGATTTTTAAAGAAAACAGCACACTGCCCAAAACAATGTAAAACTTGCTTTTACTTGTCTACAGAGAACCTAGTGGAGCTCAAAAAAAACCCCCACTCTAACATTCCCCACTCCTGCTGTGGAAATACTCACACACTCGAGAAGAGTGAAGAGCAACAGAGGTTCTATGTGGCCACCCACTCCTGGGCAGCAGCTGTCACTGTGGACACCCTTATGCAGCCCCTCAAAACACGACCAGCTTTAAACACCCTTCCCTACTTGAATCTTGAGATTACAGAGACCAGGGTTACATTCTTAAGGTAATGCCTCTTAAAAGTTACACTGATTAGTTATGAGATGAGTATAATCAATCAAATATATACATCAATGAGACTGGAGGTACAGATTATTACTGTGGAAATTAAATGCAATATTTTGCTACGGTGTCCAGTACAAGTTTACACTAGATACAAATTAGACACAAGCAGTTGCTCTCCAGCTTCCTAGAGTTAAGCCCAGCTACCCACACCAAGACACAGCTGTAGGCAGTGTGCCTTTCACCTTACTAAGTAGGTCTTTCACTCCTCACAGGTATGTGTTTCCCATGCGCTGTCAGGAGACTAATTATGAAGGAAGAAAGCCATGTGGCTTGCTTTTTCTCTTTCCGAGAGATAGGACAAGTACTATGGAGAGGCTTTATCCTCTCCCTGGAAAACACAGAGCTGACAGCATTTTCAGGACTTGAGTTTGGTTGGGAAGGCTGAAAGCAGAATAAGCAGGGATAAATCCTGCAGAAACACTGTTCTGTGCATGGGCTGGTGGGCCCACATCAAACCCCTTGTTTGGCATCACAGCTACACAGGCTGTTTGCTTCTCCTAATGATTCAGAAATTTAGTTTTCCCCTGCAAAAGGGAGGGGTGGGCGGCTGCTGCTGCCAGTCTTGCTGCAACACAGGAAAGAAGCTGCAGCTGACTGGCTGCACCAAGGGATTTCTCTTCTGGGACCTCTAAATAAATGCCAATAGATCTGATAGTAAATGAGTCGTTTCATTTACACTGGAGAGATGTAATGACGGCAGCACCTACGACAACATGAATGAGTCATGACTAGAAAGGTAATGCAAGCAGGGACAGCATGCAAGAAAACATTAGGTAGGGAAGAAAGAGAAAGGTCATTATCTTTGCAAAGAATAAAAAAACTAAGCTGAGGCAAACATCGAGAGAACTAATGCAATTCACATCTTGTCAATGAGGAACAGAGTATAAAACTATTTTACAGACACATACAAGGGAAAGCAGCATACCAGTGGAGAAGATGCTCCTGTTTGGATTCCATTGAAAGTTAGACTAGGAGATTACAGTGGCCTCTGCTAGCCTCACTCTGTGTGTGTACATAAAAAATAAATTTAGGAAAAATTACAAAGAAAAAAAGAATGCTCAGCATGACAACTAGGGCATGACTCCTGGGAGATTTCAATATTCAAATGTTTGCTAGGACTTTCTTAACACAAAAGATGGAAAGAAAAACAAGTTTCTGCGCTGTAATTCAGTCCTCCAAGGATGCAGAAAGGTCAGCAAACAAAGGGAGGAGAGAATTGACAGTCACAAACTGCAAGTTTAGGTCTTTAAATTATTAAATTATATCCAGACACAAATCCATTTCTTTGAATTCAAAATATGAGAAGTATGACAGACAAAAAAAGTCAGACATGTTGCTTAAAAAGGGGTTAAGAAGAAATCAGAGAGAATGAAAATGCAGTCTGCATCCCTGTAGAAATCTGAAGAAGTTTTATTTGGAATAGTGGAGAGATCAAAGTGGCTGAAGAATTAAACAGAAACAAGGAATTATTTAAGGAATTTTTAAGAAAAAAAATAGTCTTAGAACAGACATAATTGGATAGAATTATCCAAACACTCTAAAGCCTAAGAAATTTAAAATAACAAAGCCAGGCTTGAAGCTTGAGAGGCATACAGGCAAAGCAGCTAGATGAAGTAAGACTGGAAACACTTTGTATGCTATGTGGGTAAGAAATTTGAAAAGATAAAAGGCTCAAATGAAGAAAGACAGTTTCATCTATACATCATCACCACATATTCATCAGTATTTAATGATGTCTGGGAGCCAAGATAGCACCATTGGGGAAAAAAATTCACTCCATGACATGGGGAATACAAGCATGCACATTGAAAAAGAAAGAGGAAAACAGCAGAACCAGGGAGAAAGAGGCATAAGAGAAATTAAGTAAAGAGATTGTATTTAAAGGCTTCTCCTAAATATGATCTCCCAGAAACACTGGTCAGCTCTTGGTTTTAGCATCTTTCAGTGTTTCTCCACTACTTGGGATAAGGCCTCAATGCAATACTACACAACTTGTTGCACCTTTGCCTAAGGACTAACAGCATGCAATAACCTTCCCACGTTTACAGATTATGAGACATGTGAGAAGGCTTGGATCAGAGCCCAGACCTTGCAATGGACATCAGATTTCTTAACAAACTTATGTCATTGCAGCCACAGAATCTTCTTTTTCCCTCTGCTTTAAAGAAAACTATAATGCTCCCAAAATGGTGTAGATGATGGATTTATATTTGTCTGATAGTCTGGCTTGTTGTCCAAATAAGCCAGCTCTGAACTCCTGCCCAGCTCCGCACTGGGCAGCAAGCTCGTCTCCCCTCATGTCTCTTCCAAGCTTTCTCTGCCTCAGTTTCCCCAGTTCCCACCCCCCAGTTGGACATTAGCTTTCTGTGGTCCAAATCCACGAAGATGCCCGTGTTATACACTGCCATTCTAATCCCTCTTTGTGGAAAACTAATGAAAAACTAGATGTAGGTCCCGAAAGAACAGGCTAGGAAACCCACTTCACAGCACTAATGACAGGAGTTAAGCCATAGGTCCCAACAGGCAGAGTAATCTATGTAAAGTGGCAAATTATGCAACCACAGTACTGAAAAAATCCAAAGAATTCTGACAGAACCGATCAGAGAATGTTAAATCTTTTAAATATATTGTTTCAGATAGACCTGCAAAAATATAACTCAAGAAACTTAAGCAGTGCTGCCTTTCTCAGCAATCACAAGGACAATAAAAATCTTATTTTTCATTGAAATCTTTTTCCTTTTCTGCTAATATATGCCTTAATTCAGAGGCCTAAAGTGGTTGTGTTTAGAAATACTCAAGAAACAGTTTCTGTTCATACACAAAAATCATCCTGAGAACAAAGATGGGGAAAGACATTAAAATAAACATGCTTGTTAGAAGTGGATTTATTTTTTAAAGGATATTACTCAAAGTTCTACTTAAGACATTACATGGTATGTTTTGTCACTACAGAAAAGCAATTTTTGTGTGACACTGTGAACCACTGTAATTTAGTTTCAGAAGTCAAACTTGTGCAGGTCT
This sequence comes from Balearica regulorum gibbericeps, assembly GCF_011004875.1. Taxonomy (NCBI): domain Eukaryota; kingdom Metazoa; phylum Chordata; class Aves; order Gruiformes; family Gruidae; genus Balearica; species Balearica regulorum. The sequence continues at coordinate 9,908,269 of NC_046201.1, forward strand.
GCTATAGTAACTGTTTCCAGATGGAAAAGACAAAAATCAGTTCGAGAGAGGTGCTAGAAATAACTAAGCTGAATAATAGGAAGTGTCAACTGTATTGCAGAAGTCTTCCCAACAAATTTTTTTCCAAATCTGAATGGAAAGAAAAATTCTCCATCTCCTCAAGCCCCAAAAATGCATTTATGATCTTGCCTTGGCAGTAAAAAGAATGTAAAAAGTAACAGGACACTGCTCACCCCTCCATCAGATCCTCCCAAGGACAGTCCCCTCTCTGCTATTCTGCAGGCAAAACAATAACCTCAGATGAGAACTGAAGTCTGATCACTTTGTCCTTTAATGTCATTATTTACAACATGTAACTCTTCAGTAAGTGTTATTTGATGCATCAGATATAACCCGATTGAGTTGAGATGAGAAGCTGCCATTTATTTGAAACTCAGTCTTGCAGCCTGTCATGAAAATATCTAGGTTGTAGAACATTTCTGAGCTTGTAAGCCCCATTCCATAAATCTCCCAAACCCCACTGGCTTTCAAATACATGCTGGCTAAGTAAGATTAAACATAAAAACCAGATCTTTATTCTTGCAATACAAGTAAACTTGTACTGTGCAGAAACGCTGTATCAAAATCAGGAACCCAACCGAATTTGGAATCACAGAGTCACCAGCCTGACTAGTGAACAAAGCACTTAACACCAGCTACGCATCGCTTGGAACATTACAGTGATATTCCCCATTTACATGATTATCAAGTGCAAATCACACTCAGAGGCTGATAACTTTTCTAACTGCATAATTTGACAGTGTCCCCTACTATTTGATTAAAACTCACCACTTAGTGTTCACAGAGGACTATAGGGTCAGCACTAGCTCATAATTATCCAGAAAGACTCAGCTGAAAGGAGGCTTATGTTGTTTTGTTCTGTTTTTAAAGGCCAAATGGAACAGAAGGCCAAGTGAAAATCCTTTTAAATTATTTAATTTATTTTCCTTCTTTCTCTACAACACACATGCCCCACAGAGCTAGGCAGACTGTATGAAAGAGAACTGCCTCTACTACAGCAAAAAATGGCTTTTTTAAAAAAAAAAAAGGGTAATGTTTTAACCAGTTTAACCCATCCTCCTTCAGCTAATGAGCTTTGCACTCCACCTTAAATACTGGCACACTGTCATTAAAGTGCTTATAAAAGTTAAGAGCTAAAAGAAAAGTTACCTACGGATTCTTTCAGCTTCTTCCCTCGTGATTATAGCATCAGTCACACCTCTTCCACACTTTCTAGGAGTGCACCCTGGAACAAAAAGGAAGAGGAAAAAAGAGATCATTTTTCAAAAAAGGTTCAAAACCTCTCTACTAATATTCTCCTACTCCCCTTTGCCAGTGTCCCTTCTGAATGTTGTGAAGCTGAATCTCAGAATATTTTAGATCACTTGGACTATAGAAGGTTATATCTCCATTTTGATGTGTTTTGTACCACAATCATCAGACAGAAGACAAGCCAGCCAGTGTCACTGCTGCTTCTGCACAGATTCAAGTCCCCAGGACTCATCTAAGCACCACCACTTTCCCTGCTATGGCTAGCTATGGTGTAATTCAGGGGAATGACACCAACTAAGCTGACAAGTTATTTCCTGCTATGTCCATAAATCATCTCCATTGTGTTGAATTGCACTAAGCGGAATGAATCTCAACACCCAAAGCAGTAGAGCCACTGGAGATGTGGCTGTCATGCATGACCCAGAGCCTACAGTGCTTAGGTTAAGCAAAAGGCACAGTACAAACTACTCTTCCTGTTGATCTGAAAATAATTCTTAGAAAACTTAAGTTTGTTACAAACTTTGGGATTAAAACTGACTTACTGATGTCCCTTTGCATATCTACCACTTCAAGCTAGAGATGATGGCCTTTGTTTAGTAAGGCAGTACGGCAGATGCATCTGTAACTCAGTGTACATGCAGAAAGACAAATAGATCCAGTGATTTTCCCCTTCTTCCCAAGTGCAGTAGTGAAAACAAAAGTTCCTGTTTATATAACTGGTCTCTGAAACAAAAGTCATCTTAGATGATTTCATCTTACTGTCCCAAAACCAAACAAACAGTCTCAACAGGATAAAGAAACTCAATTGTCCTGGAGAAAGTGAGATGCAGAAGACAAAACATACTTGGATGCAGACTGCAGTGGACACAACACCAGCGCACTCCCATGTTAATAACAGAAAAGAGAATGCCATTCAGAGAGGAGTGAAATCACTGCTAGACACAAGAAAAACTGAAAAAATTAGACTACAAACAGTTCAAGCCGTGAAGAAGACACTACTAATCACAAGGGTTCCTAAATAGGTGTAGGACCTTTATGTAATATCAATACATGCTAGTTCATGTACTAACACAAAGAACTAAGTTTAACTTATGTTTTGGTATTCAACCCTAAATCATGCAGTTTATTAATAGAGATTCCTGTAATCAAGCACTGAGAAGCTTTGCATTCGTCCAGTGGATGTTACAGGAAAAGCAACAGCAATGTAAAAAAAGCAGTGAATTTGAATGTTCCAACCATACTGCCAGGAGAATAAAAGCAGCATATTTCAGATTTGCTCAACCTCCTTCCTCCCCATACACAAGCCAAAAGGAAGTAACATTCTGTATAGGGTGTCTATACAAATATACCTTGAATGGCAGCTTTTTAAATGAGACTTTGCACAAAAGTGTCTTGAAGCACACAGCTTGGACATATATGATAAAAAAGTCTCTTAAAATTCATTGCTAAGAAATCTAATATTAAATTTTAAAAGCTAATGGAAAAAAGCCAGCAGAGTTCCAGGTGAAGAATATATGAAAGGTCTATGAAATTAGAGGTCTGGTCCACAACAGTCTTCAGGCATGAAGAAATAAGATCGATTCTTGAGGCACCAGAAACCTTGGGATGTCACACTTGGCACTTTACTGGGGAAGATCCACATATAGATGTAAAGCCACAGAAAAATTGGGATGACTGTTTTCTGACATCTGCCAATACACTTAACTGTTGCTGAACTGAGCTCCTCTTCAAGGATTATTCACTCATCAGAACACAAGGGGCAGGGGGGAACTCCTGAAAAGAAACCAATCAATTCACCCATGCAAGTCATAAGCATCAGCCTGCTCTGATCAAAAGCAGCTACTGATAACAATGACCACAGACTGGCAGAAAGAAGTTTTGCCACAGCACGAGTGGTTTGTAGGAATTTCCACTACATCTTACTGGATATAACCTGGCTATGTCTTGGGTCCACTGCAAAGTCTTCCAATTACACCAGTGTTTGAAGAAGAGAGGGAAGCAATGAGAAAAATGTGTGGGCGAATAAGCCGAGTACTGACAACATACCAAATTATACACACTGTTTCCTTGCTTGGGAAAAGAAAAAAATCCCTTGTTTGACATCTTTAAATTGAAGTCAAAGGCACCCATACCAAGCAGACCATATAAACACAGATCAAGGTCAGGAAACCAACTGGATTACAACCCAGATAATTCATTGCAGTTTCTGACTACCCAGCAGCAATTCACTGAAGTTGGCTCAAGATTCAGATTCCAGGAAGCGCACACTAAGTTATTTGAAGATGACCTAGGAAACTAGCCGTCAAACAATGCTAGTATTACATTATTAAGCATCCATTTATCAATGCCAGCACAGAACCCAGCACTGTGACAAGAATCAATCAGAACTACTGCTCCCCTAGCTCATTTCTCTCACTTCTCTCTGTGAGCTGAAGAAACAAGTAGAATCAAAATACACCATTCATCAGAAACCATAGCGCTGTGATATAAAAAAAAGAACCAAAAAAATTTTAAAATTCTGGCAGCAACCCATAGGTGCTTTGCATATTAAAGAATACCACTTTGTACTACCAGCACCAGCCCGAAACATACAGAATTCAAACCAAACAACAACCCACAAGGGCTTTATAGGTGGAAAGTTGTTCTAAGTTACAAGTTTGGGAGGGGAAGGAGTGGAGAGAGGGGGAGCTTCTGTGCCATGTTTCAGGCACATGGTAAATATCCCCTCTGCAACCAGAAAGGCTAGGCACAGGTTTTGTGGAAATCCTTGCATTTTTTCAATCTCAATTCCAGGAACCAACAATTTGCAAGTTAAACACAGCAGACCTTGCAATAAAAATGCAAGCACTGGAAACACCATATTCCTTTGGAGCATATGACCTAGCAGTTCCAAAAAGCAACAAGTAGCAGCCAGCAAACACTGCAAACTATTTCTTGTCTGCCCTAACAAAAAGCACATATTTTATGTTGCTGTACCTTAAAGGCTTCATCATACATTCAGCAGTGGCAGACTAAAAGCAGTTACTCACTTTTGAATGCCAGGCTGAAAAGCATCTCAGAAGCCAATTGACAGGGATGAGACATCTCTGCCTCCAGGCTAGCAAATACTCACCCAAAGAGTGAGACAGATGGCTGAGGCAGTAACAGCTTCCAGCACCCAATTTTAAACTCAGATGCATGTAAAAAAAAACAACAGCCAAAGAGGAACCAATTTGGGTTCCCAGAACTGAAAAACACAAAAACCAAACCAACTTACCAAACATTCAGTTAATAAGTATTAATCCACTGAAAGATTTGCAGAACAGTAATTAATCACAAATCATATAACATATACTCCACGCTGTACTCAACATTCTATTGGGTATAAAGATGTCAACAACTTTATAAAGCACAAGTTTGGATGTTGGCAATATACTTTAGTCCTGTTACAAAACAAGACTAAAAAAGGCTGAGGTAACAGGCTGATAGAAAGATGAGATTAAGGAGTTAGGGAGAAAGAACAGAAAAACAAGGAAGCTCTCTTGGCTAATAGAGACAAGAAAAGGGGAATGACTTTTCTTCTGCCATTGAAGAGGTCTCTAATGCTTGAAAGAAAGAAAATTGTCTTAGACATAAGGGAAAGATGATGTTCAAGGAGAGAAGAAGTGGGAAAGAGTAAGTTCAAAGGAGAATTTCAATACTCCAGGACAAATCTGTTTACATAGAGTTTTCTTTGTATGACATTCTGCAAAAAGGATGCTAGCAGAGATACCTGATTTCAGAAAAAAAAACCAAACAGCACAGATCTTACCCTTTTGGAAAGGCTGGAACTGGAGAATCCAGGTTTGGCAAAACTACAGGGTTACCTAGGACAATTGTCACAGGTTTAGGGTCTCTGGCAAAGACACTACTGGAAGCAGGAGGTATTCTGAAAGCAACAGCAGAAGCTTTTCCAAACCAACAAGAAAAAACCATGCAGCCATAAAGTCAGTCAGGTACCAACAGTGAGGAAGAGATACTGGATGAAAGCTAAGGAAAAAACAGACCAGTCTCTTTGAAAACAATTTTAGCATTAAGAAATGTGTCATCTTTGTCTAAGAGATCATGGGACATTGTGTTAAAAGCATACTCAGAGAATCTGCCCTCAGGAGAAACTCAGTGTAGTATTACTAAGCACCCAGTAGCTTCCACAGATTTGTGCCTAGTAGACAAAGTCATTCACTTATTAGATAAGGCACTCAGCTCTGGATCTAAGAGTGTATTTTTTCAATCAAGGTAAAGGAGGAGCATACCAAAACACAAGTACTCCCCATGGCCCCTGTTCCTACTCAGTACACAGAAAACAGAACGTAACACGGGCGTCCAATGCCGAAACTGCAGCTTTGTCTTCTACTTAAAGTGGTACTTTGCCCAACACCATACACTGCTGAGACCAGAATAATTCTCAAGAGAAAAGAGCCCCATCATAATGCTCCCCTAATGTAAGCCATCTCAAAGCAGGACAAGAGGAGACAGATTTATTGGATGCCATCCCCACAACCAGACCAGCAGTCTAGGTGCTGGACTTTTTCCTCCACTGCTCAGACTTCCCTGCTTTCCACATCCACTGATCTAGTACCTGGAAAAGCACATCTCTTAAAGCTGTCTCCTGGGCAGTGACCATGGATAATCTCTACACTGACACAGTATGTCAACACACAGAAGAGACTACACAGGAATTTCATCAGACACACTAGTAGCCACAGTAGTTTTAAGTAGTTGACCATGTCTCAAGACAGCAGAAATAGCCAAGATCTGGGTTCAGCATGTAGATGAGAGTGTGCTCACAAAACACCCCATCTTCTGCAAATGTAATAAATTAAGTGCTTGGTCTCTGAAAAATAACACATTTAATTCCTGTATGAAGCATGTTCACTGGCAGGCAGTGCTATGGAAATAAAACCACTGCTCTGTCACACCAACTACCACATCATTTGAAGTGAACGAGAAGCTCAGTTGCACTAGTTCAGTTTGCAGCAGGCACAGGTGCATCAATAAAAAGCTCATCTTAGCTGTGGAAACTTTACAGCTCAGCATCAGACACCAAGTGATGATAGGAATGTGCCTCCTTCTGACAGAGCCAGCAGCTGCGGATGTCAAGCCAGAGTATGAAAAGCTATTGAGTGATAGAAAGCTATTTCCAACATAGTGACTAAAGCTCCGGAGCTGAATCCGGTTTGGCAGAGAACCATAATCCGCATTTACTGCCTCACTAAGCTATCAGTAACACACAGGTGGAGCAAGGAGCCAGCTTCGACGGGACAGCAAGGCTCAGCAGCTCACCACCACCCTCTTGCGGGCACCGAGCAAGAAACAAGCGATAAAAACGAGTAAAGTTCATTATCACAGCATGGCTTCAATTAACCACTTAACAAAACAGATGTTCACACATTTCTAATACCACTGATCTCTTTCTGAAATCCTAATACAGGGGAACACATGTAAAAACATCTGCTAAAACCCAAAATCAATCACATAAGTTAAAAAGCAAACATCTAATTAGCAAGCCGGAATACAAACACACACAGAATGACTCCCCTGTGTTCCTCCTGGGTGGAGGCCAACCATGTCCATCACACACACAAAGCCAAGAGAGGTCACACTTCACCCTGCAGTCAGTATTTGCAGAGCTTGCTCCCCATGACATCACAGCCATTCCTCTTCCCAGGCAGAGATAAGCCTTCAAGTTCCTGCCTCATGATGGAAAGAATAACTGATGGGCTTGCCAAGACCACAAGTCCACAGCTCAGAAAACTCCTCTCGTAAACCAGGGAAGGCAAAAATAAGGTTTTGTTGGTTTGAGGGGGTTCTTTTGATAAGCAAAAGCCCTAGTAGCAGAATGCAGACAGTTTTAGCCTTTGTTCAATCATAACTACCAAATCTGTGGCAATACCAGCTGCAAAGTTTTCTCTGGCCTTGGCACTATGCAAATAAAGCCAGCAGCAGTTTCTCCTTATAGTAACTATTTGAAACAGAACATGTGTTTTCATGTGCTCAGTCAAAAAAACCCACTGAGAAAGTTTTCTTGCTGGTAGCTTCCTGACAGCAGTTTTCTTTGCCTCAGTAACATTTGGGATGAGCCCTCCAAAACTGTATCAAGCAAAATGCTACAATAGCAGCACTGACAAAAAACCTATCTGTCCCAGACTACACAAACTTTTGGTTTATATTACAAGCCTTTTGACCAACAGCACCAGCCACCAGAAGAGGACAGGGGAAATTACCTCCACATCTTTGGGGTACTACATCCAGACTGCAGTTTGAAAACTTTCTACCAGAATTGGCATTGGAAGAAAGTTACAAGTCATAGAATCATACAATAGCTCATGTCGGAAGGAACATCAACAGATCACCTGGTCCAGCCTTTTATAGTACAGGGAGCCTGGATGAGATTATCTAGCACCCTCTTCAATCACATCTTGAAAGCCTCCAGCGATGGAGGCTCTATACGTCCCTGGGATGTTGTTCCAGTTATTGACTGTTCCCTCTGTAAAACATTTCTTTCTTCTATCACAAGGAAACCCTGCCCAGTGCAACTTGGACCCATTGCCCCTTGCCTCCTCCATGTGGCTCCTTGTGCAGGGCAAGCCTCCCTCCTCTGTGTAGCTGCCCTTTAAGCATTGGAATATTGTGATGTGGCCCCCCGAGCCTTCTCTTCTCCAGGGAGACTCAGTTCCTCCAGTTTTTCCTCCAAGGGCAGGTTCTCCAGCCCTTCGATCGTCTTTGTTCTTCCTCAGCTCCAAGCAGCTCCTTCTAGCCCCCACACTGCCTCCAGCTTTGTGTCAGCAAATATTTTGTCAGCCACATAAAGAACCAGATCAGACAACTGATTTGGCTAAAAACTAACTCAAATATTTATTTTTTTTATGCAATAGCTTATCAGTCAACATACAGATAGACACACAGGTAGGCTGACAAAAAGAAAGAGCAGAGCTGCTCTCTGGCAGTGGCACCAGCTCAAACTGTCCCTCAAGATATACTTTGCAAATCTGAAAGAACATAAGCATAGCTCATCCATGCAAACTGCAAGTTAGTCTTGCACTGCTCTTCATCAGAGAAGATGAAAATCTTCTATTTCTCTAGAAGATCCAACATCAACACTCCAAAAAATAACTGCCAGGGGAAACAAATACTAATTTGACAGAAAACAGGCTCAGCTGAAAGACATAAGGATAGAGGAGAAGTGCTTTGCAGGCAGCACTAAAAGCTGCTGTCACACACACCACTCTCAAAACAAGTGTATCAGAAGCTGGCACTTGTGCCATTACCACAATCCAGTGGCACAGACAATATCCTAAACCAGTTCCATTCCATACAGTACAGTATTTACTGGTAACAAACTCACTCACAAGCCTATTACAGGAATCAGAGTATAAAGAGACACTAGAAACAGATTTAGCAAAAGGTTTATTTCAAACAGCCTAAGCAAAGTAGTTTCAGAAGAGAATTATGGAGGAATAATAGAAAAACCTCTCAGGTGCAACAGTTTCTGGGCTGGCCCAAGAGACATGAACATTTGGCAATTTAAACAAGACACACACAGCAACCAGGTGTTTGCTAGAGTTTTGCAAAAACAGATTTGGTTTAACTGACTTCAACAGCAGCCAGCCCATTATGGTCAACTGCATCATCCCACTTTAGACAACCCTATCCAAATACCTTCAAATCTTTTGTGGCTGTCGTAGTCCTCAGAGCAGGGGATCTCAATGAACTTGTCCTGCAGGTTCTCGCTGTGACGGGCCAGCACCTCTGTGACCCCATCCTCGGCGCCCAGGTACCTCCAGCTCAGGAGGCCACCGACGGCAGCAGCGGAGAGAAGGAACGCTGCCTTCAGCCACCCCCACCGGGACTCTTGCTGGCCTCTGCTCTTCTTGGCGCTGAGGAGGGAGCACAGCCACAGCCCCACGTAAGCGAACGGAGCCGGTGAGGAACCGCTTTGGCCACTACCCCACCCGATACCGGGGAGACCCGGTCAAGGGCCGGTACCCCGACTGACCCCTGGCTTTGAGCATACACAGACTCCTTTAAAACACACGCCCTTTCTATCCCTCTGTCAAGCCCGGCGGTTACAGGCCGCCCTCCCACCGGAGCCGGCGGCGCTGCCGCAGGCCGCTCCCCTCAGCCGCCGGGCCTGGGCGCCGCCACCCCCGGGGACAGCGGCCGCTGCCGCCAGCGGAAGGGGCCAACCGGTAACCGCAGCCCCTCACCCAGCCCCGCCGGGTACCTGCTGTGGCGGCGGCCCCCGCGGTCCGGCCCCGCCGCCATCCCGCCGCTCTCGGGGCCCCGCGGAGCCGCCCGCCGCTGGGGAGCCATCGCGCCCGCCGACACAGAGCGATGCGCTCGGCCCGCCTCTTCCGCCTGCCAGGGGAAAGCAATCGGCCGCCGAGCAGAAACGCTTCAGACAAGCGGGCAGGGAACCTCCATTACAGAACCGCGAGCAGCAGTAGGCCTCACCGAGGCAGAGACGCGGCAGCCAGACAGCGCCGAGACGCCGGCACCGGGGCAGAAAGACGCGGTCAAGCGCTTTATACCGGTGTATCGCCGCGGCGGCGGCAGGCCAAAGCAATCGATGCGAACCGGCGGTGCCGCGGCCAGCTTCGAGCGCGCAGTCGGGAGCAATCGAGGCCGGAGCGGCGGCATGAGGCGGGCATGGAGACGGGCATGGAGACGGGCATGGAGGCGGGCGGGCCGCGGCGGCGCCTGGTGCACCTGGACCTGAAGGGCGCCCCGCCCCGCGCCTCCTACCTGGCGGAGGTAAGGCGGCGGGGACACCCCGGTCCCCCCCGGCCCCCCGGCCCGGTCCCACCCACCCGCTGTCCCCTCCCGGTCCCGCAGGTGCTGCCGCTGCTCCGCGCCCTGGGCGCCACCGGGCTGCTGCTGGAGTACGAGGACACCTTCCCCTACGCGGGGCCGCTGGAGCCGCTGCGGGCCCCGCACGCCTACAGGTACCGCCCGGGGAGGGCCCGGGGAGGCCGCGCTGCCGGCCCGGGCCCTGACGCCTTGCTCTCCCCCGTAGCCCCGGGGAGGTGAGGGCGGTGCTGAGCCAGGCGAGGGCCCAGGGGCTGGAGGTGGTGCCGCTGGTGCAGACCTTCGGGCACATGGAGGTGAGCACCGGGCGGGCGGCGGCGCGCCTTCGACGCCTGGGAAGGCGGCGTTGGGTGAGCAGGGGCGAGCAGCTCCGGCACGGCCTTGGCCCTGGCCCTGGCGTGGGGGTGGCTCTCTGGGGAAATCCTCGCTGTAACTCCTGGCGCTCCGGTTATCCGGCTCCCGGCAGCTGCGCGCCTCGGGCACCAGGGTGACGCTGCACTGACCACCCCGTTTCCCTCACCCCGTGAGGTGCTTTGTGGTCGGAGACCCCCCAGCACCGTGGAGCAGTGGCCGTGTCCCTCCTGCCTGTGCCACCCCTGGCCGGAGGCCTCCTGCCGACCCCTGCGCTCACACACAGCCGAAAAACAGGTTTTAGCAGGACAATTGTTAGCAGAGTCCTGGTGACGCAAGGGGACACTGCTGTCCCCTTCGTTTTGCGGTTGTTCCCCAAACTCCCCTTTCTCTTGCAGTTCGTGCTGAAGCACAGAGAGTTCGCTCATCTCCGGGAGGTGGAAGCGTTTCCCAACGCCCTCAACCCACACAAGGAGGAGTCACGGGCGCTGGTCAAAGCCATGATTGACCAGGTCATGGCACTCCATGAAGACTTAAAATGGTTTCACATCGGATGTGATGAGGTGGGACTTCTCCTGAGCCAAGAATATTTTTGTTTGTGAGGAATAATGGTAAGGGCCAAAGCTTCTGCATTTCAGTGGTGCCTAGGCCACATTTGGGTGGGATTTTGGGGACAGAAAACACCAATTCATACCAGTGTAGAAAAGCGGTTTTGACAAGAAATGATTCCAGTAGCATAGGATGTCATTTCTATTGGTCTGGGTATAATATTGGAAGTATTGAAAGCAGTTTCTTAAAGCTAACTCAGTATTTGGTTTTAGGTCAAATCAGTATTCAAAGTGAGATATCAGTTGGAGGTATTCCTTAAGAATCGTGTGAGTTTTGATGTAAGATGTTGGCTCATCGTTCTGGCCATTATTCAAAGTAAGCTCTTTTGTGGTGGGAAGTGTTCGTTTTTTTCCTCTTGGTAGTTTGTCTCCTTGAGCTCAAGAACCTTGAGTTTTCTCCTTTCTCAGGGTTTCTTAAAACCAGCCCCGTGGCACACAGATCCCTGAAATTTGTCATGATCACCTTTACTGTACCGAGTTTAGCATTTTGAATCCTGTTGTTTCAGAACAAATGGCAAGGTTAGATAGGGACTTGCAAGTTTTTATAAAGCAAAATACTATTTATGTAGAAAAAACATGTTTTAGATAAAACCTGCTCTAAAATGACAAAGAGTTTAAACGTGTATCCAGCTTAACCAGCCCAAATTCCCTCTCTGAATAGGACCAGGTATGTTGGGGCCACTCTTGGACATGCCCCCAAGTCACTTGTGGATTCACATACAAATGATCTCCTTCCCTAAGACAAGAACCTCATTTTATATACTTGCGGACCTGATGGGTTATTAGATTTGAACTGAGTAAAACTGGTGAGAGCTACTTCCGCAGACACACCTTCCAAAGGCAAATACAGCATGCCTTAGTTATTCTTTAGGTATTTCAGTTCCCGTAGGAAAATTCCTTCATGTGATGCATTTAGTCAGGGCCACAGCCTCCTGCAGACTGATAGAAATGCTTGCAGTGTCTTCAACACTGAGAGGTGCTTTTAAATCTGTCCACTCAGCGCGTCATATCTTTGCAATAGGTTTTGAATATTGTATGACTTCATGACACTGTGTCAAACTCGCTCCCCTATTCCTATAAAAGAAGTCAGGATTATTTGTTTGATGTTTCAGGTCTACTACCTCGGTGAAGGAGAGGAATCAAAGCAGTGGCTGCAGCAACAAGACAACACTCCGGAGAAGCTCTGGTTATCCCATATAAAAACAGTAGCAACTTGTGTGGCCTCGTCTTACCCCGCTGTGACACCCGTCGTGTGGGATGACATGCTCAGAGGGATCGGTGAGGAAACATTGGCAGGTGTGTGACCAGTGACAGGATGAGTCATATTTTGTAGCATACAAAAAAGTTTACACAACTAGTTAAAACAGATTTGTTGGCAGGTGAAAGTAATGAAAACAAGAAATCTGAGAATAGTTGAGATATGATCCATTAGAGAGTCGAGACGCTTAGTCCTTGGCTATGTCACAGACTTTATGACTGCGGGCAAGTCTCAATGCATACACTTCAGTTTTCCCTCTGGTAATACGGAGTGACAAAGAAAACAGTCATCGTGCAGTGGTTGCCAAAAATTCTTTCTTTACACATTAAAAAAAAAGCCTATTAGCATTTGCGGTCTCGGCCTCAGTTTCTGTGCCTTTCACCACCAAAAGCAACAACGTCAGTTGGTGGTCTGTCAGCATCTGGTTCCAGTGGTGCAGACTCACACAGAGAAGCTGCGAACCGGTGAGCGTCTTTGACAGTGTAGGTGATCACAGTGCATGTCATGAGGAACTCTGATACTGAATTGTGGGATAGCTCCAAGACCATGACGTCACGAGCCTTGTTTGTTGAAAAATATGAAACCACTGCTAAAATTTGAGTAGTCCTAGCATAGATGGAGTTCCAGTATTTTCAGAGCCACCTTATGCATCTGCTCTAAACAGATTTAGACAATACCACGAAGAGCTCCTCCAGCAGCGACTGTCCTATTCCTGGCTTTAATAGTGCAAAATCATCCCAAAAAATGCAAGTAGGACCCAGGCAGTTTCCACAAGAGCAGCACAGCGTCTAGCTAAGTGCGCCATACTGCCCCAGGCAATCACAGGCTACACAAATTAAAATGGGAAGCAGCTCAAATATTGAATTGCTGTGTAATTTACTGCAGTTTCTCTAAGGGTCAGTTTCTCATGTTTAAAACTAGTCAGGGAGCTGATTAGAAAGGGGTTTGATGCTAAACCTGTATCTTTATTTGTACTTCAAAGGCATCTTGACAAGCTAAGTTCTGTGCAAACACAGCTCAGACAGTCTCTAACTTAAAGGGCGAATATTTCCTTTGCATTTAGCTGAAATCTTGTGTGTACAGTTTGCAGCTTCACCAGTTCAACCTTGATGGACTCAAGGGACTCAGAGTGAGATGGGCTTGGGATGAATGGGATCTCTGGTGAATTGTCACTGCTGGTCCGTGTTAGTGGTTTGAAAATGTCTGAGGACTTAGTGGCCCCTGGCACGCGAACCAGCGTGTTCAACTGTAAATGAAAAATTCTAGTGACAAGCCACAGTTAGTCCTAGTCACGTGTTGCTGCACCAGTAGTATGTACTTTCTTAGTTGGCTGTTGTCCGTTACTTAGAAGAGCTCTGTTCCTTGCAGAGTCTGGGGTCCCACAGCTTGTGCAGCCGATGATCTGGGACTATGCAGCAGACCTCGACGTGGAGGGCAAAGGTCTGTACTCCTCTGCTGAGCTGCTTGTAAGCAAAGAGCTCTGTTACCTGTTAATCAAAATAGTATAACTTAGTTGGACACCAAAAAATTGTATTTTTTGTTAAATTGCTTTTTATTGCTTTAGTAGCATAAATATAGCCCTTGTTTGATTTCACATAATAGTTGCTATTATTTATTTTCTTTTTCTATTTACACTTCTGTGAAGGACTTGCATTGTCTGCTGCTTAATTCTTTTCAAGAGGGCTATGGAATCACTGATGGGAGATCGAGAGGTTTTCCACAAGGGCTGTTACATTAACTCTCCTTGCATGAAAACCAGTGGGAGCAGATAACTCCTTATTGAACAGCTCTACAAAAGAAGCTTCAAGGCTTCATACATCTATAGAATTCAAAGGAAAAACTCCTAAATGCTCCAATCAGGCATCTAACATGCATACAAATATTTCTTTATCGAAAGAAGAATCAGTTGTCAGATGGTGCGCATGCTCGTTACATGCCCGTGGTCCTTAGCATTAAAGCAATTTAGCAGTTCAAGGGAATGGAACATAGTAACGGGGCACGTGAGACTAGGAGGGCAGTCACCGAAACAGGTTGCTCCGAGAGCGTGTCAAATGTCCTGTCCTTGCCGGTGCTCAAAACTTGATGGGACAAGGCTGAGCAGCCTGTTGTAACTGGACCTGGGTTCCTGTTCATTGGAGCGTTACAGTCAGCGCTGAAAATGGAGAAAAACTTGTCCTGTGAGTGTTCTTTTGTGTCTTATTTCAGTGCAGCTCATAGAGAAGTATCGTAGATGTGGCTTCTCCAAGGTGTGGTTTGCTAGTGCTTTTAAAGGAGCTACAGGAGTGAATCAGTCTCTAACGCTTATCGGACACCATTTAAAAAACCATCTTCAATGGCTGAAAGTGGCGAGCAATAGCCCCGCCGATGTCCTTGAAGGTATCGCGCTGACTGGCTGGCAAAGGTAAGGAAAGTCTTTTTAAATGGTTCCGAGGATGCCACGGAAGCAAAGTTCCACCCACCCGCCCCCCAGGAGGTACAAGGATGCTGGGGATTTAGAAGGGAACTTTGCAACCCTGCAATCCTTCCTGTGCTGGCCCTCACCCAACTGACTGTGAAGGGTGGATTTCAGAGTTCCAGTCACCTGCTGCAGCATTAATCAGCAAGAGCAATTGTTTTGGCAGACACCAACAATAACAGATGGGATTTGAAGGCCTGAATGTATTTCGTGCCACCTTGAACTGTTTATGGACAGCAGAGTTAACGCACGGTGTATGTCTGAATGGCTAATGTGAATTCAAATAGAATGAAGTTGCGTTAAGGGAGAAGAATTTGTTAATGTAATGAAGGAGTAAAAGTTTTTTATGCAAGACAGGAGGTGTAAGGGAATACCAGACAGCTGAATTCCAATTCCTAACCCTAATTTGGTTTGAGACAGTAATTTGGTTTGTATCTGTTCTTATTAGTAAAACAAGAATACTTAGCATTTCAGAGATAGAACGTCCCTTCTCTGAGACAGAAACTGATGTTTCTAAAGCTCTTTGAATTTTAGTGATGGAAATATTAACACTTCCCACTTGTTTTGTATGTTTTAACAGTAAAATGTCAAATTAACAGATGTGTTTTTTTATTTAGGTATGATCACTTCTCTGTTTTGTGTGAGCTTCTCCCTGTGGCAATTCCATCAGTGGCTGTCTGTCTGCAGGCACTAATGAATGGTACGATGACAACTTTATTCTCTCTCAGCTAATGCCTAGCACAAGAGTGCAGCGACCTTGCCCTGAGGTTGGCACAGCCTTGTTCTATTTTGAGGTGGTTTGACTATCTGATCGTGGTCTGAACACTAGGAACAGTAAATTATACACATTGCATGTTTGCGATACGGGAGCAGAGAAGCCTCTTGGCCTAAGTATTCAAATAGCCGTAGTATACTCATCATTTATTATGTTTTAACCTGGAAATGGTCACAGACGACTTCATGCTTTCACTAAAAAAAATTTAAGAAGCTGAATTGCTTTTGAAACTGATTTGAAACACTACTGGTATATAGATGAGACTAATTTCGTTTAGATTTTGTTTACATGTAAAAGTTGTTTTAACTAATCAATTTTCTTAAAATTTATCTAGGTAGTACACTGTCTGGTAAAATACTTCCTGTAGTTTCTGATTGCTTCACAGGCAGTTTCCAATAGAAATTTTATTTTTGTCTTCCTGCATTTCTTATTTTCAAAATAAAAAAACCCACGACCTACCTATTTTTAACTAAGGTACTAAAACTATTCAGCACCCTGAACAGAAGGCTCATAGTTAGGACATACTTCACCTAGCACAAGGCAATTGTGTGAAAGACAATGTACTCCTCCCACCCCCAAGTTTCTTGCCTTGTTCTATTTCCATTTGACCTTTGAAAAAAATCTTCATCCAAGGAGAACTACTAAGCCAATGCAGAGTACTCCAGAAAAACCCACTTTTGTGAACATTTTGGTTATTTAGGTTCTTTTTTACTTATTTCCACTGTCTTCTGCCAGGTGGCTATTCTGAAAAGATTAAAGAAAACGTGGAAAAGCTCCTGGGAATGTCCAACCTGGAAACTGATACTTTCATGAGGTAAATTTCCAGCTGCGGGGTTCAGATCCTTCTCGTTGCACGGTAAGTTCAGAAACTAACGGATCCTCTTTGGACAGCACAAGTCTGGGGACCTTTCCTGGGAGCAATATCCTTACGCTTGTGACACAAGTTAGTTTCTACCTCAAGTCATCAGTGGATGAACTTCTTGAAAGGAACAGGTAAGAAGGTTTATGTTGTAATTCTCTGGCTGTCTGCAGGAGTGTGGGGGCTGTATCATCTCAAAATGGGACATAACTTCAGCAAAGTAATTTAAACATCAAGCTCTTCATTTCAGCCTATATATTGACACCTCAGCAGAACATAATATTTAGATGCAAATTTAAAGCAGAATTCCTAAATACTACGCGCTGCCTTATTTCAAGAATCAAGTTCTTTCCTGAATTAAATCTGTTAGTTAAAGTTAAAATGAAATTATTCTAATAGTATGGTTACAAAAAAAGGAGCTTGAAATGAAACTTAAATCGCAACATATGATCAGTTATTCTCAGCTGCCAGGAACAGTCTTTTGCAAGCTAGCTCCAAAGATACGTAGACTTAAATTTACTTACTCCTTAAGCATTGTCTCTATTTGTGCAGGAGAAATCCAGCTAAAGCCCCATCACCTCTCTACAAACACGTACGTCACTGCTGTTTCACAAACTGCTCGCTCTAACGCTCATTTTCAGATACGTCACAGGCTGGTTCAGCCCCTACCACAGAAAAAGGAAGATTATTCATCCCATAATAATGCATCACTTTCAGCCAGATGCAGTAAGGTAACACCACTTATTTTGTGTTACAGGGGAAATAAAAGTCTGTCGTGCTTGGGGCATTCAAGTCCATATAGTTCTGAGTCCTTGCCCCTTTCTATAATTATTTCAGAAGCATCGGTGGAAAACAAACAATATGAAACACTCATAATACGGTTTTAAATGGAAGAACATGTTTATCTTTGCCTTCTGTTGAACAAGTTCCTTGAATAGAAGTACAAAATTGGTCTCCAAAAACCTCTCCCTTGTCTGTGGAGTTACTCCTATCAGCTGTGCCGCATTTTACAGCAGTTGTAGCCTCAGAGTAGGAGCCCACCACAGGCCAGGTTCCAGGAAGGGCTTGGAATAAAACCAGACCCCTTTCCCCTCCTCCCTGTCACTCTCTGTGCTTTTGTATATGCTAAAGGATTAATTTATACTTCTGGGGGGTTTTTTCTCCCTTGTGAATATCCAACTGCATCTACTCTTCCTGATAAAAAAAACAGAATTAAATTCCCAACAAGTCTCACAGTGGGTTTCAGTTACACTTAAAATGTCTTGTGTTTTTTTTGAGCTCACATTTCTGTACTTTAAAAGTCATGGCATAAGAAAAGTGCCAAGATTAATGGTACTTAAACAGCATCAACCTTTGCCATCTGCACAAAATCAAATCCTTTGAGCCCTTGTAATAGATGCTTCTTTTCCTGTAAAGCCAATTTAAGGACTGTAGTGCCTTGCAAAGGCCCAGTCAGCTGGCCCTCCCTTGGGACAGAGCCCAGCTGCAAATGTGATTGTTTCTTCCTTCCGATTTCTGCTTAGTCTTCTCTCCAAGTGGAATGCTGTGGTGCAAGACCTCCAAGCAGCCATGGAGCAAGTTTTCCACGAGTGTACTGTAGAAGAGTGGATGGAGGAGAACGTCCACCCCAGCCTACAGAAGCTGCAGCAAGTGGTAGATGATTTAGATAAAGCAATAAAAGCACAAAATTAGGAGCATTTCAATTAGTCTGACTTATTCCATGGGAAAACATGGCTAGTGGAAATCTGCAACTAGTCATATAGGCTGGAGTTTGTCATCTTTTGAAGCAAGAACTGTCATTAAACAAAAGTGACCTGAAAGCATTAAGGAGTTTATTAGTGTAATAGGCTTCAACTCTATTTTAATTTTCCTGTCTTAATGCATTGTTGAGCCTTAAGTCACCTGCCCTGTACATCAGGTTTGCTCCCCTTGCATAGCAGAATGCAGGAGTGAGTCAGAACTCAGCTCTGTTACAAGGCAGGAGAAAAAAACCCATTTCTTCCACATTCAGTATTTGTGGTAGATTTTTCTTACACTACAATGACCTGGAAAAGTTCCACAAGTTCTACTCCAGTCAGTAGCCAGCATGTCCTCCCTTTAGCAATTTCCATAAAAACACAGATTTGGGGTACTTTGAACATGCTTGAGGTCCTTACGGTCTGTACTGTGACTCATTCTTCTTCCAGGTATGTTCAGAGGTGTGTCCTCCCATTCCACCGCCACAAGTCCTTCCACAGCATACAGCAGTTGACTCTTTTGGACTTTTTCAGTCTTTGAACTAGACCATTGGTCTTAAATCCAGCTTTGATTAGCTTCAGATCAGGAAATTAACATCCTGGGCTTTGCAGAAGTCTGAGCAAGGAACTGCTGGCTAGATGCTCCCTAGGTTACAGCAGATGCACAAAGAGCATGTACCATGGCACCACAGAGCAAGAAGGAGCTCCAGAGAGAGAGCTTGTTACCAGTAGTGAAGGTGATTTGGGGGTTTTTGAGGGAAAAACTGCCTTAACACTTTGGGCTTCTTGACTTTTTACCAAAGCATCATCTAAGCTAAGCCTAGTTTCAGAGAAGCACCATCCCAGTCACTATAAAGCATCTGCTTAGCTATGTGAAACCTGACTGAGCGCAGGTTCATCCAAATTTGAAGCACAGCTCAAGTCTACTGAATACAAGGGAAAAATGCTAAGTTGTATTTTGCTTTCATGTTGAACTTGGAATAATGTATAGCAATATATTTTGTGGGCTTAACTGGAACATTAAGATAATCACCACAATGGAAAATAATTCAAAAGTCTGGTAAAGTACACTATCATGAATATTCAAAGTACTCTTTACTTGTTTGCTTCATTTATTGCTTTCTTGAAAGCCTTATTTTGGAAGTGCAGGTACTGAAATTTTCTTGGAACAAACTATTAAAGAGTCTAGCTCTAGATACAGAAAGTACAAGTACAGCATTAAGACAAATTAATTTTATTTGATGAGAGCTACAGGAATTAGGTCCACATGCAGATTTTTATCTAAAAAGAACCAATTGCTATGTATACCGCCATTACAAACGTCACATACCTTGAACTAAAGATCTTAATTTATTTTCCTTTAATAAATCCTTTGATACTCAGAACATTTGTAGAAACTTGCCTTTATTTTGCATGTGGCATGTTGGTTTGGATTAAAGTGGGGGAAAAAATGCAAATATATTCACCAGTGGAGAGTCAGTTGTATCAGCTTAGATGCAATTGAAAGCTGGACAACTGTAAAAGTGACAGCAGGGTCAGTAAGGAGCTTCCCATGCTCTGTCCTCCCCCCATTAACTCCTTCAGTAGGTCTGTCCCAACTGATTTAGACAGCCATTAATATTCTTATACATTTTAAATAAAAGCAATTAAAAAAAGACTACAATGACAACAAAACAAGTTATCAAAGTTGATTTTATCAATGGACTTTAAAAAAAAAAAAACAGTATACAAGGCTTTGCTGAAATTCTACTTGCAATTTTAAAGTAGAAAAGCAATTTCTAAACATTTCCAGAAGTATTTTTGCCTCTCAGCAATTACTACAGTGTCAGAACAAGCACTCTTTATTTACTATGTAAGCCAGCTTAGGTTTTGGTATCTGCATAACTTCATAAATACAGCACAAGAGTCAAGATCTCAGCTAGACAGTATAAATCCTTGGATTTTCTTTGAGACTTGCACAATTGATCCTATTACTGTAATGTCTCATTGTGTGAAATATCAGAGTATTAGATTATAGCTTAGATTATGCAACTTTCTCCCTTTATACAACATGCAGTCTAGCTTTTGTTCACTAGGACAGCTAAGGCCATGAAGTTACATGCAAATAATTTCAAATGTGCTACTCAAATTTAAGCCGAAGCATCTGCCAAATGGCACTTAGGATACGGTTATATTAAAGGACACAATAGAAAGTGTTGGCTTATGGAGCAGGGGGTTAGATCTAACTTAAGACCTTTATGCAGGTTTTCAAATCATCTGTAAGTCAAACTACAGCTTGCTAGTCTCAAGTTACTAGACAGCCCGAAATGCAAAAATCTTAAATACATCTCTAATACTCTTCTAGGAGTATCTAATCTCCTAACCAAAACTAGCCTTTCACATCATTCCTTTTAGTACAAGCCACTTTACATCAGGCATACGTAAGGCCCAAGAGAAGTGAGGAAAGTTATCCAAAAAAAGCCTTCAGCAAAGTGGTGAAAAGTGGCAAGAAAAGAGGATCAGAGAAAGGACTAGTGGAAAGGGAAGAACAGAACCTGTCCTGAGTTAGCACCTGCAGTTCTGAACAGCCCCTTCAAGCTGCACCACATCGCTGAGGAGCCCACGGGCACTGCCATAACCAAATCCATGCTAACGATGATTTGCAAATTAATTTTCCATGCACAATTACTGCAAAACATGAACATCTGCATATGTCTTCCAAGTACAAAAGACAAATAGTTTTTTTTGAAGACTAGAAGCTCAAAACCTGGATCAAGAGAAATACACATCAGGCTGTGATACACATTCATGTACAGCAGCCAAGGGCCAAGCTGTGATACCCTTTACCTGCGCTGTAGGTCAGTGACACAAACTCCCAGTTGTACGTCAGCCAGCAGTGCCCAACGTACAGCCCATGGGCAGAACCTGCGGTACGTGAAGAATTTACTCAGTGCCCCTTCACAGTGGTGCCCATTTGAAGCTGTAGGAGTTTGTACGACAACAGAGCCGCCAAACACAAAATGGACACTGCACGAGAGGATTACACCAGCTGTTCTACAGGAAAGGCTGAGGAGTCAGAACATTCCTCCTAGATGCAGAGTGCGTGGCAGCAGTCATCCCTCTCCAGCCGACCATCAGCAGGACACTGAGGTGGGAAGGGAACGCTAGAGAACATCTTTAAAGAGATGGACATCAGCTGGACATCAGCTCAAAACACAACTTACTCCACAGAATTAATTTCAAGCTACGTTATGCCTTACTATAGGCCATTCCCCTTTCCAGGGATTCTGAATGTTCCTTACAGTGTTTTAGTCTTTGTATAACGATACTGCATAGTCTGTAAGTATATACATTACTAACATCAAGAATGTACAGCAAGCTAGATGCACGAAAAAGCTCAGCAGAAGCAGGGTACACGATGCAGCGTGAGATGTACCGTTCTAAAGCTGATTTTTAACTGGAGAACCAGTGTGGTTTGTATCTTACAGGGAATGTTAGCTCTCATGGAAATACAAAAGAAACTCAGTATAGATTGAATGCAGGCAGTTTTGTCCCGTTTCATCCACAGTGAGATCTGTGGGCCCGGAACAGAAATGCAGTGCACATCTGCACCAGGTACTTCCGCTGAATATCCTGCCTACAGAACAGTGGTTATCTGCAGGTTGAGCCCTTTTGCTTACATTACAGCATTAAATACTCTAGTTTTTTCAGTATTTCTTACTGGAAGTCCTTAGAACACTTGACAGTCATTTCACACAGTAGGGAATAAAAAGTTCTCCAAATTAATTTTGGAGAGAGGAGAATGAGATTGGGTATGTTACCTAGGGTATATAGAGTGCATTTAAATGAACATCTCTCCAAAGTGTTACATCCTGCAATAATTATTTTTTTTTAAAACAGGTTTGATGATTATTCTTAGCTTACAGCTGTGCTTCAGAATAAAGGCCAAATTTAGCTAATTGCCTGCAACCTGATTTCCCACATTCATACATAGCAGCTTCCCAATTCCAGCAATGTGAGGTAGAGATTGAAAGCCACAGATGAACCCGCTAAATCAGAGGATTTCACAAGCACATCTATTGGCAGAGGTCTGCTTTGATACCTGATGGGATTACAAGTTTCTGTTCTTATTGACTAGTAACAGACCCACTTCTGTGCTGCAGTCAAGCTGGACCAACAGCTATCTCCCTGCTAGTTTGATGACCCTTTCAAACTGACTGGAAGAGCACGTTTGTCTCACAGCTCAAGTCCTAGGTCTAAATGGCTGGAAGGGAAAATCTTAACAGAACCTGTTCTTTGGTCACATAAGTACGGGCTTAGTTTCAGATTAGCTGGAACACACAACAGGACATAGCTTCTGCTGAAATCTTTTCACAGCATTCTCTTCTGTAGAGGTAGAGTGCTTTGAAAGAAGAATGCAGATTCTTTTAAGTCCTGAAGAAACTGCTGCCAGAAGACATTTACTGCCAGCCAAACATGAAAGCAGACCACACAGTTACCCTGTACCCCGTTCAGATCTCCTAGAAGTACCTGTGTAAATATTTTCTAATTCAGGTCTCGCCGCCATACAATTCTTAAATAAAGCCCAGTGAACTTTAATACAAGCTGTTTTAGCATGTTGACGGAACTTTCAGCTCTTTACAACTTTTTTCTTGTACGGACTTCTTGATGTAGGCATGAGGAAATTTTAATTCTAGACAGAACATGTTGACTAACAGAGGTAGCTTTTACTTCAAAAAAATATCTTCAAAAATTCCTATTTTAACCATTTGTGAAACCATTGGTCAGAACAGAGGACACTACACACACCTGGAGTAAAACGTGGGTGCAAGTCAAACATTGGATCTACTCCAGCTACCTTAAAAAAACTAAGTTACTATTTAGCACTTCGGTATCATTTCAAGTGAGGACATATAAAACAATTCTAGGTTGCCATGCTGTTTGACATCAGTCTTCTCCCTATCTAAAGTAACAGATGTGCTTTTCATCCTTTCTAAACACACAGTTAAAATAGTAAGTGTTGAGGTCTAGAAAAGGTTATTCTATCTTGGGGTAGTCTACACCCAGAAGTTAAGCAGAACAGGATTAAGCTAGAACATCCCAAAGATGTTGAACCATCAGCATGATCATTTTTTGTTTACTATTTATGGCTCCTTGGCAAGTCCAAGACAGTATAACAAGTTGATCAGCCTCTTGTTTCCAACTCCAAGACAGTCACTCAAAGGTTAATTTCCACTGGTATCTATGTAACAGCAAGTCAGTAGTAGAGAATATAAAAATGCCACTATCCTGCGTCTCCTAATTGCATATATTAAGCTGCTTAAAACCAATTTAGCAATATATTCAGTCACTTAAAACACTTCAAGAAAAACCTCAAAGCATCATGTTATGAGTTACAAATTCAGCTCTTACATTTCATATACTGTACCTGCAGCAGATGTTTGCAGTAAATGGAAGTTTACATCTGTATCTCCACTTCATTAATGGGAAAGCAATAAATATTTATTAATGAATTCATTTGAGATCAACTATTCCTAGACAAGTTTGATGAGCTGACAAAGTTCAAAAGCCAGCAATGTCCATGTGCACAAACTAAATCAAAGGAGCAAATAAAAGAAAATTTGCTTTGGACTCTGCAACAGCAATACTGGGAATGTGAATCTTGAAGCAGTTTAGCACTAAAAAAGGTGCCCTAAGACAGACTCCTCCCATTGTAAATGCACACGTAGAGAAATGCTCGGGTCAAGATTGTGAGGGATTTCTTTTTCTGACGGATGATCAAATATATTTTCCAGATGTTTGAAAGCGTTTGCTTTCTTCAGCTCATGATGACTATTAATATTTATCCTGTGGTTCATCAGCATCACTAGCCTCTGTTTCACTGCTCTGCGAGAGATCCTGTTGGCTCTCTACTCTGTCCAGCTCCAGAAAACTAGTAATGAGTTTGGCAACTGCTTCCACATCACTGTGGAAAGGAAGAAACAATGTAAGAGTTAGTGGAATTGTGGTGTTGACAAGAAGAGGCACTTATTCTTGAGAATAACGGTTTGAAGGGCCAGCCAACATATGGCAGAGTATGACTGACAGCACTCCACTTGTGAAGGCATATCAAGCCAAACCATTGCTTCCACATCAGAACGTATCAATCCTTTTCCCGCAGTCCCTGCTGCAAGATTCCTTCTTATCGATGCTTAAAACAAATCCTCTGTGAACTGATAAATACACTGAATGTTTGCAAAAATAGAATTAATCCCCTCTGTCACTGTACAGCCGAACTAGTGAAGGTGACTGCAACAGTCATGCAGCACTAAAGGTATCTTAGATATCTAAATATGATGAGTATCCTAATGGGAACAATTACCTAAAAGTCTGCAGCTGAAAGCCTCAAAGGGTTTAAAAAACTTAAACCAAATTCCACAAGGCGTATCAGTAAGTATGAAAACAAAACTAAGGAGTCTCAATGGTTGGCAATTCCTGACCCACGTGACTGGCATCTCCCACCTTACACATTCTAATTAAAAAAGTCCACACTGTACCTTCTACAG
The DNA here is from genome assembly GCF_011004875.1 of Balearica regulorum gibbericeps. Taxonomy (NCBI): domain Eukaryota; kingdom Metazoa; phylum Chordata; class Aves; order Gruiformes; family Gruidae; genus Balearica; species Balearica regulorum. The sequence continues at coordinate 9,932,972 of NC_046201.1, forward strand.
CCCAACACTGCGCTCTGAGTCAGAGGGTGTGAAAATCCAGTGACAAATCGTAGCACAACCAGGTAACCCTTCCCAAAATACCGCACAGTCTCCTCTTCCACGTTCACATCTCGGATCTCATGCAGTAGAGCCACCACTGTAAACAGATGTGGAAAGCAGAGTAGTCTATTAGCATGACAGTAATTACAGCACTGCTACTAGCTACTTGGTGACTGGGACTCCACGCTCTTGAGTACTACTGCTCTGATCCCATACAACCAGGGCAGTCCTGCAGTAGCAAACAACTGCTGAGCTATTCAGGCAAAACAAACAAGGAGAGACTACAGCATGTACTAGCTGGTATAGGCCCTAAGGAACGATATATACTGCCTCCCAGGAACTGGGGACCATTAGTTTATTACTTATGTTTCCCACTTTAAGGCTATTTTTCTGTACAGAGTAGGCAAACAGGTGTTAAGTTTACTGAGGTTGAACAAATACTCAAAGATTTAACTGTTCAGAGCAAATGCTGATCTCTGCTTCCCCACATCAACAGTACTTGAAACAGATATTACCAAATAACCCCTCAGGAAGAGATGTGCTTAGCTCCCCAACATCTATCTAAACATACCCTAAAGAAAAGTTCAGAAACACTAAACATCCTCCTCTCCACATCTCTTATCTTCCATCTCCAGAATCAACTGTTTAAAAAACAATCCAACTTAAGGACATTCCAAGTTTTGTCAGTTTTCTAAGCATATTCAGAGTTGGTTTGATTTAGACTAGCAAGTAGAATAAAAATGTCTGACACTGAAGAGTGCCCTACTTTAGTTTGCAATGGAGCTCCTGTCTCACAGGGACTCAATCACATCACATACTGTACTTCAACTTCTGTTACTCTGACAGGAAAGCTCCAAAGAAATGAGACACTACATTAAGCTGAGCCTACTGAATATGCTGGTTTAAATGCATATTGTGTATCTGCAAGATATAATGTGCCTGCTTCCATATATCTAAAGATTTGCCTGCTACTGAAACCAGATTAGAATACAGAAATCTCAAGTCCTGGATCCAAAGTGTAAGTTTTTCACCAGTCCCAGCTGCAAAGCAGGCTAGCCAAGGGAAATACAACTTGCATGTTAACATCCCAAAGGAATGGCTAAGACTATTATGGAAAGCAATGTGTAAACCTAGTTAACTTGGGTTAAAATAACAAGATGCATTCAGCACCCTAACCTGAAAAAGCATTTGGGTTCCAAGAAGCAAATTATTACATGTGCTGCTTGGGAACAAAACAGATCTGGAAATAGATGTGACTAATTTGAGTCCAGAACTCCAGAGAAGCTTATTAAATGGCATGTATGCGCTCCTGTCTGCCCACCACATTTGCTACCACAGATACTTTCTCACCTTGTTCGTTGCCTCCTTTTGAGAAGGTCAGTAGTTTTTTGTAAAGACTGAATGTTTTTAGGCAGACTGTTCCCCTGCTCTTATCAAATACAGCTTCCTGTAAAATTGAAAAATACAAATCAAGGTTTTCTTAAAACCACCATCAGTAGCTATGCTTCAAAGTCAAATAAAATTAGTTATATAGGAAAATAATCTTGGTAACACAGGAAAATACATAGCTATTTTAGAGACATTCCTCTATTATTAGACTGCGATAATCACAATCTTGCTCTTGGCTTTAACAGAGACTTCACCGTATCTCCTGTGTTACTTCTAGAAGTTAAAGCACATTTCATTGCTCCTCTTGCCACACTCCTTGTATAGTAAAAACTCTGCCTGGAATCAAGTTCAAACACTTACTTGGAACTCCTATAATTTTCACTTTTGGTGCATGCATTTGGCCTACAGTGTAGGCAGACAGTGAACATAAGTGCTCGTTACACTTTTCACTACCACAGTCACTAAATTTTAGCATTGTGCTATATGGGCCAGGCTTACACTAGATTTAAAAATCAGATGATTTTTCAATCGATGAAAAGAGGACATCTCATATGTGTGGGTTGCTTATTCTAATAACAACTCCAGTCAGTAAGGTGACAAGCCTACATAATGGGTTATTCCTCTCAGTCCAACTCCCAGGAAATCAACATCCATAAGATTATAAACCAATTCAAACACCACTCTTTTCCCAGTGGAAAACAGCAGAGTAGCCCAGAAGGTTGGAGCTACCCTATTTAATGGTTGTTCTGTCATTAGCTGGAACAGTAAGTACAAAATCACGTTGTAGCAGCTGAATGCGCTGTTCTTTTCCCCTCTTTTATAAAAGAAGGAGAGAAAGCCACAAAAACAGTTTGGGGCAAATCTCCCCTTAAAAAACACTTACGTGTAGCTTCACATTTTCATGCTTGTGTAGTGAAGGAATTATTGCCCTAATTCTAGTGCTAGTTTAGCAGCCCTGAGGGGTTTCCTCAAAACCAGAGGCATAACTTGTCTGTTTGGACTGAGCCAGTGCAGAGGGCTGCTGAAATCAGCATCTGCCAACCATGCCTACACTAGCACAACCTCACTTCCGAGTTCAGCATCTTACCTCCCACTGCTCCAGATTCTGTGCTGCCACAAAGAAACACCCGGCCATATAAAAGAGCTTCCATGCCAAGCTGTCTGAACAATGCAAAAAAAGCACAAATTTAGGGTTTTTTTTTTCCTTATTTGGCATTCAAACAGTTAGTTTTAAAAGCAACGTGCTCCCTTTAAAGGCAACAAAAGAAAAAAGGTTTCTTCAATATAACATTGTTGCCTTTAATTATAATGCAAGCTATTTTACAGCTCTCTCCCAGGATAAAAATACAGAAACTCTTCACATATTTTTCAAAGACTCCATCTACACTGGGCTCCAAACCATGCAGAATTATAAGCGTTATGTATTATTGGCAAGGTTGTAACATCACTACGTATCTTTCTCTTCCCTAAAAGCAAAAGCATCTTAAAAGGCATCAACAAAATTCTCAACTACCAAATATTTGTGCTGCAGAGGACAAGGGTGAGGGACAATGGAAATTCACTGAAGCAAACATGTTTCTTCATAAAAGGAAGCAGTCAGCCCTCTTGACAAACAAACATTTGCATTTTATGTCCTGGAAATGTTTACATATAGCAGCCTAAGCAATTTGCTTACTCAGGCTTTTACTGAAAGCAAAGTAGAACTGTGCTCAGTATTGTTTCAGAAAACTTTGTTGCAATGTTTTAAGAAAAAAAGGCTGATGTAGCTGGAGTCTCAAGCACATTTAACTGGACTTTGCTCTTAAAATAAAAATACATTGATTATATTGGTAGTATATACAGAGTTTTAAATTTTGATGTTAACATAATGCAGCAAGAGGACAGGCTGCAGGATAAATTCCGTAGATGGAAGGATACCTGGCATTTGGTGCCATCTGCTTGATTGCAGGGGGAGGAAAGAAAGCAGTAGCTGGCTGTTCTCTAAAGGTGTTTTTATGAGTAATTTCTGACAGTGATGAGTTAACAGTTTCCAGAGAAAGAGAGTACTTCCATCAAAGGCAAGGTAATCATTTCATTATGGTGGCAAACAACCATTGTATGTCTTCTCAGGAGAGCTGTGAGGACCAGCTAATCACATTTATAAAACACACTGAAAGTACAAAATGCCACAAAGTACTAAATATCTTTATTAAAAATACTCTTGCAAATGGAAAGGGAGGCTGAGTAAGAAATAGAGCATTAAAGCACAGTAAGTCATACACTGGCAACAATTATTATCGGATTTTAATATTCACACCACAAAGTGGGATAGCTACCTATACTGCCTTCTTTGTAAGGACAGACAGAAGCTGCAGAGAGGAGTCATCAGCATGAAAAACAAATCAACAGGAAATAAACAATTCTTAAAAGAGGGATAGGCCATTACCTGCACTATAATAAGCAGCAGCCAAACCTATGGAGGCTATTCCTAGGGTAAGAGCAGAGAGAATTAGGACAAACAAGCAGCTCAAACCATCTAAAATTCTCTGATGAAAAACATACGAATATTCACAAGTTCATCTATTTTCAAAAAAGGCACAAATGTGATTGCAACATTGATCATTACATGAAAGAGTTAGTTATTTTTCTCTGAACCATTCTGCACAGACACCAAAGAGCACAGGGGCTGAGGCCAGAAATAAAAAGTCATGACAGAATCAGGAACAAAACTTCAGAGGGACTCTCAAACTAACCATTACACCATACTTCCTCTCAAGTGCAGTACAACTTTGAGCATGCTAACGTAAGCACTACAGTGGTTATTTTTCCCCTCTAAGTGCTCTGTGGAGCCAAAAGAAAACTTCTGCAATCAGATTGTGTCAGAAGCTGCCAGCTCCTTTCTCCCACTGAGGAGGAAGCAGTAGAAAAGTGCCTCATGCCCCAGAGCGCAACTGCAGAGATCTTGTCTCAAGGAGTTTGACAAGATGACATCACTGAAAGTGATGAAGTGAAAATGACAACATTGTAGTGTTACTGCTATGGAATCTACTGAGCTGGAAAGCAGGATGAGCCACATTTTCCCCACCAGCTCTCTCACTGTGGTCCTAAGAAGTACCACTCCATTTATTTTTTTCTGCATATTCAGTGGTGTTTAAAAACAGTTGCCTTTCAGAACATCGCGTATAACTTCCTATTTCATACCCACACTGCCGTTACGGGCTCACTGTCAACCACACGCAAGATCTAACCCCAGCATCGCCTCACCGCAGATTTTTCCGTTTCTGAAAACCTAGATGTTTTTCAATGTAACTATGTATCCCCTTCAGAAGTTTCACATTTATACTGCTACATGGCATACCATAAACTCAGGGCTCCTTTAAAATTCTGCCCATGAGCCTCTGAGGTTCTGCAGATGACAGATTGAAAAATTATCAGTCTCACAGTGAAGGTACCACACTGAGGAGGAGACTTCAGACTCATTTAGTGGCTATGCTAAAGGAGAAGTTGAAAGCCTGATGATTCTTCTTCTTGAAAGAAAAATGCCTGAAAGACAGGCAACTCTTGTTAGAGGCTCTTTCAGGAATTTATTCTGTGTTCCCTTTCCCTTAAAGCAAGTTCTGCAATAAACAGAGGAATATTATGGTCTTACCAACAAAGAGAGACCAAGATCGGATGCCAGGTGACCTCTTCAGATGAAGATAGGAACTTGTACGGTGTTCAACCAACATGTACATCTTCAGAAGAAAGTCTCAGCAGCCCAGTCTGACTCATGAAACCTCAACAGACAAAAAGATAAGTAAGAATTTAAAATCATTGCTGACTCCAACACTGTCCCTTCTTAGCATTTTTCAGGACTTATCAAGTCTTAATGTAGACTTTGAAGGACATCCAGGGTAAGAACATAGTCTTTTTCTCACAAGAGCAATATACACACTTTAAAAAAAGCTGCAAAGAAAAACTGTCATGTGGACACTTGCATAACAACAGGAATCTGAACTCTTCAAGAAACTTCTCATTTTGAGGCTAAAAGTCTTTTCCTTTCTATCACAACCAGATTCCTGGAGAAAATGTGAAAAACAAGAACCTGGAACAACATTGTTGTCCATTCATGCAGCACTTCAAACAAATAAAACAGCAAGAGCAATAGCAAGTTATTTGACAGCACCTCTCCTGCTAAGTGCCAAGGCTGCTGTGAGGGACCAGCCTGGCCGCTGAAGCAGGACAGCACAACCTTCTGCACCACAGATGATGGGTCCCTCAGTCCCCGAGGACAGACCTGCAAGGGTTACAGCCTCAGCCTAGCAGTGCCAGAGTCACAAAGCCCTCTCTGGCATTCCCATCTTTCAAGCCAACTCAAGGAAAAACCCGGGAGTTTCCAACCAGTATGTTTGTCTCTCCCCAACAAGACCATGCCTTCAACCTAGACAGAAAGTAACAGTACAGATTAAAAAAAGACAGGTGCTAATTAAAACCAGTATGAGCTGGGCAATCCCATGCAGCATTTTCAGAATGTTTTTACTATTTACAGCATAAAACTGTTTGAATTCTGGCATGATTGTGAGCTCCAGTGCAAAAACCAATCCTACACTAATACTGTCGGCACAAGCGTAAAGACTGATTTGTACAAGATACAAGAGGCATACGAGGACCCGGCTGATCTTTTAGAACTGTCACCAAAGAAAGGACAAGCGGCTTACTGCTTCTCCCGCACAAGTTAGGAGAGATGCATGCTGTTATCATGAGGACCACAATCCAGTAAAAGTAAATGGGAAATGAAAACATATGCTAAGCATTGTGTCATAACATTAGCTGGCCTTAATCAAGGGTATCTTCCATTTTGCTCTTGTGTAACAACCCTGACACCACTTAAGGTAGGGGGTTTTAAGCAGACTTCCCCAAAAAAGATTTTTAGAAAAGATAGCTACTTTTCTGATTAGCATGATGAAGCTCAGTATCTGTGAAGCATTCTGCAGAAGCATTAAACAGCTTGCTTACTGTTGAAGAAAACAAGCAGCAACTCCTTCTATTGACTTGGTATTTTAATCATTCAATCCCCAACTCTTCTGCCCACAGACTCAGTTTGTAGGAGGCTGGCATCAAGCTGGTTTTAGCTGCCCATGATAACAGGCTTCCAGAAGAATGCCAAACACTCAATGGGTTATTTAATAACCATGACAAACACTTAAAGAGAGTAGGCCCAAGCACATCCAGATTCTTACAGAAGAAAAGTATGCAATTTTTAGTCCTCTAGTTATCTGGCTGTTCTTAGATACTAGGTGATGCTCCCGCAATTCTGCACAGACTGGCTAGTTTATATACAAAGCTCCAGGGGATTATTTTTTTTTTCCATTTAATAAAGTAGATTTAGCTGAGTCTTTTCAGCTAAATAAAAAGCACATACGACTGACTTTAATCTCTTAGCAACACATCTGAGAGAATCTGAAACTGAAAGACAAAACCACTCATGCATAAGACACACTCCATCTCCTCCGGATGTCAAGCATCAAATTTTAATTTTCAAATGACTCCTGTGAGTTGCTCTCAATACGCTGGAAAATATTTCTGCACATACAAAGCCTTCTCCTGCCCATGACTTAGAAGAAGTCAATAAGATGTTAAATACATAAACATCTCTGCAGAAACCTGGCTGTATTTCACAAACAACACATCCTACTTAAAAGATAATTCACATATGCACCAGTTAAATCCCTTAATGCAAACTTCAATATCTCCCCCTCATTTTCATTCAGCGAAGTCCAATCATGCAAAGGCCAGTGTCAGCTTAATGTTGGACACTGAAGTCGATGGCATCATCTCTGAGGCAGCTGCCTGCAGGATAGGTGCCTCCAGGAATAAAAAGCACCAAAGCAGCTTCTTAAAGTTACACTTAATAAAATAAGTTATAAACATGCCTTAAAGTGAACACCGAAGTTTTACTATGACAATTTTACGATTACAGAGAGAGATATGTATTTTGGGGCTGTTAGTTCTGCTCGAATCTGTTGGGTTTGCCAGGAAACTGATGTTCAGCACCAAGATAAACACTCGTACACCTCCTCCAAGCCCTGCGGCGCGGTGAGCTGCCAGGAGCCACCCCAGGCAGCACCCGGGAGGCTCAGCAGGGGCCCGCCTCAGTCCCAAACCCCGGGCGGGGCTTTCCTCACCTCCGGGTCCCGCACCTGCCTCCCCCCGGGAGACCCACGCACTACCCGCCCTCCCCTCAGTGAGCATCCAGTTCGGGAAGGGAACCGCAGCGTGCTGCCGCAGCCACAGCAACCCTCGCGTTTTCGCCCCCCACGCGTGGGTAACACACGACCTTTAGCGGGGACTGGCCCGCAGCGGCCCCCGCCGCACCTCAGTCGGGCCGACGGCGGAGCACGCTCCCGGCCGATGCCACCGCCCGCGACCGGCTCCTCAGGCGCCTTCCCGAGCGGCGGCAGCCCGCGGGGCCCAGGGCGGGCAGCCCGCGGCTCCCTGAGGGGCGGTGCAGCGCGGCTCTCCACGGGGGCTCCTGCTCGCCGGGCCCGCACCGCAGTCGTTCACCCCCCCACACCGCACCTTCCCCTCAGCCCCCCCCGACACCCCTTCAGCCGCCTGTACCTGCCCGGGCGCGCAGCAGCACACCCGCACGGACGCGCTTTGAATGGGACGCCCGGCACCTCCGCTTCCTGCAGCTCTGCCACCCCGAACCATAGAGCACAACTAGAGTAGCCACTAGGGCGCGCGGGCGCGGCGCCCGGCTTAAGAAGGATCGATGCCGCAGCGGCCATTTTGGGTGAGGGCGAAGGGGTGGATAAATAAACCTTCTCGCCGCGCTGGCAGACGTGTGAGTGGGAAGGGATGGGCCTCGCCCAAGATGGTGGTATGCTGCCAGTAGTAAAGATGGCGGTTAGGCTTGTGGTTGCTGCTTAAGTAAGAGTGTTGATGTTTTCTTAGGTTATATGACTTTAATTGTATTTAAAAAAAGAGGAAGAAAAACTCATATGTTGGTAGAAGAAGGAGGCAAAATGTTGTAGGGGGGGCTAGGTGTGTGAAAGAGCTTTACTGGGCACAGTTGGTGGTGGTTTGCTAGGCCTGCTCTGGGTGAGGTGGATATGGTCTGTTACACAACATGGTCTGGTGGGGCTGTTGCTGCTTCAGGCTGAAGGGCCAGGAAGGGTGGAGGGAGTTCCTCTGTAATGGGGAGCTTCTCTTGGCTGGCCCCTATGCCTGGCCAGCCCTGGTGCCTACAGCTACCATCTGGTCTCTTGATGGCAGCTGGTGTATACTCCACGCTTCCTGGCTATGACACAGTGCTCATGCTGTGTGGTAGCCATTACTTGCTAGTACCTCATGTCTGTGTTGTATGAGCAGGTGGCTGTGGTAGGGCGAGGTTTGCAAGTGATTTGTCAGTGTCACAAACCTGTCTCAAGACAGTTGTCAAAAGAAGACCTGTTGCTGGGACCTTGATTCCCTGTTGCAGCAGCTAAAAGCTGTTGCTTCTCCGTACTGAGTGCGGTTTTGTGTATGTGTGTCTCTATGGGTGTTATCCCTGCAAATAACTACACGCATGCAAGCAGAGAGCTGACTTCTTTGTTTAAAGTTTCCCATTCTTTCAAATATCACTCTTGATAGTTGTGAGGGTTTTTGCTGCTGTTTTTTTCCAGTAGTAAATGACATCAGTATTGCCAACTGACGTTGTTTTGTTGCAGCTCTTGTAATACTTGGTATTTTTTAAGCTTTAGCTTTCAGCATTGATAAGTTATAATAATTTAATGCAATGGATTTTTGGATAGCTGTTATAACTATAAACTGTGAAAAAACTTAATGCTGGTGCTCAAAAACTGAGAGGGGATTGCAAAACAGAAATACCAGTGATAATCTTAGGGGTTTAACATTGAGGTTGTAAACTTTTGTGAATCATATGTCAACTGAAGGCTTAATTTTGGAAAATCTGTTATTTGGGGAGGAAAGTATTTAATTTGCTTGAAATACTGAGTGACTTTCCTGTTGTGGACAGTACGTTACATTTGAAAAATCCTTTGTGTTTCTAGTTCAGTTAAACATAATTCACATGTGAAAGTTGTTCCTGTTCAAACCAGTAGAGCAACTGCTCATGTCACATTTGGGACAAAATGGGTAAAATGCAGACATCTGCAGTTTAGCTTAACTTCTTAAATTCTGTTTATGTAAGCCAATGTGTAACTTCATCTATAAATTATATTTGGTCCTCTCTCAGTTGCACAGGAATGTGGTCCTTCCTGAATGATATACTCAATTTTTGGCGCTTTTCCTAATATGAATCCAGATACTGCAGTGTTTGCTCAAGGGTATAACATGGTGGAAGTTTGTTCAGCTGCTCCTGAACATCATTGTTGGTGAACAGTAATTGACATTTTGATCAGACAGTTCACTCTGGACTGTTACAAAAACTACTATTTGAAGACAGGGGAAAAAACCCTCAGACTCCACAATTTAGACTTAACTGACTGCAAGTGGTAGAAAATACAAACTGATCTGTAATTTTTGTGTCACTATCTTAATGGGAAAAGGCTATGAGTAATTGCAAGAATGAATTGGGATGCTTGTGAGTCATGAGGTACCAGCTGCTGGATTTAGATGGAAAATGGGAAGTAATAAGTATCACGTGTTCTCACCCCAAACAAGCAGCTGACTGAGTCCTCTGAGAAGAAATTTATGTATAAGCAGTTGTCAGCATTTATAAGCAACCAGTTTCTCCATAAACTAAGTGTTAAGCCATTTTGAGTGATACAAGACAAAAGATTTTTGTGTCTAGAGTGAAATAAGAAACTCATCTGTTCCTTCCACTCAATATAAACCACACAGCATTCTTGTGTTACTCTCTGCAAAAATACTAGCAACTATATAGTCTCCAGTTCTGCAAAGACCACAGTAGGATAACCTGATATGACTTAATTTAATTATGAAGTTAAAGAGAAATTATTTCAACTATGGGAAATACCACATGAGCACTAGTCCAAACCGGAATATGGCAAGGATCCTTGTAAGCTTCTGGTATTGATTAAAGATTCTTACATTTTTCTTCTGCAATCACATGGGGATTTTACACCAGCACTTTGAAGTAGGTAAGTGGCGTTATGCCTACCAATAAAAAAAGGAAGAAGAAACACATTTTAGAAGCCTGATCTTAGACTTAAAGAACAGCATGAATTCCAAAACATGCTGCTGCAGAAAGAAAAACTGTTTGCCAGAAGAAACATTCAGAAATATCTAACTGACTATTTGTAGACTTCTTGCTTCATAATATAAAAATAGATTTTTTGTAGGGCATTGTATAGAAAATACAGTTGCAACTTGTAAGTCATTGAGCTAAATACAAGAACATGCAGATATAACAGAACTGGCCTTTATTTTGCATTAGTTTGACACCACCTATATTTCTGGTCCTTTTTCCTAATTTCAGACCATTTTCTTAAATATGCTTTTCTAGCCCTTTAACTTATTTTCCCCCTGAGGTCTTAGAAATTTAGCAGTGCAAGAAGCATGTGATCTTATTAATGTGCTTGGATAAAATTCCTAGTGTGCTTGATTTTAAACACATGGTTGGAAACGGTCACCACAGCAGTGTTGTTTTGCAGCTGGACTGCAGTGGCTTTAAGTCCCTGTTATAAATGAGATCATCCCATTGAGCTCTGTGTGGTGCCCCACTGACCTCTATGGGAACAGTGTGTATAAAGCCCGGGGAGTAATGATTCCATGGAATACATGTTTACCAGCTGTAATGAAGATTTATTGCCTAATTCTGACAGCTGCTGAGTGGCATATGCTGTCACGAACTTGAGGAGGCATTTACAGCTTGCAATGTCTTGCAGGTCTGATGCATAAAGCACCAGTCTTTAAAGCTTTCTGAAGTTGCTTGCAGCATACTGTTTTCATTGAGAAATATTTTGTTTTCTATTTCATTCTTGGTGTAAATGCTTAGGCGCAGGTTTAAATGGAGCAATGGAGGCCAAATATATCAAGAGAGGCCATAAAAGCAAGTCATGATCTTAAGTGCTGCCTACTGTTGACATAGGAAAGCTTTTATATTTGTGAGGGTTTGTTGTGGGTTTTTTTTTAAGTAGCTTTGCAGTGGTTGCAAAGGTAGTAACCGTTACCTCCTCTGGGGCAGATTAAAACAGGGTGGTGCTTTCTTTTTTCAGGTTGTCAGGCATGGTGCTGATGGTAATTGATCTGATGTTCTGTGGGGAAATGGCATAAATAGCTAATGGAAAGCAGAAATTGCTCTTGGCAATAAAATAAATGGGACATCTAATTATCTAATGATTACACAACTAGAATCTTACACGATGCATTGAAACATTGATTCCTTGCACGCTCTTCAGTTTGTACAAGTTTCTGCTCTTTTTTGTGTTTGAATTCTTAAATTGAAATTAATTCAGTGCAGGTTATTCCTAAGCCAGAGGATGAAGTAGATATGCTTAAGAAGTTCTCAGTGTGCCAGTGTTTCTGTAAATATTTCAACTTGTGTAGTTATGTTTAATTGTGAATATAAAGAAATATAGGGGGAAATAAAAAATATTTTAAATATTGTCTGTGCAGTTACAGGAGTATCCAAAACTGTCATGTCTTTGGAAGAATCACTATATCAAGTTTGGATAATAAATGTAAGCATAATCATCAAAGTGTGAAACAGAAGGATTTTAGTGATGCCTTTAAGTGCAAATCTCAACACATTCCTAATTTAGAACTTTCCTCTGTGCTATCACTATATTTGTCAATGCAACTATGGCTATTGTATCCTTGTAGAATAAATTGCGAGATTGGCACAGCTTTTCAGTATGAAAATATTCATCCAAAGGAACAGGGAGCAAGATGTCAGCAGGGAGCAATTGCGTTCCAGCAATTCTGTAGGAAATGCAAATTCTTAAGTTGCTCTACAGTGATTGTAGTGCTTTTAAAAAAACCTTGTGTTAATACACTAAGATGGAATCTGAAAGCAGTTTGAATGAAGATAGCAGAAGCACAGAAAATGAAAACCAAAGCTATTACAATTTTCACCTCAAGCTAGGATCAGTGATATTTTTCCAGGGTATATGTAAAGCAGTATCAGCTTATTTTTCTTTAAATGGACAATAAGAAAGCGTTTGTCTTTGCTTTCATTATGGTAAAGCTAAGGAATTCCTGATTTCCTTGACCTCAATGGTAAGTCACCTATAGTCTGCAAATTAAGTATTTGTTTCACTGCAACTATCTGTAAAAGACATCACAATCCAGAGAAGCAAATGTTTGTGAGTTTGGCTGTTAAGGATTTCACAAATCACTGTTTTAAAGGTAATCCCAGAGCAGAATGTAAAAAAAAAAAAAAAAAAAAAGCTTTTTTTTTTTGAGAGTTCTGTTGCTGGGTGACAAACTTCTGCAGCCAAGGCTGTGTCTGGTTCCTGTACAGCATTGCATTTGTGCTCAACAGAATCGTTGTCTGAGGATTAAAGCATTCGACCTTGTAATGGGAGGGGGTTTACCCAGCGCGCTTGATAAATGAAAGTTGCTGTTTAGACAGGAAATTGCTTCTTTGTTGGAAGTTCTGTGGTTTAATTTCTAAAATGTCATTTTAAACTTCTCTGTGCAGCTGTAGGTATATGCTTATACATGTCTGTTCAAATGGGGGGTGGTTAAGAGGAGCAAAATGTGAATTGAACCTTTCTGTTGAAACGTTACAACCTGAGGTTTAGAAAGACAACTGCTCTGACATGAGTCATAAGTATCTTAATTGATACTTTGGGGCCTATGAGGTTGTGGAAGGCTGATATCTATGTTCAATAATGCTATATATAGGGATCTGTGATACCTCCTGGGAACAGGATGACTACTACTTGTATTTTGTTACAGAAAGGGGAGATTATATTAGTTAAATAAAATAGCAATCATGTTGTATTTACTAACTTCCATGGTGGTGGTTCGTTTAAAAGGGACTGAGAGAAAACAAAAATCGGGAACCACCCCCCCCCCCCCCCCAGCTGCAGAGTATGGTTTTAAAAATACGCGACGCAGGAAACCTTTGGGAAAAGCGGCACCGACCTGCCCTCAGTCGCATGACCCGATACCCTCAGAGAGGCTGGGCTGGGCTGGGCGGCCGCCGCCCATCACCGCCGGCTGTGCAGCCTGGCAGCGCGGCAGGAGGTGCCGCTGGCGTGCTCGGCTGGCCCCGCGGGGCCGCTCCCGGGCCGGTGCCCGGCGGGTCACACGTGCCCGCTCCCCGTTTTCCTACCGGGGTCGGATTTAACGGCCGGGGTCGGGGGAGACACACGGCACAGGCGGACGCGCAGCGCCAGCGCGCAGCAGGCTCCCTCCCTGCCCGCCCCGCGGCGGGGACGCGCGGAGGCGCGCTGCCGGCGGCGGCTACGTGACGACGCTCAGGTCCACAATGAGCCCCGCCGCGGGGGGGGGGGGGGGGGCGGGGAGGCGGCGGGCCCAGCCGGGAACCTGCCGGCGACACGGCGGTGGGAGAGGCGCTGCCTGCCCCGCCTGCCGCTGCGGCCAGCCTCGGCGGCCCGCCCCCGCCTCCTCCTGCCGGGGACGCAACTCACCGCGGCGGCGAGGTACGGTGCCCGGTTCGTCGTCCTTCCGCTCCCTTTTTGGGTTGTTTTAGGGTTGGTTTGTAGGGTTTTGTCTGTGTGTCGTCGTCCCCCCCCCCCCCCCCGTGGAGCGGACTAGCTGCAGCTCGTGGCCGCCCGCCCGCTCTCCCCTCACCTCTGTGGCGGTGGCGGTGAGGGGGTGCGGCGGCAGAGCTGCCCGGGCTGTGGGTGGGGGAGCCCCGCTCTGCTTGCGGAAACAAGGCCGTGCTGCGGGACTGCCTCCGCGCTTGCCGAGGGCACCTTTCCCCGCGGGGGCCCGTTTCTGTCGCCGAGCGATTTTTACCCTAAAAAAATCCTCGGTGCCCCCTCGCTCCGCGTAACGGGCTGGGGCGATGGGAGCCCGCGGGGGAGGGACGGCGCCGTTTGTTGCTTAATTACAGCCTAGGAAATTGCGGAGCACGTGAGGGGCGCGGCGGGGCCGCCCCCGCCCCGGGGGCCGTATTGGCTGCGGGCTGGCGGCCCGCCTCGACGGCGGGGCAGCATGGCTGCGGGGACCGCCCGGCGGGGGCGATAAGAGGGGCAGGAGGCGGGCACGGTAACAAAGGGCGACGGGGACGGGAGGGAACGAACGAACGGAGGAAGGAGGGCTGGCAGCGGCCGCTGCTTGTGCGCGGGGGCTCACCGGCTTGCCCCGCTCTGCCCCTGTCCTGCAGCCCCGGCGGCGAGGAGCGCTCGGCAGTCGCGTCAGGGCCGGGGTGCGCCGGCAGGATCGCAAATGAAGTGCGAGAACTGCACCAAAAAGGTGAGTGCGGCGGCGGCGGGGCCGGCTGGGCCCTGTCCGCGCCCCTCAGCCGGGGGACGTCGCCTCGGGGGGGCGGGCAAACCCGTGGAGGTCCCGTTGCCCCTTCCCCCGGCGAGGCGGTGGCGTCCCGGTTTGCCCCGTGAGGCGGAGCGGCGTTTGGCTGCTGGCTCCAAGGTCACCGGCCTCTCCAGCACCTGCACCGCAGCCCCGCGGTGATAGCGCCCGGAGGGCGGGAGCTCCCGGCAAGGTACTGAGCAGCGTTATCGTCGGGACACACGGTCGCGACGTGGGCACACAGCTTCTCCCGTGCTCGGTTTGATCTTCCTCTCGGGATTAAAGAAAACCGCTCAGAACTGTAAAAATAAAGCAAGTGAATTTCTGAGGAATTATTTCCACCGTAGCAAAGCGCTTTGAAAACAAAGCATTGCGTGTAAGGATCTAGATCTCATACTGCCAAAAAACTGTAAAATAACTAGATTTGGTTTTAATGATACAGACGGTTCTGCAAAGATGTTTTTACTGAACGGTGAACATGTATTTTTTTTGTTTTAGGAATGCAGTAAAAAACAGAAAAATGATGATACACAAAGTACATCTGTTGATGCATTGAGTTCAAATGATGGTTTTGAAGAGGTAATATTCCTTCTAAAAACTGTGATATACTCTTATTTGTATTTTTTTTGTTGTCTACCCCAAAGGAGGTTATAAGTAGAGAACTTTCAGGTACTAAATATAACACTAATCAACAAGCAGTTGTAAGCAATTATGATCACTTCTAGACATCTCATAACAAGTGAATCAAGAATCTTTTAAAATGATGAAATTTTTAAAAAAAGCCTTACTATGCAACCACAAACCCAAAATTGAAGTTCTGAAAAAATTTTTTTGAGTGTCAAAAATCTTACATCAAGTCTTCAAAACAGAGGCAGGGCTTGCAAGGAGAATAGAGGGGTTTTGAGAGTACAAATGCACAAAAGTGTTATTTTTTTTATATTAGCTATCTGTTTCCCTGGAAATGGGATCTTAATTGAGGGATTTTTGTTCCCTTTTTTTGCAAGTAGTCTGGTTATGTTGCGCTTCTATCTAAGTATTCCGTCTTCCTACAGATGAGCTGCCAACGGTATTGTAGCCAGAAGTGTGAAACTCCTGATCTTACAGTATATGGTCAACATAATTGTAGGACTGCGTTCTGTTTGGTTTACCTCGTGGTGAAAAGCCAAAGCCATCGTGCTGTTAGAGAGGCACCTGGCTGTTAAAGAGGTTTAGTAGTTCAAGTAAAAGTTTTCTTGGTTGCTTGGTAAGTTGATGGGGACTGTCAGCTCTGAAATGCAATGCAAATCGAGTTACTAGAACATAGACTACAGGCTAAATTTAGATCTGTGTTTACACTTAAACATTTTGCAGTTTCACAGTAATAATAGCAGAGCCATGAAGAAGGATGGAACAAATGATTTTGATTACTTCTAAATAATCTTGGATGTTATGCAAGTGTTGTGGATTGTCTTGTTTTAAATAAAACACTGAGAGCATGTTTGCTCTTCAGCTGGGTTATTGCAGGGGTCTTGAAAATTGGTTGATCATTATTAAATACTTGTTTACTTTTTTTTTTTCCCTGCAGAAAAATGAGTTTCATACATTGGCTAATGCTAAAATTCTCCTTAGTGACTGCCTAGCTTGTGATAATTGTATGACATCAGAAGAAGGAGCCAGAGTTTTCCAACAGAATCAGAAGGAGCTCTTTCGTATTCTTAACCTTAACAAGGTAAAGTGACACAAACACTAGCATGCTGTTTTCTGTGAGGAGGAGGAAATTACAGAATGACTAAGCAGCTTGGTTTGCCAAGGCAGATAATGTGAAGATTTATCAGGATATACTTTGTCCAAAGAGGAAGTGAAAACTTCAGGCAAGATGAACATTAAAGCATTTTTAACTAATTTTGCACTAGAGATGCAAGATCGTGGCACTTAACATAAATACTAGGGGAACGTTACTGCACCTGCAGAAGTCAAATCTTTGGAAAATGTAACTACCTCATTACTGTAATAACAAATTAGTCTGTGATTCAGTGTTTATAAATACTCATACCTTCGTTACTAGGACTGTTCTGGATGCTTTTGATGCCAATGTATCCGCATAATACAAAGTTATCAAGGCATGGTTTTGAAGTAGAATTGCTTTTAATGTATATTTGAGCTGACTATATTTGGACCAGAATTTTTTGCCCGCATTCTTAGCAAAACTTACAAATGTGTTCTATTGCTGTCTTATTTTCTGCTGAGATCTGGATTTCCTGGAAGCTAGTTGCTATGTGTGGTGCTCAGATCTTTAGATCTTGATACTGAATTAATTATTTTAGTTCTGCTCCAGACTTTTGTGTCCTTACTTGGTATGCAACAGCTACCAGAATTGATGCTTTTTCTTAATCTGCACATAAGTGTCATAAATAAGAGGATCCATTACATAGTGATTCAATTTGCTTGGAACTAGTTTAACTCTCCATACAGTATAATGTTGTTGTACATAAGAAAAAGAGAAGAAAGCGGGGGGAGAGGGAATCTTTTGGGTCACATGGGTCCTATTAAGAGAGCTTGAAGTCCACAACAGGGAGGCAGCCAGGTGCCTTGATCAGAACTTCAGGGGTCCAAAAGAGGACAGTGAGCAAGAGAGGTGCTTTCCAGGCAGTCACGAGCTCTGTTTGAAGGGTCGTTGTGCAGCATTTAGGGTACAAGCTATGCTCTCTAACCTTTGTAGGGTGGGATTTGTCTGTGGCATAGTCCTGGTTTGTCTTTCAAGGGTTCCACTGATATGGAAAATGCCCCAACTAAAACACAAGGTTCATCTTCAAACAGACGTCTCTGTCATCAGTGCTTTACAATTGCATGCCATCTTGGGTATTTTCCAAGGGTTCTTCAGTGCCTACAAACACTGATTTGTTGAGGGTCCTACCTTGCCGGTTTTCCTCAACAACTTCACTGACTGACACAGGAGCCTTAACAAAGGGTTGGATCTGTAATTTGCTGGGTTGGGTTTGTAACTTAAAATGCCCATACTCCTGTAAACATTAGTTTATTTATTAATGTTTAAACATACAGAGGTTTTTTCATACTTGCTAGAATGTTTCATATTGCTGGACTGTCATAGGTGCTGAATGTCTTAACTTTTCTTATGCCATTAGGAGACCAACCACAGAATTGTCCTAGGAGGGATGGATTTCCCCGAGTTATATAAAAGAAACATCTACAGGTGATTAGAGATGAGCACCGACAGGACATCCCGTCCTGCCCTCAGGAAACTTGATAGTTGTTTCATAGGAGTTTTAATGATATGTCCCACTGAAGCATAGGACATGGAGGAATAACTCCAGGAGTGGAAAAGGGAAGGAAAGTAGGGAGCCGTACCTTGTTGTAATTGCGTACCTTTTTTTCTTTGTTTTTGTTTTGTTTACCAGAAATGTGATACCTCAAAACACAAAGTGTTGGCAGTGTCTATATGCCCCCAGTCATTGCCTTATTTTGCTGCTAAATTCAGTATCTCTGTGAATGATGCAGCCAAGAGACTCTGTGGTTTCCTCAAAAGTCTCGGTAAGTTTGGGTTTGTTACGATGGTGAAGCAGAAATGGGAGATTATTTTAAGTTTTTTGCTTCTTCAGCAGAATTGTTTGTTATACAGTCATAAAGTGCCATTGCACAATCTGGTTTAGAGTTTGAAATGTGCACTCTGAGATATTAATGACAGTGCACCAGTATGACAGACCAGTTTCAGAAATGGATTGGTGGAGGTGCTACCACACTGATAGTAAAGGTCACAGAATAGAAGGACACTACAGAGCTGTCTTCAAAACTGTCACTACCAAGAAATCGGGGAGGATTTGGTCATGTGCTTCAATAAGATTTCCCCTTATTTTGTAACTCGAGGGAGGAGGGAATTGTTATCCTAAATGCCTTCCAGTCCTTTTGACACATTATATCTCTAGAAGATTCTCAGTTCTGTTTTTTCTGTAACTTGAAATTACATACAAGAACTGCTGAATCTGCCTATTTTATGTTAAAGCTATATTTCCTTTGCCCTTTGTGCTACATATACAAAGTTTTATTTAAACAATAAGAAAACCTATGCCTATAGTTTTGGGTGCTTTTGATGTATGAGAGGGAGGAATGAAAAGGATAGTAATAAACCTTTAAACTGTTTCTTCCATTACATTTTTTGCATGTTTCATAGTCTTTATGCATCTCTGTACCCAGTGTATTTTCTTAATCTAAAAGGAATGCGAAGTTCTGGTGGGCCCCAGTTTTCTTAGAATGCGTTAATTATCTACACCTCACTTGCTGCGGGGACGCACTCCGTAGTACGTAGGCATATAGGGAGTATGTTGCTAAATAAGCAGACAGAAGGTCTCTGCTATGTTGGTGATAGGCTCGTGCACCTTTGCAGACAACTTCAGCGATGGAAGATATGCCTCTTAACTGGATGTATTTTTTTTTTTTTCTGTGGAGAATGATACATGACTTCAGCATGTCTTGAAAAGAATGCTGCTTTTCGGGAGTCACTGCATATAGCCCAGGAGTCGCAAAATCCCATTCAATTAAACAAAAAGCAAATATATGCAGAATGGCAAGCTTCTCATAAGGAAGCAGGCCACTATTTGACGTGTTGCTAGTCAGCATTAGCAAGTTGATGGTCCTTTAAAATTCATAACATAGAAGATAGTTTTTCAATGTGTGGCTTTTATTTTTGACTCTACTATTTGTGAAAGTTTGGAGAGGGAAAAGAATATACTTACTGATCCTCTGTAGACCTGGAACTTGGAAAGAAGCCTGTGAGATGGAAATCATTCTAGTAATTCACTTTCCTTACTGCTTTCTGTCATAGGGGTGCATTATGTATTTGACACCACTATAGCTGCTGATTTCAGTATCCTGGAGAGCCAGAGGGAATTTGTGCAGCGGTATCAACGGAGGAACCAGGAGGAGCATGCCTTACCAATGTTTGCCTCTGCTTGCCCCGGTGAGAACTGATTTCTCCAACCTTCCTGCACTTCAGCCTAGTCTCCTTGGAACTACCAGGGAACTAAGGAAAGGGTGGTTTCATTTGGGAGCCTTAGATAACTTACAGCATTTTGGCTTTGCTTTTGAGAGATACCAAATATCACACACACTACTTGTTTCTAGTCGCGCTGATAATCCTTAGTGTGTTTCAGTGCCTTGCTGCACGGGCCTGTTTTTTCACGGGCTGTTGGGAGAGCAGAATTTGTTTCCAACAGGCATCATCAGCTTTCCCATATAGAAAAGCCACAGCCATAAATGTGAACCATCGGGTGTGAACTGGATAAGGCATGTGGTAATTCATTGTAGGGCCTTACACAGTCAAATACAAAGGTTGCAGTAAATTCCCTACCTGCATCTTAGAGTTGTCTTCTGTTGGAACTCTGTATAAAGTGAGGAGTGTAAATTCTATTGTTGCGCTTAAACCAGCCTTGCTGTAGTCCACAGCCTCTGATTATACAAAGAACCTGAGCTTTTCCTTTCCTGTGCTAGTGTTTATACGTGGTATTCATTAGTCAGTTGTATTTCTCATCACTTCTATTAAAGAAGCATAGATGATGTATGAACCTCTGGATAATGAAATTGGGTAGAGAAGCACTGTGGGTTTTAGTGCTTTGTGTAAGACCTTAGGAGAAATTAATCAGAACTGGAATTGAGGAGTTAGTGGCTGCTGCTTGCATGTCCAGACCACAAAGTTTAACATGGCATTTCCTTATTGAAAAAAATCTTCAAGGAACTTTGATAAATGATATCATTAAACCACAACCTGTGTTATCTTAAGCAAAGTTTTGAACTTGCCACTTAAGCCTAGGAGAAAGTAGCAAGTGGCATTACTCTTAATGACTGTGAGATGATTATGTCTAACACTTAAAAATAATTCCCACTTGAAATGTCACAGACTTGACTCACTCAATGTCTCACTTCTGAGAATTTTGCACCTGAGAACTTGTTCTGTTATGAAAAGAACCTGCGCTTAACACAACTGAAAAGCTGCAGAACATTCAGTCGTTGTTTACTTTTTGCATTTGTTAGCCCACCATCATTCAGTTTAAGTATGATAAGTCACGTTCCTAAAAAAGAAGTATCAAAAAGGAGTTAAAATAACTCCTTTGCCTAACTCCTGCCTCTACTCCACCCTAAAGTATGGTGGTGTTTTTCAAAGGCTAATAAAAATACAAAAGTATTTCTTTCTAGCTTTGAAATAACTTGTGGATTGCACTCTTCAGAGAAATGTTACAGTGACAAGAGAGTGAGTTAGAGTTGTGTTTGGTGATCCCCAGAATCTACTGTTGTCACTGATTTAAAGTTTAAATACTGCTATTTGAATTATACTTGCACTTTTTTTTGTTCTTTGTATTCTGTAGTGGAAGTATCTGGGTTACACTTTAGGAATTACATATATGTGTTAAAAGTCTCTTTTTGTTATCTTAGTGTTACCTCATATCTTTGGGAGCAGACACACTATATGTTGCTTTTTTTTCCCCCATGTAAGACCTGTGAAGTTGAAACAACCCCCATTTGTCTTGTTGCACATGGTCTATTTAAAATTCAAAACCTGAGGATTTCTTTTAGAACTACTTCCGAGATAATTTTCATTTTCTTCATCTAGAAACAGAGCTCAGATTATCTGCTGCTCTCATTGGAAGTATTCTGAAATACTTAGGGGAGCACTCTTCTTGTCCTTGTCTGTTCTACAAAAGATTGTTTCTGTTTTCAGCACCAGTTAGCTGTCTGCTGTGGTGTAGATGTTAGCAGAAGCATGGGTGCTTTCCATTTCTGGAAAACCGAACCAAAATATCGCTGTAGACCCATTCTGAAAGCATATGGTATTTCATTCCTATTG
Source organism: Balearica regulorum gibbericeps (assembly GCF_011004875.1). Taxonomy (NCBI): domain Eukaryota; kingdom Metazoa; phylum Chordata; class Aves; order Gruiformes; family Gruidae; genus Balearica; species Balearica regulorum. Next base: position 9,954,603 of record NC_046201.1, read on the forward strand.
ACAGCAATTATGGGGAGGGGGGGGGTGGTGGTGGTGTGTGGGAAGTCATGATTGGTCACCTTTAAAGGTTGCTCACTATGTTTCCTGACTTTGAGTGCATTTTCTGTTCCTCATTCTCCCTCTCTCTACTCCCAGACTATATAAATTTGTCCCAGAAATGTTGCTTACTGGGTGTGTTTATCACAAAAAGTTTTTTATATAGCTCTGTAGATATAAGGTCAACGTGAACTCAAGTAAAACTGCCTTACTCTTATTTATCTTTGGCTAAAACTTCCCCCAGAAGTACCACCCTCTGCAGGAGTGGTCTGTGGTATAAAATCTACCATGAACAGAAGAGCATAGCCCCTATAGTCTCAGAACCTGACAACAGGGCGTTTTATTGTTTCTATCTTAATTGTTCTTACCTCCTCCTACTGCTCTTTTTAAAGAAAATGAGATAATTTGGGGGGTTAGGGGGGGTCCCTGTTGAAAGTACAACAGTGTAACTACTGATTGTATATCTAATATCCTATAAATAGTCAGTTCTCTTCCTTAATTTACCAAACTGGTAAGCAACATGAAGCGCTTGCTCTGGGAACCAGTCAGCATTTTTAATGCATTGCCAACCTCTGTGAACTCCTAGAACGTGTCAAGGAGGCAGGCTTACAGCATAAGTAGGAAGAGCATAACTATTGAGAATTCAAATGCTTTTGTCCCAGTCAACTAAACTAATTTCCTTTTACAGGAGTGGGGTTTTACCATAGCAAAAGTTTTCTTAGTTTTTCTGCACTTTATACTGATGTATAGATATTTACAGCGTGCATCTTTGTGATCTACTCACAATAAACCACTAAAAATAACATGTTCTGAGGTACATCTGTAAGAATTTATATGGTGATTTGCAGGGGTTTCTTGTTGTTCTTTGATGCTAATGCAAGCCACCAAATGGCCCAGAATCTGAATGAATTTCTGAAGGGCATAGGACTGTATGGGTACAGATGTACATTGATATAAGGTATCTTAGGCTTCCTGTAACTGTGGGTCTGGAATTCAGCCCTGCTGATGAGTAGGCAGAAGCAACTAGTGCGTTTGTGAAGTGCAGATAAACACCTCGTGTGGCTCATTCACCAAGGCTGCTTGTATGATTAAACAGTGACTAATGTGGTCATTGCGGAGCTGGAACTACTAAGACACTTGTTCCATCTACTGCAAGGGAAAAAACAATTTAAGAAATTGCTTTGGGTGATACTGCCAGAAGTCTCTTGGGACTTAGTGAAATTTTCTTACAATTCATGACTACAATATCTAAAACATTCCAGTTCTGAAAACTAGCCTCATAGTGGGAATGCTCTGGTGATTAATGGTAGTCTTAGTTGCAGTATAAGGGAAATACCTTTCAGAAATGCTGCTAAAGTACAAGGCAGAATGTTTTTAAAAACTGCTTTTTTTGTTTGAAGTAGGTTTTGTTCTATTTTGACACTTGATACTAGAGCCATTTGAGAAATAGGATATATGTATCGTGCACAATATGCTAATATGGCCTTTGTAACAAGCACCAATAAATTAAGTCCTTTGTTGCAGGTAATGTCTTGAAGTCCTGGTTGAAGTTGGATATTAAGCAAACTTTCTATACAGAGTCTAGCAATCCAGCAAGGTCCTGACATGTAAAGCTACAGTCCCTAGCCTTTTCTACAACTGAAACGAATGCTCGTTGACAATATCTTTGAGATTTTCCATGGAGACCAGTATCTGCTAATCTCAAAGTCTGTACTTAAACAAGAATTGGGAATATTAAACAACTGGAGGATCCTCATGTTTCCCCGATACTTATACTTTCTCATTTTTATCAGTAAAATTTTATTACACTGGGAAAACCACTTCTCTGCCATGCAGTGCCAAATCATCTGAATACCACTGAACTCCAGTTCTGTTGTTGGCCTTTGTGGCAGCATCCTGACTTGCACATTTGTGTAACACCTGGTAATGTGGAATTATAGTTAATAAGAGTTAACCTGCAGGTTTTACCTTTCCTGGGCAGCACGTACTTCACAGCAATTTTTCTCTTTTATGTAAACACTAATCTGTTTGAAGATAAAAGACTTAAGTTTTCTATTTTTCACTATTTCTTAGCACCAAAAGCAACACGCTTCCCTAGAAGGCAGGGTCTAACACTTCTGTACAATTTAGGTATCTGGTTCTCAGTTCATGTAGCTGAAGGAAAAACTTCTGAATCCTTGCCGTGAAAGATTCCAGGCTGTTGTTTTCAGTAAGAGTAACAGTGCCTAACAAAGAATTGCACACCCTAAATATCTTAATCTGCTCATTTGTCAGTTCCTGTTTTGGAAGGTAGGGAATAATAGAACTGCTGTGGGGTGGTGTGGATATACATAGCCTGTCATAGCTAAATGCTGAAGGAGCCTGGTGAAAAGGAGGGGGACTTTGAGAAAGTTAAGACAGAATGTTGAATACAGAGAGATTTCAGTTGATTACTCTTGTGTGTAGTTGAGTGTGTGGGTGTTTCTAAAGAAGGTGTGGCTACTCTAACAATAGTAAAAGAAGCCATTTTTTTCCAGGCTTAATCCATGTGCATCTTGTGATAATGCTTTCATGTGACTCTTCTGTTCTAGAGGTGGCAAGCTGGGTATGTGGATATTAAATCTCAGGAAACAGAAGGTTACAGTTAAGCAGCTGAACAGAGTACATTTGTTGTAGTATCTGGTGATCTGAGGGCTGAGGTCTAGAAAGTCAACTTACTCTTTGTTGGCTGGGGTCCTGTTCTTTGGGCTGTGTTAAATCTGCGTATTAGAAAGGCTGTAATAGGTCATGAGGTTCATGGTGACTTCTAGGCCTGGAATTAATGACACAGTGAATTATTGCTAGCCAACTGTAAAGCATTATTACCAGAGCCTTGAGGTTTCCTACAGTTCCCAAGGTGGGGCTTCCAGCCTACACAGAAATGTCCTACCTACTGTGAAGGTGCCCTCACTTTTAAGAGCTGTTCTATAACTGCTGCCACTTTGCCATGCTTATGTGCTGCTTCACTATCTAACATTGATTTTCTGTCATTCTAGGTTGGATCCGGTATGCTGAAAGGGTACTTACCAATCTTGTGACCTCTCACATTTGCACTGCAAAGTCTCCACAGCAGATCATGGGCTCCCTGGTGAAGGGCTACTTTGCCAGGCAGCAGGTAAGTAACTGTGATTTATTTTTACCATTTTACTCTTATAAAAAGATGGACTAGTAGGTTTTAATACTGAAATACAGATCTTAGTATATTATAAAGTGATAAAGCATCTTCCTGAATTGTTTGTCCTTTACTTGAAGAATAAATGGTGCTCTGCTGCTATACAAGTGCCCACGATAAGAAGAATGTACAAAGAGCCTCATTTCATGCAAAGCAGTGTGAGCTGGCAGCAATCCTTGTGCTCCCAAGTGCAACACGGAGTTAGATATTTATGGATAAAACTAAATACAGGGTAGCTAAAGAGATTCTTGTTAAATGCTGCCTGTGTAGTTCTATAGCACAACCAAAACAGGAGCAGAGGGGAATAATGTAGAAATTGCCCTGTTATCTGGGATCAATAAAAGCACTGTATCCTAGAAACTAACCTTAATTGTCTCAGTTTTGTCTGTTGAAAATGTTGCTGTTCTTTTTACATGTCATTCCTAAATGTAACTGCATCCACATTATAGAGGAAAGTATTGCTGTCTTCACATAGATGGAGAAATATTGATGGACTTGCTGTGGATGAAAGCGAATGAGTGACAGCTAGAAAACAGAATTCCCAAGTCCTGACTTGCATTCACTTTCTAAGGCAATCAAAAGCCACAGAAAATGTGGTCTGAAGGAATAAGTAAAAGTTTCAGCCAGAAGACTGACTCTGGATGTCTGTTGCTGATGCTTTGTAACATCTGGCAAATCACTTCCATCTGTGTGCAGCAGTCTTTAAATTTCATTGCTAGTATTACCTGCATAGAGTTTATGATACTATTTTCATCCTTCTCATCCTTCACGCTGTCTTTTGCTCTTCATGTTCACATGTGCTCTCTCCTGTGTTCCACAGAACTTGTCTCCTGATAAAATTTTCCATGTAATTGTGGCGCCTTGTTACGACAAAAAGCTGGAAGCTTTGCGGGAAGATTTCTACACTGCCTTGTATAATTCGCAAGAAGTTGATTGTGTTCTGACATCAGGTTAAATCTTCTTTAAACTTACTATTTATAAAGATTTAAGTGAATCACAATTGTTAGAATAGCCTTTATGCCAGACACTGCTTTTTTCCAAGTCTGCTTTAGTTGTAGGGTTGGCTTTTTTCTGCTTTAAAAATAAGTACAGAGTTTTGTGCTACTGGTAGTATAGGTATTGTATAGGGAAGGCAAAGCGAAAAATGCCTGCCTTCTAAGTTGGTATTCATCTGAAAACAAGTTTCATGTATTTGTTTTTCCCAGCTTCTTGAGAAAGGTAAGAGTTATGCACATCCATATTAAAAATCATTGTCTTGCTTGTCCGTGGTCATTAATTAATCTCCACTGGGATTACATGTATCATTCCAAATGTTCGGCACCAGTGGCTCTTTGGTGTGGCTCTTCTCTTTAGGCTTAACGTCCAAATTGCCTATCCACCTTTTTCCCTTGTGGTGTAGAAGCGTCTTTGAAACTTCACTGAACAGAAAGGCTCAGGATAGCATTATGCAAAGCTTGGAGCAAGGTGAAGGCCCTTTTCTTCAGGGCTGGAAGTGTCAGGCTCCTCAGTTACTGGAGGGAACTGACTCTAGTAAGAATGGCAGAATGTGACTGTAAGCACATCCAGATGTTGGGATACTGATCTCTTAAACAGGCACAGCATGTGCATTTTGCTTTGTGTTAGAAGTAAAATGTCATATGTTTTCCTACAGGTGAAATTGTCCAAATAATGGAACAGAAGAATGTGTCTATGAAAGATGTGACTGAAGTAGCTGTAGATAGTTTGTAAGTAGTTTTTTTGTGGATTACTTCCTTATTTTGATGACAAACGACAACACATTTGAGCATATTCAACGTAAAACTTCTCAAAAGAGTTTTTTCTTTTTAAAGGAAAAAAGCCTCTATCAAAGCCTGAGTATACTAAAGCCTCATCCTTTATATAGTGGCCAAAAAACCCCAAAGTACTCTTAGATGTTCATTGCTATATATAAAAGTAATATGAAATAGATAATAGAAAACTCTATGTACTGTCTAAATACAAAGCATAGAATTTGAGGTAATGACCTCTATCTGGTGACTCCTTCAAAATTTATGACTTTTGAAGGTTTGTGTAGCTCCTTATTTGTATTTTAATGCAGTAATACTAGATTTGACTGTATCAAGTTCAGGACTTGCTAGTAAGTGTGACTGTCTCAGGATGTTGACCCCATTCAGAGTTCTCCTCTGCTTGAGCTTGTTTAAAGCTGAACAGTCTCATCTCCCCCCTCCAATTGTCTGGCCTCACACAAAGATGCTGGGATGCAATCATGGGGTTGACCATCTGTTCTGTGCTTCCCTCATTCAGAGCAGCATCTTGACAGTAAATTTCCACTTCCTCTAATATTTGCATGTAGAATTAGTAGAAGTAGCACCCTTTCAGGAAATGGTAATTATTTTTTTTTATCCTGAAAGGAGTGGTTTTCAATATTAGGTAAAATTGAAACATGCTTTACATGAAAATCACAGAAAGCATTGAGGAGATTTTGTTTACTCACTGTATGACTGGCTCAGAAACCAGCATGCATGTTGTTTTAATTCTCAGGCTTAGTTACAAAGGCTGGTCTCACTGCTCACTGATCTTTGTTCAAGTGTGACAGATGTTACTTGGTATCTTTCCAAAGTGGTGGTAATGGACCAATAAACATGCTTTCTTCCACAAAATAGAAAGCTCTGGAAAATTTTTAAAATCCTTTTCACTTTGAGTTATAGTATCCTGTTCGGACCTTGTCTAGACTGGAGAAATTTAAGTGGTACAGTGGTAACAGTTTGAGCTGTGTTTGTAGTGTAGTTCCTATGATTACTTCTACCAGAGATTGCTACACAAAATGAGAATTAAATAAAGTTCTTACAGATGTAATCATATAGATGTGGCCATTAATTTCTTAATGAGCTTGTACAATGAAAGAACAAGCTGTTATTCAGAATATACCTGGTTTATTGTATCAATTTATGTTGAAAATAATGGTAATTTTTCAAAGGACTAATCTGATAATACTGGTTCAAGCTGTGAGACCTGATAATAGAAATTTTTGCTCTTCTGGGGTCTTAAGAGTAGATTTTGCAGAGAAATTTATGTAATTTGAACTCCTCCTCTTGAAACAAGTGCCAGCACAGCAGCAATTTGAGTTCTCAACTTGCCTTTGTAGTTAGAGAATGCTAACAAATAGCAGCTGGCTAAAACTAGGAGACATATCATGAAACAAAATCACCCAAGTTTATTAAAAAAAATTAAAAATTGCAGTAGTTTCTTAAGTAAATGCAATGGCATGCCATAGAGGGGACAGACATACTAAATTCATAAACCTCAGCTCTTTACTGATTAAAGTACTTCTCTGTCATTATTACAACTTCAGTATTTTCTGTTAGTAAGGTATTTGTTGTGGTAATTTTTCTTTTTGGTTTTGTGGTTGAACATTGTGCTCAGGCTGCTGCTAGCAGCTTAGGCCAGGAAAGGTCATTTCTGGATGTTCTGGGAAGAAGGTAATTAGACTGTATCTAGAGAGGCTTTTACATGTAAGAGCAAAGGACATAATCAGTCTGCTGATCTGAAGACTAACACATCTTCCTGAAACTAGCATTACCACACCCCCCTATTGATTTCTGCTTCGCCAGAAAGGAATGTGAGCCTGTAGAGCTGCAGTCTTTGGCGATCACCAGCAGTTCGTATGACAGCCGCGTGTGCTCACCAGTGCTCTGTTTTTAATAGAGGGAGAGATGAACCTCCAGGTGAATGCTATGCCCGTTGGATACCATCTCACTGATTTCCTTTCCTGAACTATAGTGTAGCACTCATCTTAAAGGGACAAAGCCTGGTTGTAACTGTACTGATTCAGTGTTATTTTAGCAGTACAGTGTTACAGACTGTGACAAACAGTTCCTGGAGCAGGAGAATTGTTTGTGAGCAAAGCCTTGTCACTTCTGAAGTACTTTTACATTCTCAGAGGCTAAACATGTTTTATCTTTTTTTCCCTAAAAAATGTTGCCTGAGCAGTGAATGGCCATTAACCAAGTCTTTAGGATGTGCTGAATGTGTGTTCTTAGAAATTACTATTGCTTAAGGTTTCTGAACATGGAAAGCCTTGCATCCTTTTATAATTTTTTCAAATTTTTTTCCACCATCTTACTGCTGTCCCTAACAGTTTGTTGGGTTTTTTAAAAATTGTAATAAATAAAAATGTCAATATGTTTTCACTCACTTCTGTAAAACTCTTTGGGGGGGGGAGGCAGAGGAGGGGAAAAACATACTACTTTAGTGAAGGAATGAAATTTTAGAGTTGATCGTTCTGTTGTTTTCTAAGGTTTGATGAAATAAAGGAGGGAGATGTGGTGAGGCATGATGGGAAGAGATCAGATGGTTACCTGGAGCACATTTTTAAACATGCTGCGAAGGAGCTTTTTGGCATGGATATCAAAGAAATCACCTACAAAGCATTAAAGTAAGCTAGAGTTTTGTATCCTTGTTATGTAGGATAGGCTAGTTGGTGCTACAGTGAACCCTAATGCAGTTACTGCTAACCTGGATCGTTCACTGATCAGTTAGATACTATAAAACTGTACATTTGTTCCTATAAATTAGCTCCTGCTAGCTTCAACTTTATTAATAAAACTTAATAATAACCTATCCTTAAAAATTAAGTATAATTCTATTCTGAAAATTCCACCCAACTTCTACTTAATTCTGTTTAGAAACTGGAAAAGTTCACAATCTTGCGTTACCCTGGTTTTGTTCTCTTCAGAGCATCTGATTATAACCTGACACAGTTGGATCATCCCTTTGGTAGTACAGGGGTTTACAGTGTTCTCTTTCTATCTTTATAGAAACAAGGACTTTCAAGAAGTTACCCTTGAAAAGGATGGTGAGACAGTGCTGCGTTTTGCAGCAGCTTATGGCTTTAGAAATATCCAGAACATGGTTCTTAAGTTGAAAAAAGGAAAGTTTTTATACCATTTTGTAGAAGTCCTTGCCTGCCCAGGAGGTAAGAATAATTGTGGATCCACAGTTGTTCCACACACGTATCTTGAATCTCGAAGGAAGGTTGTCTTACCGGCAGGCACTTAATTTCATTCCCTCTTAATTCTCTTCTTAATCTAAAATGCTTACTATTTAGTGAATGGTCTGGAACACCAATTACATGTGCAGGGTTGGCTCAGAAATTGATTGAGTTTTCTAAAATTAACCACAATGTTATTTGTTCTCTTCTGACCTATAAATAAGAGATAGCATGGTTCTTATGATTATTTCAAACCTCAGAGGAAATACTCTGAAATGGTGGTTGTCAAGGGCAAGGAAAGACGAGGAACATAATTAAGATCGTAAAACCATGGAGAAGCCAGAGAAAGATCGTTGACATGGTAAACCTCATTTACATTAAAATGTTGTTGATACTGGAGTCACTTTAAGTAAATACCAATTCTAGCAGCATGCGGAGGATACTTTATGTAGACAGACAACTTTTTTCTTTAGAGAAGTTTGAAAAAAAATTTCAGTGTTAATCTAAATTTTCTCTTCTCTCCCCCCCCCCAAAGGGTGCCTAAATGGTAAAGGTCAGGCCCAAACTGAAGATGGAAAACCAGATAAAGCACTGCTTAACCAGATGGAAGAAGTGTATGCTGCAATACCTGTTAGACTTCCAGAAACCAACGTGCACGTACAAAAGCTGTACCAGGACTGGCTGGAAGGCATGGACTCTAAGAAGGTCCAGGAAACTTTGCACACCAAATACAGCGCAGTAAATCAAACAGCAAGCAATCTGGATATCAAATGGTAATGAATCAAACTTGCAAAAGATTTGCTTAGGTTAGTTACAGATTCAGCACTGGAAACATTCTATGCAATCGCAGATGCTATGCACTAGCCGAGTGTATGAATGAGACGCTTCCTAATTGCGGATTATTTGTGAAGAACCATTGCTTTTTAAAAACAGAGAAGTCTTCGAAAGCCCTGGTTCCTGCCATTGTCATTTAACTTTTACTGTGTGTAATCTCCTGCATATAATGGATTTCTTTATTCAAAAACTTGATCTTGCAAGGTACATAAGCACTTTCTGCCAGGTGCAGGGAGTGTAATTCCTGATGAAGCTACTCTCTGAAGTGAAGGCTTCCCTTCACAAAATGGGCTCCCCCAAGAAGGCAAGATTATTTTACTCCTAGGTATGCAGTCCCTTTCATCATGGGAAAACAGTCATGAATTACACTATTTTTGCAGTTGCTGTGAAGTAACTTGGGATTTACTTGCCTTGCTAACAAAAAAAAACCTTTACAGGGACAAATGTGTATATGGAGAAGTGTAATGAATTTATGTATGCCTTCTATCCATATTTTAACAATTACTCAGTTCCATTCTAGTCACCATTCCTTACTGATGTAATATTTTGTAAGGAACAGAATGCTTCATATAAACTGAACTTGGGAAACAAATGCTAAATGGTTATAATGCAATCGTTCATTAAAAATAGTCCCACATAGGTTGGTTGGTACAAAAAGAGAACTTTTCTTTCAAGTTTTCTTAGAAACTTGCAGCTAGGAAGAGTGGTGCTGCTTACTTTGTCTGGCTTCTTTATGAGAGTGAAACATGCATATGCACTGTCACGTGAGCACGTGTACTACAACTCTGCTAGATGTGCTGAGCCAGACTTAGAGCACTTTTATTCTCTCATGTTTTGGTATCGAGAATACCAGATTGTTTTTTTCCTTTATCTCCATGTTGTCAGACTTCTGTAAGAATAACTTCATGGAGTGCCTCTCAAAAAATATTTAGCAATGCTTGTGAGCTCATCAAAGTTATTCTACATTGGCATCATGAATTTTGGTGCAATTTTTTTTTTTTTTAAGTATGCTGTAGAGGTTTCATTTAACAGACATCTTAAAGTGGTATTTGCATGCAAGCTTTTCTGCAACTTCATGAGTTGTCAGAGGGTTAGTTATTCAAGAATGAAACTACTGCCAAACTTATTCAGGTTTTCCTAGTAGCATCAACCTTGTTCACAATTAATGGCTGTTTGAAGCTAGCCAAGTTTCAGCTCTCCTTTTCCAGTCTGAAAGTGTGGATCGGCTTTTAAAGTCATTTCAGGAAGTGTTTGAATGAATCTTCTTGTAAATTTCTTAATATTACAACCGCTCGTATGAGTAAGATCTAATACTGCAAAAACCTGTGTATATTTGAAATCCGCATTTAACTTGAACACAGTGGATGGGATAAAGGCATCCGTGAAGTCAAGGCGAGTTCCTGCATTTGCTAAATAAGAGGTTCAAAAGGAGAGTTTGTAAGGAGAGTAAGTATGTTACCCTGATGACGAGATAGTTCTCTTAATGTGAAGCTGTTAGTAGGACTACAGCTTTCAATTGGACCTCCACCTAAATAACAAAACATTTCACTTTGAGGGATGTTTTCTTTCAAGTGCAAATGATTTGATTACTGTGCTACCTGAATGCACACGATGAGATTATACCCATAAATTAACCTTTGTTAGTTGTTCCTTGTTGTAATAACAACATTATACTTACATGGTGCAATATCAGAACATCTACAGAAATCTACCTCTGTACAGGAAGGGAGTCCAGAAATTGTGGGAAGACCTACGTATAGCCGAAACTTTAATAAATGTCTGCTAAAGAAAGATAGTGGGGTTGCATGAAATTTCTGAACAGATTACTTCTAGAAGCAACATCCAGCTCCTTTGGTCTGATTTTCTTTCTCTGTCATAATTTCTTCCAAAAACTTCAACGAAATTATCTTGTAATAAAGTGGTCTTGTTCTGTTTGTATAGGCATATGTTTCTATGTATATATGGTTTATAGCTTGATGGCATGTTTAAATTATATTGCTTCTGTTCTTTGTATAGTATGCTTATTTTTTTAATGTGTGTATACTGGATGAAATGGTACGAAAAACTTGTTTGCTTTTCTGATGAAATCTTCACTGAACTACACAAGAGCTGCCTTGCTATTCTGAAAGGATACTCTTGAACTGTTTGTACGACTCAAAGTCATCTTGTGTAGGTGGCACTGGTGTACATCTTCTCTTTTGCCGTTACGCTTGCCTGTTGCACTGAAGAGCCTCACTTCCTGTACTGGTGGGAGACCCCAGGAGTGGGCCAGTACGTCAAGTAAATCTGTCTGCAGTATACTGTGCTGTGTTCCCACTACAAGGGAAATTGGTGGCCCTGTGCATAAAATAAACTATTTTCAGTTGAATCCACCGTTTCTTCGATCTATTCAAGTATTCTAACCTATTGAGATAGTAGCAATGTAAAAATCTAGTAGATTATGTGTCTGCCACAGTAGTCTTCAAAAAAAAGATGAGGAAGGCATTTAACTGGGCAGCTTTTAGTGGCTAGGTGGAATGTATGTATTTTAACTATTGACTTAGAGCGACTGATACTTGTCTTTTTTTGTCAGCTTTTGTTTTATAAGACTTTTTGGAGTAAAATTGATTTTAAGCTTTTAAAGACCTTTTCTTTAAAGTGCCAGTTTAAAAGACAATAAAGTTTTTTCCCTTAACTGTAATAAGTCTTTCCCCCTCCACCTTCTTTTACTGAAATTTTAACATATATGGGAAGACCTTGTTGCAACTTCATACATAGTGAAATACTTGCCTAAGATTTGATTCTGGCTTTTAAATCTATAGTTGAGAAGTCTGTCATTGTTGACAATACGAGTTTCTAGCCACGCTTTTTGAAACTACAGCATTATTTAGTTCCCTGATATGATTTTGGCAACTAATAATTTTCATTGCTACTGCCTTTTCAGCAATGGGAAAAGTTCCTAGTGTGGTCACAGCCATAGTGCTTTACTTCTCAGTTGAATGTTGTGCTGAGACAATCTTGTCTCTAGATGATTTTTAGAAAATACTAAATTGGAGGGATTGTGGAAAAGTAACTGGAAATATTAAATTAATTTGGAAATTGTCTTGGGGTATTATTGGCTTGAGTATATCAAGTGCTAGATACCTTGGGTTATAGTACTTTATTGTGAGACTGCTACAGCAAGGGATATGCATTGTGAAGTACTTTTGCTATGCCTTCTCCAGTAAGTTTGCCTCAGCCACAGCACCTTGTGTTTGTCCACTATAGCTAATGAACATGGACAGACGTGGGCTATGCTATCACTTAGAATAACGGATATATCTGTTTGCAGCAGTCTCAACTGGATTATATTTGGATAATATTCAGTTACCTAGATTTTGGTGCTTTGTATTCAAATGGAGCATGACCATGACTTGTCCTAAATAAATCTTGATACTGAAATATGTATTGATTCTGTCTTATTTCATATAAAACCTTAACTCTTTAAGTACACTTTGTTCTAACATATGTGGTTGATGAATACTTATTAAGTCTGTAACAGTAATACTGTATTAGCTATTTACGAGTATTTTGGATCACAGCTACGCTTCAAATTGTGATGGAGGAGAAAGTTGCTGGATAGCAGTAGGAGATGGTAGTTTGCTCTCTAGAATCGTAAAATAATATATTGGAGCATTGCAAGGCAGACAAGCATTTAGTGGCTTTAAACTTCTCGTATCTGGCAAGCATGATGTTGCTGGATGAAGCCAATCTGTGATGGTTGACCAGTTATGCTGAAGTTTACTATATATGGTTATTTAAAACACTGGTGCACAAGGAATGGTAAAAGTACTTGAGTGTAGCCTGATGCTAATAAGCACAGTTGAGGAAAGGATGAAAATTAGCGCCGACATAGAAGAGGGAGGTATTTTTTTCATCAATAGGTTGTGCAAAAATTTCTTCAAGGAGTTTAACAAATATTTTCATAAATTCACTTGAAGAGTTAGCACCCTAACTTCCACAAAATAATAACTAGACCTGAAGGTGGCCTGCATGTTTTTCAAGGAACAGTAAGGAGTGGTTACCTGGCCAGAGGAAAAGGAGGAGGAGCTGATCTTCGGTTTGGCACAGAACAGACGTGTTCCTGTTGCTGAGTAAACAAAGCACTAGTAAGAACAGGTTTTGGGGAGGGAAGCTAAGATGTTAAGATGTCCTTAGCTATTCTTGAAATGAAAAGTAAATAAGGAGGATTTGTGTCAGCAAAGCAGAAGTAATATCCATTTAAATTGTGCAGGGTTCAATCGGTGAGATTATACCCACTCTGAAATTGCTGCATTTCTGTCCCTATCTTGCAAGTGAATAGTTGGGTGCACCTGAAAAATAATGTCCAAATTCTGCACACTTACCTACTGAAAATCAGATTTTCCTCAGTGTGAATGACTTCCCCCCCCCCCCCCCCCAAAAAAAGACTTAATATACATATGAGGCTTTGGGCAACGTGGTCTAGTGGAGGGTGTCCCTGCCTGCAGCAGGGCGGGTGAAACTAGATGATCTTTAAGGTCCCTTCCAACCCAAACCACTCTATGATTCTATGATATAAACCAACAGTAAAATATAATGAAAGATGTTGTTAAATTGTAGTAAGAACTACTGGAAAAAACAAAGTCTTATTTGATCTCTTTGTCAAATGTATAGCTGTTTATTCAATTTAAGAAAATCAGAAGTAGTGTGATTTCGTGCAGGTCAAGGAAAACCCTTTGGCATTCAGCTCCTCAGATTTTACACCTATTTTGGTCTGTACCCCGCTGTGCTGCACTTTGTTTTTCACTGTGAGGGGTGGTTATATATGCTGTCCGTGCAAAATTTAGCTCTTCTATAGGCACATATGTACACCTGTGTTGGGTGGCAAGGTTTTGGTAGTTGGGGGGGCTACAGGGGTGGCTTCTGTGAGAAGCTGCCAGAAGCTTCCCCTGCATCTGATAGAGCCAATGCCAGCCGGCTCCAAGACGGACATGCCGCTGGCCAAGGCCAAGCCAATCAGCGCCTCTGGGATAACATATTTAAGAAGGAAAAAAAACAGTTAGAGCTTTTCCAGCTGGAGAGAGGAGTGAGAAGATGTAAGAAACTCTGCAGACACCCAGGTCAGTGCAGAAGGAGGGGCAGGAGGTGCTCCAGGCACCAGAGCAGAGATCCCCCTGCAGCCCGTGGTGAAGACCCTGGTGAAGCAGGCTGTCCCCCTGCAGCCCATGGAGGGAGGATGAGGGGGTGTAGCGATTCCACCTGCAGCCCGTGGAGGACCCCATGCCGGAGCAGGTGGAGACACCTGAAGGAGGCTGTGGCCCCGTGGGAAGCCCACGCTGGAGCAGGCTCCTGGCAGGACCTGTGGACCTGTGGAGAGAGGAGCCCACGCCAGAGCAGGTTTGCTGACAGGACTTGTGACCCCGTGGGGGACCCACGCTGGAGCAGTTTGCTCCTGAAGGTCTGCACCCTGTGGGAGAGACCCACACTGGAGCAGTTCGTGAAGGACTGTAGCCCGTGGGAGAGACTCACGTTGCAGAAGTTGGTGAAGGACTGTCTCCCATGAGAGGGACTCCATGCTGGAGCAGGGGAACGATGAGAGGAGTCCTCCCCCCGAGGATGAAGAAGCGGCACAAACACCGTGTGATGAACTGACTGTAACCCCCATTCCCTGTGCCGCCTGGGCCAGGGGCGGAGGTTGAAGCCGGGAGTGAAGTTGAGCCCGGGAAGGTGGTGGGGGAGGTGTTTTAAGATTTGATTTTATTTCTCATTCCTCTACTCTGTTTTGCCTAGTAATAAATTAGATGAATTCCCTCTCTAAGTTCAGTCTGTTTGGCTCGTGACGATAATTAGTGAGTGATCTCTCCCTGTCCTTATCTCGACCCATAAGCTTTTCGTTGCACTTTTTCTCCCCTGTCTAACGAAGGAGGGGAGTGACAGAGCGGCTCTGGTGGGCACCTGGCCCCCAGCCAGGGTCAACCCACCACAACACCCAAGCTGCCCGTGCCGGGAGCGGCGGTACCGGCGCTCTGGAAGTCGCGCAACGTTCCGTGAGGGGCCGCCGATGGCGAGGAAAAAGGGAGAGCCGTATTGCAGGTTCTACCGAGATTTGAACTCGGATCGCTGGATTCAAAGTCCAGAGTGCTAACCATTACACCATAGAACCGCTTGGTGGCACTCGCCTCCGCGAGGCCGGAGAATAAATCTATAGTAAACAAATCCCGGTGCAAAAATTCCCGCTGCCCTTTCTCTTTGCATCTTAAATTAAATGCAACCGAAATACTCATATTTATTCTGCTTTTCTGCAATATTCGTTGTCTCCGTGGTATAATGATCACTAAACTAGAACTTGCCCGCAAAGATGCAACGTCAAAAAGTAAACACGAGCAGTAGAACATCTTTTTTTCAGGGACATAAATCGAATCCTCATACCTGCACCGGAGTTCAGCAGACTGCGTCGTGCTTTTCTAATGCATAATTTATAATTGTGGTTCCACACAGGTTGTTCACAGTGTAGAAATAAAAAGAATTACTTACGTTTCAGTATACTATGGCAGGTCTGAAATGTTTTGGATAATTCGTGTAAGAATGTACTAACCTAGCTGGAAAAAAATAATAAATATGGAAAAAATCGGGAAAATTCTATGGGCTTTTTTCTCCTTCTCTTCGAAAACGTTTTTCAGGTAGCACGGCACATCAGTAGTTTATAGCATTCTAAAAGCCCAATGAAAACCACTGTTTCCCGTAACTTCGTTTTGCCTCGAACTCCTTTTCCACGATAATGGCCAGTAAATCTGCTCCGGGATAAAAAGGTTTAGGTTCCACCGAGATTTGAACTCGGATCGCTGGATTCAGAGTCCAGAGTGCTAACCATTACACCATGGAACCACTGAAAACGAGGCCCCGAGCCACTTCTATTGAGGGAAACTTGAAAAAAGACAATACTCTTTTTATGGGTTCATGAATACAATCTTTGCTTTGTTTCTCTTCCATGTATTCTGCATGTATTCACTCTATGTAAGAATTCCACTATTCATTTATCGCAACATTTTACAGCACTGAAAATAATGCACTCTTAGAAGCACCCTAGCATTAAACAAGATCACTAGGCCATTTCTCAGATCATGCCATTTAAAGCTTGAATATAGACTTTCAATACCATGTGCACTAACTTTTACTTCACACTTGTATATTCGTTTTGCTTTCATGCATTTTGGGCTGAGTATTTGCTTGCT